>NC_089763.1:40501968-40586968 GCF_040412425.1 Macrobrachium rosenbergii | reverse complement strand
ATGAAAATATTCATAAGTTTTATAATCTAATAATTAACATTTTAAAAATTCTTACAACGTATATTCTACACCCTGAGAACTGAATTTCTAGTCATACTTGTTTAATTATCGATATCTTTGTATAAAGAATTATGTATATGACGTATACTGGGAATAATAATAATAATAATAATAATAATAATAATAATAATAATAATAATAATAATAATAATTATACATACATACATACATACATACTACTGCGGACTTTATTTTTCCATTTAAAATCACGAGAAAAAATAATAATAATAATAATAATAATAATAATAATAATAATAATAATAATAATAATAATTATTATTATTATTATTATTATTATTATTATTATTATTATTATTATTATTATAACCCATCAAAACTTGACATTCTGCGCAGAAGGAAAAATCTGCCTATGTCACGTAACATAGATATCTGTATTAAGGTCACGCAGCTTCGAATTTTACTTTACACTACGAGTATATAATTATGGACCATATTTCTCTGATTATACCAATAACAATTAAAAAAACAACAAAAACAATCATAACAAGAAAAAGAAAAAGAAAAGATACAGAATCTTCGTATCTTTAAAGCCACAACAATTTATCATTTGTCTTATTCTAGAAACAGGTTGCAATAACTTATAAACTTTATGGCCAACAAGCAACTCGCAAGATAATAATCATTTCTTAATTACAAGTCATCTCTTAATTACGCAATTAGCATGCCGGTGGTGAGTATTTATTGGCAATACCAACGGTCTATGCAAATTATTAACATCGGCAGGTGATATTTCATCGAAATAATTATCGATAATGAATAACACTAATTTTCCCATTTTTTTATCAATAATTGGAGGTGATAAACAACGTTAATTTTCCTTTTTATTAATAACTAGCGATACTGAACAACGTTAATTTTTCCTTTTTTAATAATTAGCTTGATAAACAAAGTTAATTTTCCCATTTTTTTTAATGAGTACCTATAATAAACAACGTTAATTTCCCCATTTTCCTAATAATTAGCTATAATAAACAACCTTCATTTCCCCGTTTTCTTAATAATTAGCGATAATAACAACGTGGATTTCCCAATTTTTTATAATTAGCGATAATAAACAACGTTAATTTTCCCATTTTGTAATAATCAGCGATGATAAATAACGTTAATTTTCCCTATTTTTTAGAATTATTGATAATAAAAAACGTTAATTTGCCCTTTTCTTAATAATTAGCGATAATAAACAACGTTAATTTTCACAATTTTTAATAATTAGCGATAATAAACAACGTTGATTTCCCAATTTTTTATAATTAGCGATAACGAATAACGTTAATTTCCCCATTTTTTTAGAATTAGCAATAATAAAAACGTTAATTTTCCCAATTTTTTTATAATTAGAGATAATAAACAACGTTAATCGCCCCATTTTTTAATAATTAGCGATAATAAATAACGTTAATGTCCTCAATATTTTTATAATTACCGATACTAAACAACGTTAAATTTCCCATTTTTTTTAATATTTAGCGATAAAAAACAACGTTAATTTTCCCAAAATTTTTATAATTAGCGATAATAAACAACGTTAATATCCCCATTTTTTATTAGCGATAATAAACAACGTTAATTTCCTCATTTTTTAATAATTAACGATACTAAACAACGTTAATTTTCCCATTTGTTTAGTAATTAGCAATAATAAACAACGTTAATTTTCCCATTTTTTATAATTAGCGATAATAAACAACGTCAATTTTTCCATTTTTTATAATTACCAATAATAAACAACGTTCATTTCCCAATTTTTTTTATAAATAGCGATAATAAAATTTATTTTCCCAGTACTCTCGTTACCAGGAACACTTGAGCTTACAAAACCGATTATTTGCATTATTACTTTATTTGTTTCCAACAATTGGTTTTGAGTCTTATCATGAACCATTTCATTTGCACCAGATTTTTAAGAAACGTTAAGAAGTACTTAAGCATTTTCTTTATCTATATAATTGAGGAGCATAATTAGCAATGTCGATGTTTTCTAAAGACTTTTCGAAAGATAATTGATTTGGGTAGAAGTCACGAGGGTGATTAGCAATTTACCTCAATTATTTACCCATTTGGAATTTTGGTTATTTATACGATAACTAATGAAAAAGTCTTCAGTTCTATGGTAGTGTTTATCAGTAATTATTAACTTTATATAAAAGGGCTCAGGTAACCTACTGTTTTAGTATCAAGATTATTTGTTTATTTCCCTGTTTATGTATTTACTAATTTATACACACACACACACACACACACACACACACACACACACACATATATATATATATATATATATATATATATATATATATATATATATATATATATATATATATATATATATATATATATATATATATTACTTATATATTTATTTGCACAGTAGCAAACAATTACGAACCACATTTAAGCATAACAATGATTAAATGAAGTGCACTTCACATATTTATTTCCCTACCACACCAGCAAGCACTAATTGGTAAGCAAGAAATTATCATTTACAGAGGGCAAAGGCTCTTCACCTCATTAAAGTAGCAAAAAAAAAAAAAAAAGAGCGAGAGAGAGAGAATATTCATGGCCGTGGGCTACTGTAGTCCGTTGCAATTATCTATCAGCGCGTGGAATGCTTCAGCCCAATTACAAGTATGCTAATGATACGATACACGCTTACCATCATGCGTGCTTTTGTACACACACACACACACACACACACACACACACACACACACACACACATATATATATATATATATATATATATATATATATATATATATATAAATATATATTATATATATATATGTGTTATATATATATATATATATATATATATATATATATATATATATATATATATATATATATATATATATAGAGAGAGAGAGAGAGAGAGAGAGAGAGAGAGAGAGAGAGAGAGAAAGAATAAATCATACTCCCCTGTGGAGACTTGAGTTCGTGCAGTTGGCGAGCCAAGCCCAAAAGGTTATCGAGTCATCAAAACAAAACTAAAGATTTATTATCCGCTAAATGCACAAATCGCATTTCTAATACTTCCCCACCTCTCTCTCTCTCTCTCTCTCTCTCTCTCTCTCTCTCTCTCTCTCTCTCTCTCTCTCTCTCTCTCACTATATAATTCACCCATCAGACTGATTATCATTGTGAATCCTTCCTTGTTCCAGAAGCAGGTGCACAAAGGGATTAAGAATTTTTTTTTATCCTAATATCCTGAAGCCCAGCGAATCCTACGAGCACCAAAGAAGACCGAAGGATGCCTCTGAAATCTCGACCAGTGATTCGATATCCTCCATCATCTCTCACGTCCTATTCTCGTCTCCTCATGACCCTGGAAAAACCTTTATCACGAGATATTGTTCTGTTAGATCAGATATACGAGACATAAAATTCATACTCTATTGGACAGCTTTCATGGATGTACCAACGAAGCTTACGCTCAAGCTGGCTCTGCAAGTGAAGAAGAGCTGCAGCTTAGTGGGCTGTCCAGGCTTGAGATACAAGTTAAGCTTCTTTGAGAAGATTGCGTGAGCTGAGCCTTAATTGCTATTCGTTGGCCTTCGAATGAGAGCCGAATGATACTGTGCTGAACATATGAGACATTGCAATTGCTTCGGCAAAAGAGAGAGAGAGAGAGAGAGAGAGAGAGAGAGAGAGAGAGAGAGAGAGAGAGAGAGACCCTGGTTTAATTAAACATAGGTAATGAGTGGTCCATGTAATTTTAGAGAAAAATGGAGAGAGAGAGAGAGAGAGAGAGAGAGAGAGAGAGAGAGAGAGAGAGAGAGAGAGAGAGAGAGACAGAGAGAGAGAGAGAGAGAGAGACCCTGGTTTAATTAAACATAGGTAACGAGTGGTCCATGTAATTTTAGAGAAAAAATGAGAGAGAGAGAGAGAGAGAGAGAGAGAGAGAGAGAGAGAGAGAGAGAGAGAGAGAGAGAGAGAGAGAGAGAGACCCTGGTTTAATTAAACATAGGTAACGAGTGGTCCATGTAATTTTAGAGAAAAATGGAGAGAGAGAGAGAGAGAGAGAGAGAGAGAGAGAGAGAGAGAGAGAGAGAGAGAGAGAGAGAGCCTGGTTTAATTAAACATAGTTAACGAGTAGTCCATGCAATTTTAGAGAAAAATGGAGAGAGAGAGAGACCCTGGTTTAATTAAACACAGGTAACGAGTGGTCCATGCAATTTTAGAGCAAAATGGAGAGAGAGAGAGAGAGAGAGCTTGATTTAATCAAACACAGATAAGGATGGGCCAATGCAATTTGAGAGCGAGAGAGAGAGAGAAGAGAGCTTGATTTAATTCAACAAGGTAAGGTATGACTAATGCAATTTTAGAGAAAAATGAAGAGAGAGAGAGAGAGAGAGAGAGAGAGAGAGAGAGAGAGAGAGAGAGAGAGAGAGAGAGCTTAGTTTAATTAAACACAGGTCAGGGGTGGCTCAAGCAATTTTAGAGAAAACGGAGAGAGAAGAGAGAGAGAGAGAGAGAGAGAGAGAGAGAGAGAGAGAGAGAGAGAGAGAGAGAGAGAGAGAGAGCGAGCTTGGTTTAATTAAACACAGGTCAGGGGTGGCCCAAGCAATTTTAGAGAAAAACGGAGGGAGAGAGAGAGAGAGAGAGAGAGAGAGAGAGAGAGAGAGAGAGAGAGAGAGAGAGAGAGAGATTCAGAAGCAGAAATCATCAAGAATAATCGATTTCCTAGGCTGCTACACGAGTTCCCTTGCAGAGGTGAGTGTGCAGATTTGCTATTCTCAGCTTCTGCTTCATCATTCTAAAAACATATATAATGCTGCCAATTACTGACCAGTCTCGTAATAATAAGAGATTCGGAGGTGTATGCAAAGTTTGAGTGAGTGGAGTAACTCCGGCTGAAGTGAGAGATTTACTCCACCTATTCTGAAGAGGAAAGGAGCACTTCGCCGATTCTGGAGTGGAAAGGAGTACTACTACACCGATTCTGAAGTGGTAAGGAGTACTCAGCGTATTGTGGAGTGGAAATGAGTACTGCACCGATTCGATTCTGAAGTGGAAAGGAATACTCAACCGATTCTGGAGTGGAATGGAGTACTACTACACCGATTCTGAAGTGGAAAAGAGTACTCAACCGATTCTGGAGTGGAATGGAGTACTACTACATCGATTCTGAAGTGGAAAAGAGTACTCAACCGATTCTGGAGTAAAAAGGAGTACTACACCGATTCCGAAGTGGAAAGAAGTGCTGCGCCGATTCTGGAGTGGAAAGGAGTACTCAGCCGATTCTGGAGTGGAATGGAATACTCAGCCGATTCTGGAGTGGAAAGGAGTACTCCACTCAGCCGATTCCGAAGTGGAATGGAATACTCAGCCGATTCTGGAGTGGAAAGGAGTATTCCACTCAGCCGATTCCGAAGTGGAATGGAGTACTCAGTCGATTCCGGAGTGGAAAGGAGTACTCAGCCGATTCTGAAGTGGAATGGAGTACTCAGCAGATTCTGGAGTGAAAATGAGTACTCAGCCGATTCTGAAGTGGAGAAGAGAACTGCTCTGATTCTGGAGTGGAAAGAAGTACTCCAGCACTGAACTGGGAGAGTAATTTGGAGTATGAAGATTAACTACAGCTTTGAAGTGAGTGAAATAATAAAAACTCTGAAGGGAACATTAATGGCAACTAAGGAGTGAGCAGATTGGAGTTATCGTAGTCCCGGAATGTCGGAGTGTCTAAAGTAACTATACTTTTGAAGTAGGAGGAGTTATCTCAGTTCAGAAGTGGCCGGAGTAAATGCAGCTCTGAAAAGGGCGGAGTTACTCCAAATTTGAAGTGGGTATGGTATCACTGATCGAAGTAATTAATGTTCTGAAATTATAATTTGAAGTTGGCGGAGTAATGTAAGCGTTGAAGTGAAAGGAGTCATTTCAAATTCAAAGTTGGGCAGAGTTAACTTCCTTTACAATGAAATCGGAACGAAACTGCTCAAGATGTTTGTGATATTCCTAATTAAGAAGCAGGCAAAGTAATTACAGTTCTAGTAGGAGCGGAGTTGCTCCAGTTTTGAAGTGGAAGAAGTGTGTGGGTAAGATGATGAAGTTTGCTGGAGTTGTTTGAAACATAAATGTTAATGAAGGCAGTCACTAAAGCTCAGTTATACCTGTGCAGTTGTGCTGCACAGTCGGCCTGTGCAGGCAAAACCGAACCCACTAATGCTCAGTTATACCTGAGCAATTATGCCCGGCCAGTTATGCCTGTGCAGGCAAAACTGAACTCACTAACGCTCAATTATACCTGCGCAGTTATGCCTGCACAGTTGGCCTGTGTAGGCAAAAGTGAACCCACTAACGCTCAGTTATACCTGTGCAGTTAAGCCCGCACAGTTGGCCTGTGCAGGAAAAACTGAACCCGCTAAAGGTTCAGTTATACCTGCGCAGTTATGCCTGCACAGTCGGCCTGCGTTGGCAAAACTGAACCCGCTAACGCTCAGTTATACCTGAGCAGTTATGCCCGCACAGTCAGCCTGTGCAGGAAGAAATGAACCCACTAACGAGTCTCCGGCCGGCTGATGAAGAGTTAGAGGAATTTATTTCTGGCGAAGAAAGATCCACGTTTCTCGCTGATGAAATGTGGTTCGGATTCCATAAACGGTTGTAGGTCCCGTTGCTAAGTAACCAATTGGTTCTTAGCCACGTAAAATAAGTCTAATCCTTCGGCCCAGCCCTAGGAGAGCTGTTATTCAGCTCAGTGGTCTGGTAAAACTAAGTTATACTTAACTTTTCACTAACGATTCAGTTATACCTGCGCAGTTATGCCTGCACAGTCGGCCTGCGCAGGCAAAACCGAACCCACTAACCGTTCAAGTAATACCAGCGCAGTTATGCCTGCACAGTTGGCCTGTGAAAGCAAAACTGAACCCACTTACGTTCAGTTATATCAGCGCGGTTAAGCATGTGCAGGCAAAACTGAACGTTAGTGGGTTCAGTTTTTCCTGCAGGCACAACTGCGCAGCTACAACTGAGAGTTAGTGGCGGCCTTAAGTCTCAAAACAGGGATTTAAATATTTTCGAAAATTGAGAAGAAGACTGGGAATTCTATCTGTATTTTCCTGTCTTCAGCACATTTGTTAAAGGAATGAGGATGCCTCATCACAGAACAAGTTATTAGACTCCTTTAAACCTTTGGAATTTGAAGCAGGCTCATTGTTAAGAAAACACAAAGGCATGCGGAGAATTCCGGAGAGAATTTTACTAGCAGTATGCAGTTATTCAAACTGCCGGAAAAAGAATTTAAACAAATATTAAAATAAACCCTTAGTGCATAAAGAGACTTTTAATGCACACAGAATCTAAAACAACATATTCTGCACATTGACGCCAACAGGATTTGGTAATCAAAACACCTGGTGGAATTCTCACCTCGCAACTTTGTTGTTTGTTTATTCTGGAATGAGGCAAGCGACAATAAAACGAGAAAGGGCTTGTAATATTGGTGTCTTGTCCGAGGGAATGTTCACCTTTATCTTTGGACAGTTTACGATTTCTTTTCTCTCTCTCTCTCTCTCTCTCTCTCTCTCTCTCTCTCTCTCTCTCTCTCTCTCTCTCTCTCGTTCCTGGTTCTTTAAATTTCCACACAAATAAACCAATGTAATATGCAAAATCGGAAATGAAATTGCATTATTATTTACTGTATACTGTACACAAGCACACGCACACACACATATATATACATACACACACACACACATATATATATATATATATATATATATATATATATATATATATATATATATATATATATATATATATATATATATATATATATATATATATATATATATATATATATATATATATATATATATATATATATATATATATATATATATATATATATATATATATATACATATATAGATATTACCCTACAGTTCATTCCTTAAATAAGATGGCTCCAGAGAAAGCTTGCCTTTCCAGTTTACATTAAAACATTTTGGGATGGGGTTGCTAGCTCATTACCATTCTCAAGCCTAGCTGCTGCGACCCAAATAACACTTTACTAATTAACCAGGCACATAGACCACAGTTAGATTCAGCGGAGGAAAGCATATGACCCAGCAGGTCGCGTCAGAAATTCTTTTAATGCATTTACTCGTCGAGTTCACCAGTGATTCAAAACAACAGTTAGAAGTGTAAATAAGGAAATAACGGTGACGTTGTTTGCGTTGTTTTCCTCTCCGAGGGCGCGCCTACTCGGGTGAGAAATATGTTTCTGACAGCAAAGAAATTTTATGAATTTATTAATTCATTTGGGTTCGTTACTTATTTCGGAAATAGGATATTCACATAGTTATTTATTTCCTAAATAAATTATTTAATTTCGTTATTTATTTCGTAAATGGAATATTCATATCGGTATTTATTTCGTGAATAAATTATGTCATTTCGTTATTTATTTCGTAAACGGAATATTCATATAGTTATTTATTTCGTAAATAGAATATTCATATCGTTATTTATTTCGTAAATAGAATGTTCATATCGTTATTTATTTCGTAAATAGAATATTCACATCGTTAATTATTTCGCAAATAGAATATTCATATCGTTATTTATTTCGTAAATAGAATGTTCCATTTTGTTATTTATTTCGTAAATAGAATATTCATATCATTATTTATTTCGTAAATAGAATATCCATATCGTTATTTATTTCGTAAATAGAATATTCATATCGTTATTTATTTCGTGAATAAATATTTCATAGCGTTATTTATTTCTTAAATAGATTTTTCCTCATATCGTTATTTATTTCGTAAATGAAATATTAATTTAGTTACTTATATCGTAAACAGACTATTCGTTTCGTTATTTATTTCATAAATAGAGTACTCATTTCATTATTAACTTCGAAAATAGAATATTCGTTTCGTTATTTATTTCGTAAGCAGAATATTAATTTCATAATTTCATGATTTATTTCGTAAATAAAATTTCGCTATTTATTTCGTAAATAGATATTTTCATTTCGTTTATTTATTTCTTAATTAAAATATTTCATTTCTTTATTTGCTTCGTAAATAGAATATTCATTTAGTAAAGAGAATATTTATTTCGTTATTTATTTCTTATATGGAATATTAATTTCGCTATTTATTTCGTGAATAGAATACTCATTTCGTTATTCACTTCCTAAGCAGAATAATACAGAGTGATTCTTGAGATTATATTTCAAGTTATACAAAACCAAGCTTTCGCAAATTCAGCGATTTGTCTATTTATCCTTTTATTTATATATTTACTTATTTGTTGATTAATATATCCATTTATTTATTTATATATCAACTTATTTTTTCGTTTAACTTCTAACGCTTTTTATCCTGGGGTACACTTCTTTCTGTTAGAAAAATATCAACCTTTATATATTTATTTATTGACCTCTGGGACAGCCAGCGACTCTCTAAGAATATATATTCATTCATCTTTTTGGTTTTACTTCTGGGAAATGAGGACGACTCGATGAATACATCACCATAAACTCACACCCCGCCATAAAGACTGACATATATCTGTCTCACGGTGGGCGGTTATTTGGGTGTTAGCTCCGACTTACATTCCAGTTCTCGCCACGTAAGGCGATTTGTCATATCTTCCCTTCGAAGCAAAAACAAATCATGAACTGTAATATGATACATTTGTATTGTAAACAGATTATTCGTTTCGTTATTCATTTCGTAAATAGAACATTCATTTCATTATTTACTTCGAAAACAGAATATTCATTTTGCTACGTATTTCGTAAACAGAATGTTGATTTCATTATTTATTCGTAAATAAAACATTTCATTTCGTGACTGATTTAGAAATAGATTATCTATTTCGTTATTTATTTCATAAATAGATATTTTCATTTCGTTATTTATTTCGTAATTAAAATAGTTCATTTCTTTATTTATTTATTTACATTTCTCTCTCTCTCTCTCTCTCTCTCTCTCTCTCTCTCTCTCTCTCTCTCTCTCCTTGTTCGCATTCCCCAGATTTTTACCTGAAGTTTTTTCATAATTATACCTGACATTGTAAAGTTGAGTATAAATAATCCAAGTTTTTTTTTCTTCGTATCTTTCTTCCTACAGTATACTTGGCTATCAATTATGTCAACTACATCATACCATATCAACAAAAAACAGCTGTTCCGCCGCACCTCGCTATATGCTTTTTATAAATCTGAATGTCAAGACTCCTTAATTTGCACTGGTCCAGAAATTCGGAAAAGAGAAACCCCTGCCGCGATAAATGTATACATGCAAATCAGGGAGTCTTGACGTTCAGATTTATAAAAAGAATATAGCAAGGTGCGACGGAATAGCTGTTTTTTGTTGAAAGCTGTGTGGCAAAATATGACGGAGTATGATATAGTTGCCATTATTGACAGCCAAGTTTAGGAAGGGAGATATGAAGGATGAAAAATGAAAAAAAACATGGATTATTTTTACTCAAGTTTATGAGCAGAAATATCATACATTTGATACAATGCCAGATATGATTATGAAAAAAAACTTCAGGTGAAAATGTGAGGAATACGAGACAACAACAAAGTATTGCGAACAAGGAGAGAGAGAGAGAAAAAAAAAATTAAAATGAGGCAACAAAGTATCACGAACAAGCGGGGGAGAGAGAGAGAGAGAGAGAGAGAGAGAGAGAGAGAGAGAGAGAGAGAGAGAATCAAAATGTAAGGAATGAAGGACAACAAAGTATCGCAAGCAAGCGAAGAGAGAGAGAGAGAGAGAGAGAGAAAATGGAAAATGCGCACTCACGCACACACACGCACACGCACAAACAAACAAATTATGTCAGCGGCCACTCCGATGATTGGGTGTCATTTCGACCACTTTCTGGGGACCCGAGTGCTGAGTCACCTCCGGGGGGGTGGGGAGAGGCGTGAACTGTCCTTGACAAGGGTCACCCTCGATGGTTCGTCCTTCCTCCGCAGCCTTGACATTGGGGAACGGCCTCAAGGATTCTGGGAAAACGTAAAAAATGGGGAAAAAATTTGATAGAATATGTTTTAAAGGGTGAGTTAAGGAGAAGTTGACGAACAGAGAGAGAGAGAGAGAGAGAGAGAGAGAGAGAGAGAGAGAGAGAGAGAGAGAGAGATTAACCTTTGCTGTAGTTTTGCCTTTCAGTTCGGTCCTAGAGCAAAATTTATTAGCTCTATCGAGTGAGAGAGAGAGAGAGAGAGAGAGAGAGAGAGAGAGAGATTAGCCTTTACTGTAGTTTTGACTTTTAATTCGGTCCTAGGGCAAACGTAATTAGCTCTATCGAGTATGAGAGAGAGAGAGAGAGAGAGAGAGAGAGAGAGAGGGAGAGAGAGATTCTCTTTTACCGTAGTTTTATCTTTGAATTCGGTCCTATAATAAAAGTCATTATCTCTATTGAGAGAGAGAGAGAGAGAGAGAGAGAGAGAGAGAGAGAGAGAGAGAGAGAAAGATTCGCCTTTACCGTAGGTTTACCTTTTAATTTGATGATATTGTTAAAAGTTATTAGTTCCATCGAATAAAGAGAGACAGACAGACAGACAGAGAGTGATCCTTACTGTGTTTTACATTTTAATTCGGTTCTTCTTCTTCTTCTTCTTAAATGATTATAGACTGGTGAGACGGTCAGCAGGAAAAACGGGTAATGGTAATTTAGCACTTGCTGTCAGACAAGGACTTTTAAAAAACAGGGAGAGGTTTGAACTGAGGAATGTAAAAAAAAAAAAAACGGTGCTACACACCACCTCCATCAACAACGGTCGGTGAACACGCATGGGTCTGGGTCTGTGGGTTCTGTCAAGGTCTAGGTCTTTGGGTTCTCGGGTTCTGTGATTTGTGAGAAAAGGAAGGGAATTTTGTTTCAGGTTTGCAGACAAGCGCTACTTCCTATGTGTAGTATGGTGGCAAAACGTAATGTGAAATTATATATATATATATATATATATATATATATATATATATATATATATATATATATATATATATATATATATATATATATATATATATACAAAATATATATATATATATATATGTATATATTTATTTATTTATATATATACATTACAAAGAACTTATGAAGGTCACGTCAAGCGTCAGACATACAAATGCCTTAAAAATCATTTTGCCATTCAAAATTAGTACCTTTCAAAGAGTCCTTTGTGAAGGGAAAATCGAAAAGAGAATTTCTTCCCCATAAAAAGGATCACTAGATGTATGAGAAATCTTATTCAATAGTGTTATATGTCGAGTCCCGTAGCCTCGTTTCTTTCAGAAGGCAGGTCTCTTGACACCATCAGAATTAGATCTCGATATTTTGCTTCAGTATTTTCTCGTTCTTTTTAGTTTTCTGTATAAGGAAACTATTGTGCCGGCTTTGTCTGTCCGTCCGCACTTTTTCTGTCCGCCCTCAGATCTTAAAAACGTCTGAGGATAGAGGGCTTCAGGTTGGTATGTTGATCATCCATCCTCCAATCATCAAACATACTAAATTGCAACCCTCTAGCCTTAGTAGTTTTTATTTTATTTAAGGTTAAAGTCAGCCATAATCGTGCTTCTGGCAATGATATAAGATAGGCCACCATTGGGCCGTGGTTAAAATTTTATGGGCGGCGGATCATGCATCATTATACCGGGACCAGCAAAAGATAGGTCTGTTTTCGGTGGCCTTGATTATTCGCCGTAATGGCCGTACAGAAAACTCGATTGGGCCGAAGAAACTTCGGAATATTTTTAACTTTTTTATTGAATAAGTCTGATAAAAAATAAGAGCAATTATTATTATTATTATTATTATTATTATTATTATTATTATTATTATTATTATTATTATTATTATTATTATTATTATTATCCTTCCTGTTTCATTCTGATCCGAGACCGAATTGATTCTCTTGAGCTCTCATTCAGAGCTACACTTGATGTTAATATCTGCTTTACAATTATTTCATATAACAAAAGTATCCCAGATTCACAGCAATTTCATTTCTTGACAATTGTGTGGCTGTAGTCCAGAGAATTTCGTGCGAACCCCTGAGACATGCGATTATAAATATCGAGAAATTGCAGGCAAATGTGCTACGATAACGCGAAAGGAAGAAGCAGTTATGGAAATAAACACATTTCTTACGAAAGGCGTCTACTGATACAGTTGATGCATCAATACCGTTAACGGTTATCGAGTTCAAATCGCGCGCCATTTAAGGAGTTCGAAACCGTGTGTTTTCCTTCTTTTTTTTTTTTTTGTATGACTTCGACGTCTATCGACCAATCGACGAATAAAAATGGAACGAGTTTAAATGTTATCTAAGTCGCAGAACAATTTCCTATGCGCCATCAACGTCGCTCACTAACCCGACTTTATATCTCGAAGGACTTGTCAAGGTGACTCTCGAGTTCTCGGTCGGCCGAGAAAAAAAGAAGAAGAAAACGTCCAAGAAATCCAAAAGGTAAACAATGCAGGTTTGCCCGGAGTATGACTTAACAGGGGTCGATAACTTCAACTCATTGTTCTTGAGGAAACGAAGTCTCATCTCGACGAATGCGTCTTCGAAAACATTAAAGATGGCAGATGCTAAATCAAGCGCTCATGACAGCGACAAGGATTTGGCACTGCGGGAATAACAAGCGGCGGCCTTAGAGTCAGTTTTAGCTTTCTGTAAACGAAAACCATGGTGCCGGCTTTGTCTGTCCGTCCTCACTTTTTCTGTCCGCCCTCAGATCCTAAAAACTACTGAGGCTAGAGGGCTGAAAATCGGTATGTTGATCATCCACCCTTCAATCATCAAATACACCAAATTGCAGTCCTCTAGCCACAGTGGTTTTAATTTTATTTAAGGTTAAAGTTAGCCATAATAGTGCGTCTGGCAACGACAGAGGACAGGGCACCAACGGGCAGTGGTTAAAGTTTTATGGGCTGCGGCTCATACAGCATTATACCGAGACCACAGACAGATAGATTTATTTTCGGTGACCTTGATTATACGCTGTACAGAAAACTCGATTGCGCCGAAGAAACTTCGGCGCATTTTCTACTTGTATTTTATTGTCTCTCTCTCCAACGAACCCGAAAAGTAAGACATCGAGAGAGATGGCAACTGAGAAGAGAAAAGAGAGAGAGAGAGAGAGAGAGAGAGAGAGAGAGAGAGAGAGAGAGAGAGAGAGAGGGCATCAACTTACTGCCAACATTCGGAAATTTTCAACACTTTAGAGTCATTTAAACCGGTTTTTTGGATGCATCTGCTAAGGTGACATACGACAAGGAAGAACTCTTTCCGCGGATAAACAGAATGAAGTAAGGGGAGGTGGATGTCGACGATAAGAAAGCCATTCGTGAAGTATCAGATTCGCATAAAATCGTCCACAGAGCCATTGCACCCCGCACTCGCGAGAAATCCGAGAAAGGGGTAAAGACAGAGAGGCTTTGCAACGGAGCCACCTGAAACGCAGCCAAAAGGATGCTATTATTATTATTATTATTATTATTATTATTATTATTATTATTATTATTATTATTATTATTATTATTATTATTATATGATATAGAACAGGTTAAAGTTTATTATTATTATTATTATTATTATTATTATTATTATTATTATTATTATTATTATTATTATACGATGTAGAACAGGTTAAAGTTTTCATGTCTTGAAAATGTTATTATTATTAATATTATTATCATTATCATTGATAATAATAATAATAATAATAATAATAATTATTATTATTATTATTATTATTATTATTATTATTATTATTATTATTATTATTATTATTATTATTATTATTACACAAAATAATCTAATGTTCATTTGGAGAATGCCTTAAGGGCAAACCATAGCCGAATCGAAAGCCCACATTGGGAAAAAAGAAAAGAGATAAGAAATATCAAATAAATGAAGATAAAAAAACAAATGCCCAAAAATTTACGATAAAAGAAAGAGAAGATCTGCTTGATTTCTTTTGTTTTGACTGTATATCCCTATTTGGTTTTTATGTTTGCAAACCCAAATATATGATTCAGTATAATTTTCGTTGCTATATTTATATTTACGGACCATTCTGATCTGAAGTCATGGTTTTTTCCATTTTGATATATTTTTAAGGTTTTGAATATATATATATATATATATATATATATATATATATATATATATATATATATATATATGTATAGTGTTTATATATACA
This sequence comes from Macrobrachium rosenbergii, assembly GCF_040412425.1. NCBI lineage: Eukaryota > Metazoa > Arthropoda > Malacostraca > Decapoda > Palaemonidae > Macrobrachium > Macrobrachium rosenbergii. Next base: position 40,571,705 of record NC_089763.1, on the reverse strand, counting down.
CATGTATATATATTTATAGTGTTTATATATACACATGTATATATATTTATATTTACGGATCATTCTTCTGAAGTCATTTTTTAAAGGTTTTGAATATATTTTATAGGTTTTGAATAAATATATATATATATATATATATATATATGCGTGTGTGTGTGTGTGTATTTATATATATATACATGTATATATAACAAATTTATCCTTATAAATTCTACATATTCTAGTTTACACACACACACACACACACACACACACACACACACACACATATATATATATATATATATATATATATATATATATATATATATATATATATATATATATATATATATATATATAGAAGCTGGAATAGAGAGAGTGAAAATAGGATAAGGGAAGAAATAAACAAGAAAAGGAAGAATAAATTCTGCGTAAAAGTGACGAAGGAAGAACAAAGAGTAAAAATAAAACAAGAAGAATGGAAAGAATGAACAATGGAACCATAAAAAAAGAATACAATGGCAAATTCCATGTACCAAAATGTCAGCCACAAAACAATGAAAATTATGATAATATATATAAAGGTTTCTTCTTCCCTCCCTTAATCCCAAATAGGTTTCATAGCATCATAGCATTTATTTGGTACAGTATATATATATATATACATATATATATATATATATATATATATATATATATATATATATATATATATATATAATATATGCATTATATATATATAATATATATTATATATACATTCAGTATATATACTTATTTATATATGTATATATTTATATATATAGCAGACCTTCGGTTCTCAGAAAATTTTATGGAATGAGGTAGCCGGACAATCCCCTTCTCTGCCCAGTTGTTACTCACCACAGTTGACTATCTACCAGTATATTTTCTTGTCGCTTAGTTCAAAAGAATCCCAACAGGATTCTACAGAAAATGCCACAAGCGTCCCTGGAATTAAGCCCTGGAACTAAAAACTGGAATGAAACCTTGGAATGAAATTCTGGAATAAAATCCTGGAATTAAATTCTGGAATAAAACCCTGGAATTAAATTCTGGAATAAAACAAGAATTAAATTATGGAATAAAACAGGAATTAATTCCTGGAATAAAACCCTGGAATCAATCCTGGAATAAAATCCTGGGATTAAATTCTAGAATTAAACTTTGGACTTAAATTCTAGAACAAGACCCTGAAATAAAATCCTGGAATTAAATCCTGGGATAATACCCTGAAATTAAATCCTGATAAAAAGCTGAAATTATGTCCCGGAATAAAACCAAGGAATTAAATCCTGATTAAAACCTGAAATTATATCCTGGAATAAAACCAAATAAATAAATCCTGGAATAAAACCGAGGAATTAAATCCTGGAATAAAACCCTGGAATCAGATCCTGGAATAAAACCCTGGAAATTCGCTGCTCGAGCGGTGTGGTGCCAGCTTTTGTACCAATGGCATCATTACTACCAGTGCCAACTTTATCACTTCTTTTCATATTACTATCATTATCATAGTTCATACAACTACCATTTACACTTCTACAGCTTATTTTTCAGTTGATGTTACTGTCGTTATAATCGTTAATATTAGTTCCACTATAACTTCAGGAGTCTTCACCGTTGACACAAAAAGACAGATAATTTACAGAAAAATAACTTCCAGATCAAATTTGATATCATAAGACCCATCACATTTCCCACCCTGCTCCTATTCCCCCTCCTCTCCCACACACACATTCCTGCCCACCCAGCCTTCCCCTGAACACCCGCCCCCACACAAAAAAATGACCGCACAATGCTGAGCCCCGTTCCGGAAGAATGTCCGTCTGTCCTAACTGTTAACAGGAGAGGCAAAGGCTGATGTTTCTAGGGCAACCAATAGTCGCGGGGTAAAGAGACATTGACCTTGTGTGCCCAGCGAGTCGCCTCGCTCTGCCGATCTTTCTTTATTATCTTTCAGTTTTTCATCTCTCTCTCTCTCTCTTTTCCCTTCGTATTCATCTTTTTTTTTTTATCTCTCATTCTTATACTTCTACTCGTATCTCTCCTTACGTCTTCTTCTCCATAACAGTGGGACGACATATTTGTGCATGAAAGTCAATCAGTCACTTGATGATATTTATCTGTTTCCTTTATTTATCTTTTCTCCTCTGCCTTTTTCTTCTTCTTTTTTTAATCTTTCAGATGAAGACACTTTCTTCGTGGATGAAAATCTACGCTAATTCTCCTTTCACTCTCGCCCGCGTTCTCCGTTTTCTTTCATATTCATCGACTTAAAAACATACACACACATAAATATATGTACGTATATACATATATATATGTATGTGTATATATATATATATATATATATGTACACACATACACAAGCATATATATATATATATATATATATATATATATATATATATATATATATATATATATATATATATATATATATATAATGTCAGGAAAAATAATTAATGTACAGAGAAACTTTATCCATTGTAGGTACAATTTAATCGGCCTTATCATTCGATCGAAGCATCTACATAACGGTGGTTTCAGTTTTATCGTCTGAGGCACCGGGGTCGTTAAGGAATTAGGTTTCCAGGAAAAAAAGCCTTGTGGGACCTGTTTGTCAGTCTGTCGAAACCCTGTTGAGGAAATGCCTTCGGCGCGGTTATTCTCCGTTTGCTTTCTTATCAGTTTGCGTGTGTGTGTGTGTGTGTGTGTTTATGTGTGCGTGTCTGTTTTTTTTTATAAAGAAAGAGTTAAGTAATAACAGGCCTTTTTGTTTTATTTTTGGTTTCTTTATGTTTCTCTATTCAAGCGCCTGCGCATGACGTTAGATTGCGATATGACGAAAGTTTTCTGCATTAGGATTCAGAACGTGAAATCATTTCAGTGTAGCGTTGCATATATATACATATATATATATATATATATATATACATACATATATATATATATATATATATATATATATATATATATATATATATATATAAATATATATATAATATATATATATATATATATATATATATATATAAAAATATATATATATATATATATATATATATATATATATATATATATATATATATATATATATATATATATATATATATGACTTTTATCACATCACCGTGATTCATATACAATCAGTAAGCTACAAACGTCCTTTAATATCCAATTCGCTCTACCTGAAATAATATATTTTCATATATGTTACAGAAGGGAATTGTTTAGTTGATAATAATCGTCAACTAATAAATTCCCTTCGGTAACATATATGAAAATATATTATTTCTGGAGGTAGAGCGAATTGAATATTAAAGGACGTTTGTAATTTACTGATTATATATATATATATATATATATATATATATATATATATATATATATATATATATATATATATATAAAATATATATACATACATATATATGTGTATATGTATATATATATATATATATGTCTATGTATATATATATATATATATGTATGTCTATGTGTATATATATATACATATATATATATATTATATATATATATATATATATATATATATATATATATATATATATATATATAGAGAGAGAGAGAGAGAGAGAGAGAGAGAGAGAGAGAGAATAAGGAAGATTAACTCGACATTTAGTACCCACGTAATTGGTTAAAGAGAACAGCAGCGCCAGGTTTCTATCCTGTGAGTCTGGCATTCCAGCCCTGAAGGTACAGTTGTCTTTACCTGTCCTGGAACCCGTTATCCTGCCCCGCTTAAGTCAGTTCGCCGTTTGATGTTAACCGTCAGCATCTGGTACAGACTGAGCTGGAATCTTTGGCTGTTTTGCCATCAGAATCTGCATGGAACCTGTAATGGGCTATTGTTGTTTTTGTTGCAGCCTTAAGTTGCTATTGCTGTCGGCATCTGGAAGAAATGGCGCTAAAAATTTCGTCCGTTCTTTTCCAGTATAATTTGGAATGGGCCTTTTCGAAATCCCAGTCTATTTTTCGTGTTTCAACACTTTAATATTCACCTTATTCCTTCTCGTCTTAGAGGACACGGCTCCAGCAAGGTTAGCCTTCCAGTTCTCAGCGAGTTATTTGGGATGGGGTTGCTTCCACTTCACCGTGCCCTTCTCACCCTTGAATGCCACCCAACCATATAGGGTATAAATGTCGAGAGGCTATCTGTACACCAGTACTACGTAGTTCGGTGGTCTTCCACCAGGGCGGCGCTGCAGAGCCCTGTGGCCATCTTTAAAGGTCTGGTAACCGCAAAAATTGAACAGGGGCTTAGTGCAATTGTGAATTTTTTTTTATCCTGAATGTTTAATGAGTAAGTGTTTAGTGAGTGTTTAGGGTTTAGTGAATGTTTCGTGAGTAAGTGTTTAGTGAACGTTTATGAGTGTTTAATGAATGTTTAGTATTTAGGGTTTAGTGAATATTCTGTGAGTGTTATTGAATGTTTAGTGTGTAAGTGTTTAGTGAGTGTTTAGGGTTCAGTGAATGTTAGTGTTTAGTGAATATTTAGTGTGTTAGTATTCAGTGAATGTTTAGTGAGTGTTTAGGGTTTAGTGAATGATTTGTGAATGTTAGTGTTTAGCGAATGTTTAGTGTGTAAGTGTTCAGTGAATGTTTAGTTTGTAAGTGTTTAGGGTTTTGTGAATGTTTAGTGACTGTTTAGTTTGTAAGTGTTTAGTGAGTGTTTAGGGTTCTGTGAATGTTTACTGAATGTTAGTGTTTAGTGAATATTTAGTGTGTAAGTATTCAGTGAATGTTTAGTGACTGTTTAGGGTTTAGTGAATGTTTTATGAATGTTAGTGTTAAATGAATGTTTAGTGTGTAAGTATTCACTGAATATTTAGTTAGTGTCTAGGGCTCAGTGAATATTTAGTTTGCAGCTCTTTAGTGAGTGTTTGGTGTTTTGTGAATGTTTGTGTTCAGTGTGTAAGTATTCAGTAAATGTTTAGTGTGTAAATATTCCATGAATGTTTAGTGAGTGTTTAGGGTTTAGTGAACGTTTGGTGAGTAAGTGTTTAGTGAGTGTTTATGGTTTAGTGAATGTTAGTGTTTAGTGTGTGTAAGTATTCAGTGAATGTTTATTGAGTGTCTAGGGTTTAATAATGTTTAGTGAATGTTAGTGCTCAGTGAGTGTTTAATGAGTGATTAGTGAAGGTTCAGTGATTTTTAGTGTTTAATGAGTGTTTAGGGGTTTAGTGAGCATTTAGGGTAGTGAGTATTTAGAGTTTAATGGGTGTTTACAGTTTAGTGAGTGTTTAGTGTATGCTTAATGACTGTTTAGTGAGTGTTTTGTGTATAATGAGTACTTAGTGAGTGTTTAGAGTATAGTTTAGAGTACAGTGAGTATTTAGTGTTTACTGGGTGTTTAGTGAGCGTTTAGTGTATAGTGAGTGCCTAGTTAGTAATGAGTATTCAGTGAGTGTTTAGTGTTGTTGAGTGTGAGTGTATAGTAAGTGCAAGAGTTTAGTGGGTGTATAGTGTGTGTTTAGTGAGTGTAAGTGTATAGTGAGTGTAAGTGTATAGTGAGTGTGAGTGTTTAGTGAGTGTAATTGTATAGTGAGTGTTAATGTTTAGTGATTGTACTACACTACTGTTTAGTTAGTGTTTAGTGACTGTATGCAAAGAAAGTTCTGTAATTTACAGGAACCATTTATGCTAGACATTGCTTAGATCCAAGAGCAGATGGTTATGCCTTGACCACAATGGCTGGAGTACTTACAGTAGACCAACCTGTTTTTGTAAGGTAATTTTTGTCTGTGAAATTCGGTCAAGTAATAATAATAATAATAATAATAATAATAATAATAATAATAATAATAATAATAATAATAATAATACCAGCAACAACAACAACAATAATAATAATAATAATAATAATAATAATAATAATAATAATAATAATAATAATAATAATAATAATAATAATAATAAAAATATTAATAGTAATATCAATAAGAATAATAATAATAGTAATAAAATATAATGCTATGGGCTGGACCGAGACCTTTCAATATGGTCGCCCGAGGTCACACGCTTCGCAGGGAGATCGCCACTGCATGTTATTGACGTTCTGTGCCCACCCTACACCGTAAACCCTCGACCTAGTACGGATGTCTCTCTGAAGACATGTCCCCAACGCCATTCAATGGTATGGCACTAACGAGACTTTCGGGGGCCCACGCATACCTAAGACTGGTCTGTACATGGCCTTTAATGTAGAGGTCTGACGATATGCTAAAAATAATACGGATAGGCGTAGACCTATGTATAATTTTCGGAAAGAGCAAGCAACTAAGACAACCAAGACAAAGGAAAATTTTACATTATACTTTTGACTTCAGTGACAATTACAATTATTGCGGTTGTTGACAAAATCCTAAGTAAGGATTAAGATTTGTTTTTAAAAAAATAGTGTCCCATGAAATGACTAATGAACTGAAAGTGTTATTAATGGTTGACCGTTCAATTCCACCTATAGTTACTAAAACTGTAAGCAGTATTTCATATCAGACTAAAACAAGATGCCTTCATGTAAAACAAAATCTCTCTTAGCGTACAACAAAATCTCTCAGCATACAACATAGTAGGTCTAGAATAATATTGTAAGTTTTTTTAAAGATTCTGGAACGTCAAAATTTCTAATATTCATGCATATTATTTATATGTTTAGCATTCGTTGAATGTCTAGGTTAATACAGGTTAATAACAAAACCAAATCCTCCCTCTTATAAGAAGAAACCCATTGTCACATTCGGTAACTCAAGCGAAATAGCTTTATTAACCAGTTTTTTTTTTTATCAGTCGAAGCAATGGTAGTAGTAATGAGGGTTACGTTCATGAATGCCTCCAGTGGAAAAGGGCATTCAAAATTTCAGATGAAAAACACAAGCTGCACTGAAATAGAGTGAACAGGGCCACCCTATCACTTCGTGAACACATTCAGAACAGCAAACAATAGAAAACAACATGCAAAAGAGGGATTTTCTCACCTTAAAGACAAAACACTCGCAAGCATAAACAAATATAAGCCTCACGAACAACAAATGTTTCACAAATGCGCCGGTAGGTGTCTCTGCTCCAGCAGGGTGCTTGATGACGTCACGGAAGGAGGGAAATTCAGACCAGTTACGTTAGAGCGAGTGATGCATTATGGTGTTTTGCGTGTTGTTCCGTGAACTTCTGCTTCCGAAAGAGCAGGAAAACCTCCGACCCTTTTCACACGCTTCCGATAGGGAGAACAGGTAATACCCCAGTGTTTATTTAATTCTACGATACATGAGACGATGACCATGTTGCTGTCCTATGTAGAAACTGTGCAACCGAATTGGCTGCAAGTATGGCGTCCGTGTAGTAGCCTACCAGTGGCGGGAGTTTTCCATTTTTTTTTTTTATTAACTGCTGTAATGATGTCAAAGGATCGTAAAGGTTAAATGCCAAACGCTGTCATCAGAGAATATACTGTACAAAGTCAAACAGGATTTCTTTTAAAAGCCATCCACGCATATAGGCCAAGACCTACTATAGTACTTTCACTACATTTGTCAGACTTCTGGAAATAATTCGCCATCATGGAATGTTATTAGCTAAGTAACGCAACCAAATACTGATGCGAATTATAAACATCAGCAACCAACTCTGTGATGGCTTACCTAACTCAAGAGATTTATGTACCAAATGGAGCATTTTAGGCCTAGGCCTTTGGGCGTTCGTTGCAATCTACCAGCAGTTGCTTAAAGATATGCGGCGAAGCAGAATATCTTTGGAAAAACATTTGAACCTATATTTAAGTTTTTATTTGCTAATGCTCTTAAAAAGTCACTGCTGTAAAATACAGTTGTCAGTAGGCGCTAGTAGTAGGCTAGGCCTATTGAACTGAACTGAATATAGAATTTAGGCCAGAGGCCAAGCGCTGGGACCTATGAAGTCATTCAGCGCTGAGACGGAAACTGACAGTAAAGGGTTTGAAAGGCGTAACAGGAAAATCTCGCAGTTGCACTATGATTCAATTGTTAGGAGAGGGTGGAAAGTAAGATGGAAGAAAGGGATTATGAAAGGAGGTACAGTAAAAGGAACGAAAGGGGTTGCAGCTAGGGGACTAGGCCTATTGAAAACTGCTTATGTAACTGTGGATGTTGTATGAATTCGAGATTCTGGAATTTTCTGTATGAGGCAGTTCGAATGGGGTCGCAAGTAACTGATATTCAAGGATGACAAAAATGTAACGTCGTGGAATTTGAAAAACCTTAAGTGCCCAAGGACTTTCCTCTTCTTTCCCATCGTTATCCCTACGTTAAGGGGTCGGTTGCCTGATGCGCCTTCTCCACTGCCTTCTATCAAAGGCATCATCCTCCACCAAACCTCTTTTCTCCATATCTTCCTTCAGTTTAGGAAGAATTCTCTGTCTGGAGGATGATCTTCTTCCTTTAACAGGTTCTGGAGAAGCCCTCTTCAGGCTCCTCGTCATCCATCCTTAACACATGCCCATACCATCTCAATCGTAACTCTTATCACCTCTGTTATCTTTACTAAGCCTGCTCTTCTTATTTCATCATTTTCCAATCTCTTAAGCAGCGATATTCCCATAATCCACCTCAGCATTCGCCTCTCTGTTCTCTCAAGCTTTACTTCCTCTTTTCTTCTTAAGTGCCCAAGGACTTTCTTGTATACGAAAGAATGTTATGCGTAGGTGTAACATTAAGGCCCTGCGTTTGTCCTGTCCCTTCATTTTTATTAACTCCGTTATGTATCCATGTACGAGTCACCGAGGTGCTAGTACTAAACATGGCGGAAGCTCAATGGGACGCCGTGTTTAGTACTAGCCCCTCGCAGATCAAAGTATTTTTATACTCCCATTATATATATATCAAAATAATAAACGATATCTTTGATTCCCGAGGGGCTAGTTCTAAACACGGGGTCCCATGCTTGGTACTAGCACCTCGGAGGTGAAGCGTACCCGGATACTTACCGGGTTAATGCCCTCTTCATTTATATTAAACTTCTGAAAATTATTTAAGTAAAAAGTTGACAGCAACAGTAGTATTAGTAACTTGACGAAATCTGTAGACCCATATGGATACGCCGAGCAACTGGGGTAACTGTCATGGGATGTTCAAGTGAATATTTACTCCAGTTCCAGTGAATGCTTCCTATGGAACCTGCAAATTCGTTTGTCCTGTACGCATATGCGGTGACATTCAGAGAATCATACGACGTCCCCATAACTAAATGTGAAATCCACACTATCGTAGCTCAGAAAATACGTTTTGAAAAGCTTGACATTTTCATTCCTCCTAATATCGAGTTGAAGCTTATTGTAAACTCACTCAAAAATATATTGCGGCACTTTCCAAGGCTATCGGGCAATAGCCTATTACGGTACTATCCGGCAACGTTCTGCTAACGGCTTGAAGCCAACTCCCAACTATTGCTGTGATGTAATTGCGAATCCCCCCACGCCCCCATTTTCCTATTTCAGCTGGATTGTTCGTTTCACTAATAATGTTGCAATATGTGATATTAGATTAAAGGATGTTAATTTGTAGATCTGTAAGTCAAACCGACTTTTGATGCAAAGCAACTTATATTTCCAGTACTGAGAAACAAACAAAATGACTTATATTACTGTATATATCAAAGGTAAATGGACAGCTAGGCCAACTCTCTCTCTCTCTCTCTCTCTCTCTCTCTCTCTCTCTCTCTCTCTCTCTCTCACAGTATTTTGTTTGTGAATGGTTTGCGCATTTAACAGAAGCATATTATCTCTCTTGATCACAACGTCATTTGTTAGGGGGTTCAAGCAAGTCGACGAGCCGTTAATCTTGGAAAACAGTAGGTCTATACACGGGACTCATTCACTGTCATACAGGGTATGTGTATGTACAGTACTTCCTTTCTCTCTTTCGTCGTATCCAACTACGTGAGTTATTTTGCTGGTATTAAGCTGTCAAGCAATATCGCATATGGAAACATTAATGACCTTAGAGATGCGTTGCTGTGCGTTCGATTGTTTCCAACTCCGCGAGTCAGTTGACTTTTCCCGCCCAGGTTTGACGCCACATGTAAGAGGCGAGATTATGGAAACTCATTCCCATTTTTATTTTCATTATGGAATAAATATTTTTTACTTTTCCTATATGATTTCGAAAGCAATGATTAGATATTGTGTCAGTAATGAAGTCTAATTTTTGGATTTAATTTTAGTTCCCTCTTAACGGTTCCTCCCTGCGATTTAAATGGAATTTTCAAAAGGTTTCGTACATCTTTCTGGCAATGATACTTCATCTTGCCACTCTTTCATATAATACTAACTGTATGATTAATTATGGTATTCTAGTGAGAAAATGCATTTGTATTTGTATTTAACAAAAGAATGTCATTGTTCGGTGGACAAAAAATACTGGAAGAATGTTGCCATATATTGTTCGGTCCTGGTCGTTTAGGCCGTAAGTCACTTTAGGTCGTAACATCCAAAACAGTGTAAGACGTTATGTTTATGGTATTTACCATTATTATTTCATGTTTTACGTACATCCCCAAGGGCTGGTACTAAACACGGCGCCCATAATGCACGTAAACGTGCTTACGGCCGAAATACATATTGTTATAGCATACGATTTTTAAATTTGAAGGCTTTAAAACCAAGACTCTGCCTCTGGTATTGACTCCATTTACGTTACGCAAACGTACTCCGAAGCAGATATCAGAAAGCGAGAAGTGACCATGTTGCCTATCGCATATGCTGTCTTTTTTTTTATATTTTGCATAAATACATGCCAAGACCATCAGTATTTTGATAATATTCATAGGCTTTATGATTTATTATAACTGTATTTTAGAGTGAAGTATCTAAATATCAGTTAGTGTATGTGTTTAGAATACTTTTCATTAATACTATGATCACTCAATGTTTCTGTTGGTGAGATTACCTTCTATTATGATGTGAAATGAATTCACTGACACGACCAGGATGTTATTTTAGGTAAAAGCTGTAGTTATTAAAGTTTACACGAATTTTCTGCTTCATATATCGTTCAGTCCGGTTTATGTAATTTCTCTGCTTTCATAACATTTTATAATTAAAATGTATCTGTAGTGCTTCATATGTTGATTCTTTTCATGCTGGGTATATGAAAGTATGTGCACCCATACTTCTGTTCCAACTCATCTGTCACCGAAAATTAAACATTCATTGACAAGTGGTCATAGCAACACTGTTACGTACTTGCCCGCAGACAGAGAATGAGAGGAAAAATGCTAGGGAAAGGGCACGAGAAAGAATAAGCAAACGAATGCAGAGAGAGGGAGAGATTAGTAAATTGACAAATTTCAGTACTTTTCATATGAAAACTGTAACGTCATATAACATGCCCTACCCTTTTATAAGTTAGTGCTCATTGAAAAGTCCGTAAGGTTTACAGTCAAGCTGAGCTTTTCCTTATCACTAGCTAGCCTTTATTTTTATAACCAGGTATGAGGTAAAATCTGCAAACCGTAGAAAAACAAACATCTCTAAATCCGCCTCCAAAAATTGATTTTTTAATTCCTCTGTTTAGATTAACAAATACATTTTCAGCGATTATTAGCTTTTGTCGAATTTAGTACGAGATAAGGGGGGAAAGTCATTTACTTTACGCAGGCCTATGCTGATTTTACTTCACACCAGCCTTGCCCATTCTTAATGTCTAACAGTGTCAACAAGATTATGAAGATACCTGAAATCAGAGCCCGATGATGGTTATATGGTTTTCTGGGTTTGTTGTCAGTAAATTGCTGAATATAATAAAAAGGAGAGATTTTAAAACCCGTTAGAAATTAGGTCCTCCTTTCAGCATCACTGGGGAAACTAAAATCATGAGACTGCATACTGAATGCCTAGCTTCATTAGGCCTTCATAGGACAGGTACATTGGCAATACATTATTTTCTCAAGTAAATCTTTTTTGCAACACTTAATGCATCGATATGCACATGGTTTCCATTAAATACAGCCCGTTTAGCTAACAGCGTATTCTCTGTTCTCGCGCTGAGATTTTAGAGTTATTGTTGCATTACTGTCTCCGCCCAGTGCACCACAGGTGTAATCCACTTTATTCTATTTAGACTTTCAGGCTATGTGGTACTATCATCAATTGTAATGGACCAAAGAATTTAATGTATACTTTTTCTTTAATCTCTTGTTTGTTTCATTTTCTGACGCAGATTAGAAGAAATTTTGAAACAATAAAAATGCTTTATCACAGTTTTCACATTATTGTATTACGTATATTATTTATTATGTTTTTAGTTGTCTCATTGTATTTATATCATTATATAATCATTAAATTTTATTATTTTCAGAACCCTGTGTGGAGTACCCATCAACCCTGACCATCTCACCCTCACCCAAAGTAAGTTCCTGGCTACGAATTCGTTCTAATTTTTATTAAACACATTATGAATATACTCGTACTTGTTGGTTTAGACGCAGTGTTTGGCTTCGGAAGCATTGCTGGTGTTGACAAAGGCTTCATTTGGCAAACGTCCGTTGCCTTTGTTCAACATGCTAGGGGTTCTTTTGCAGCTGAACAATTTCTGTTTCATGGACTGTTTTTGCTGTCGTACATCAAGCATCTAGGCACTGGGCATAACTCGTACATCGACATCGATATATATATATATATATATATATATATATATATATATATATATATATATATATATATATATATATATATATGTAATATATATATATATATATATATATGTATATATATATATATATATATATATATATATATATATATATATATTATATATATATATATATATATATATATATATATATATATATATATATATATATATATATATATATATATATATATGGTGGCCAGTATATAGACTCCTGGCTTTTTGATCCCTGTAATTTCACTCTCGGTATTTTGACTCCCAGTAAACTGAAATCCGGGATCATTAACATCCGGTAATTTGACACCCGCAATAAACAAGTAGCTTTTTAGGGAAGCATGTTTTTTTTAAATAGCCTGGGGCAATCATCTTATTAAGGAAATACAAATGACATCATTTGTTTAGTAAGTTGAAGTATATCAGTAACATTAGCAGTTGCATCCGAGCTTCTGGCGGTATTAAGACTTTTTATAACCATGTCTCATACCATTCAGAGCACCCGTGGAGGAAAGAAACTCGTAGATGGCTTAAATTTCATTTACGAAAGGCAGAAAACAAACTCTGATTGATCAGAAATTTATTGGAAGTTTGAAGTGAAAAATTGCAAAGCACGCCTACATTCATTAGCAGGCGTGCTTTGCAACTCGTCACCTTCACACTTCCAGTAAATTTTTGATCCACAGCGTTTGTTTTCTGCCATTCGTAAACGAAACTTAAGTCATCCATGAGTTTCTTTCCTCCCCGGTTGCTCTGAATGGTACGAGACAAAGGTTATGAAAAATGTCTTAATATCGCTAGGAGCTCGGATGCGACTGCTAAATGTTACGGATACACTTGAATAAAAAAAATATATATAAATAAACTAAGCCTTCAACTTGCTAAACAATCAAATTGTCATTTCTATACGGTAATTGCCTTATGCTATTTAAAAAAAAAATATGCTTCCTAAAGGAGCTATTTGTTTATTTTGGGTCTCATATTACCGGATGTTAACGAAACCAGGATTTCAGTTTACCGTGAGTCAAAATAGTAGAAGTGAAATTACCGAGATCAAAGTTCTGGGACTCATATATATATATATATATATATATATATATATATATATATATATATTATATATATATATATATATATATATATATATGTATATATATATTATATATATATATACATACAGTATATATATAATATACATATATGTATGTATATATACGTATATATTTTATATATATATATGTGTATGTATATAAGCATATATATTTTATATATATATATAATATACATATATGTATGTATATATACATATATATTTTATATATATATAATATACATATATGTATGTATATATACATATATATTTTATATATATATAATATACATATATGTATGTATATATACATATATATTTCATATATATATATATATATATATATATATATATATATATATATATATATATATATATATATATATAGTGAGTGTTATTCTCCACCCTTGTAATCATACAATCATACCTCGTGTAGACCGAATAACTTCATAAACAGCATTTTCAATTCAGGCATAAAGTTTAAGAATGGAAAGCTCACCTAAGCCATTGTCTTTTTCGTGGCTACTCTTTCCTTCTTTCGCTGTCTCATTAAACAAGTCGTATATATATATATATATATATATATATATATATATATATATATATATATATATATATATATATATATATATATATATAATATATAATATATATTGATACTACTGGTCATTAGTCTAAAGATCACCTTAGATATCCACATCAGACAGGGACTAGTACGAGACACACCAGGGTGGGTTGCCCTTGGTAGAAGAGGTAGAGGTAGGCCAAAGGAGACGTGGTTAAGGACAATGAGGCGGGAAGCAGGAGACGAGTGTTGGGGAGATCTCGAGGAGTTAGCCCAGGACAGAATGTGGTGGCGTGAGTTCATCGAGGCCCTAGGCATCCCCATGGGTGCCACAGGAAATGATTGATTGATTGATCCACACCGTTAGGCAGCTTAGCTAGTACTCTCGTAGAAGTTGCTCTTTTTCTCCCCCCCCCCCGGCCCCCACAACACCTTACCTCCCCCGCCCTTACCTCTTTCTTGCTCTTTTTTCTGTCTCGTTAGGTACAGCCCAGATTTAGCCGACTACCCGAAAAGACTCACTCCGAATACGCAAAGGAATACGAACTTAAATTTTTACTTGGAGGACAACGGAGTGTATCTAAAATGGGCCGCTCTTTTCCGTCTTCCTCGAGTGAACCTAAGATCAAGAGAGGAAAGAATACTTCCTCTCGATCTCAGCGCCCCTGTAGCCCCTTGACATTTTATCTCCACAGTAAACTCAGCGTAAAACACGCTCGGAATTTAAGTTAAAATTGTTGGTGAATGACATTTCGTTTTGATTAGAGTACTTTATCTGCCGGGTAGAAGTTAATTGTGAAGCAGCCACTTGAATATGATATTGTGCTTATATGAATGACTTGTATATATATATTGGTATTTAAACACTCATACATGTGCTTTATTTATGTGTATATATACATATATATATATATGTGTGTTTGTGTGCGTGTGTGTGTGTGTGTGTGTATGCATCTATCTCCAGTGTAGGTAACTTTGTCAATCCATTTTTTAATGTGACATATGTTTTCACGTGATTATTATTATTATTATTATTATTATTATTATTATTATTATTATTATTATTATTATTCCGAAGATGAACCGTATTCATATGGGACAAGGCCACAGGGGCCAATGACTTGAAATTCAAGCTTCCAAAGAATATGGTGTTCATTCGAAGTAAGTTTCAGACCACAAATGTTTAGAGGACATAACTATAGAACTGAAAGTGGTAATAGTTATTATCTCTTGTGCTCTTATCCATAGTTCCTAAAATTGCATGGGGTATTCTATTTTACTACAGTGATATCAGGTGCCACTCATTTTAATCAAATAAAAAATGACATGGATTTAACAGAGATGTGTACATTTTTTTATGAATTAGCCATTTACCGTATCCTCTAAATTTATCAGTGCATAATTTACCAGGAAACCTACAAATTGTACAGTAAATAAAACATTTTGTAGGAAACTAGCAAATTTACCAAAAAAAAAAAAAAATCACAGATCTAGTTGAAAGTCAATAATTTAACAAGAAAACAAAAAACTTGTCACTAAACTAGCCCATTAGCTTGAAACTTCCGGACTTACCAGGAAGCCATTATACTTAGCGCAATAAAATATCAGGGAACCAGATTCACTACCAGACAGTTTGGCACAAAACCAAAATATCAAAAAAGACGACAGTGAATCTCCCAGAAAACAGGCACACTTCAGGCGACCAACTAGCAAACTGTAGGAGACATTCATTTTATCTCTGGATTTACTTCGTGCGATTAGTATTGATTATTGCTCTTAAAACTGACACTTCATTATCAAAATGTTTGTTATCATAATATTTTGCAAGAATAAACTGGGAGCTTCCTACAAGAATTTCCAGGTGTTGTCAGACTACTTAAGAAATCATCCATAAGATTTGTCACAGCTCTCTCTTTGTTTATAAAGGCTTTAATTTTTTCTTGTTCATATATCACATAAATAAAATTTAACCGATAACGTAACATGACGATGTAATGCATTATTTTAAAGCATCTTTTTTCTGAAATGCATTTATTCTCTAATACCTAACAATACGTAAGTTTTGTGGCATCCATTCCGCTTCAGAGACTTGTACTTTACAGATGCGCAGGTTTCATTACATCTATTTAGCCTGCGCCCTTTCCTGTGACTCACTCTTACAAAAACAGGTTTTATTGCATCTGTTCAGCCTTTATAATCTACACCTTATACAGAATACAAAGGTGTTCTTGCATCTGCTAAGCCTCGATGATCTGCACTTCGCAGACAGAGACTGCAAAACTAGCTCCTAATGTCTGGAATGAGAGGTACCTTCCTTCCATGGGATGCGAAGGCTTGAAAGTGAGGACACTGCCGGCAGGAGGTGTCGCCCCAACGTGGGTGCCAAATATTGGATTCTGGCTGATGGTGGGCGAATTTCCAAAGCGTATCTCGACGTCACTGAAGCCAAGTCCGTCTTCCCTGGGTTTTATGACGACGGTTGAGACGAAATACGTTCTCTGGAGGTCACCCTTCCAATAAGGATCAGCCATGACTTGGGTGATGCTACATGAATCATATCCGTAGCAGAAATACCCATTGGTGGCCTTATCTTGAGCGTTATCCGGTGACCAAAACGTCGGCATTATACCCACTGCTAGAGGTGCCAGGTTCTTTAGGTAGAACCATGACGTGTAACATGAGGTAAATCCAAAGGAATCCTGGGCAGTGCCATTGTATTCGCCGGTCACCCAGGTCTTGAAGAGAGTGCAGTCATCGCCTGTGATGAAACAGAAGTGAAAAATATAAGTTTAATTTGGGAGAGCTCCACAACCTTGACATGAAATATCTGTCAGCACTAGATTTACAGGCTGTCCCAGGTGCAAAAACCAACAGTAGATAATTCTTGGCACCCACGTTTTCTTAATGTTTAACTCAAAAATCTTCACAGAGGAATGCTTGTTCCCTGCTAATATCATTATCATTAGAGTCAGATGATTTTGAGGCAGCATAGATTCTTGTTATTAAATAATGGGGTGAGTGACAAAGTTCACAAAGTACATTTTGCCAGTTTACGTTTTGATGGTAACTGGAGGAAATAGAGTATGTTAACTTTATAGTGAAACAAGACTAGACCTCTTTAAAAAATCAGCAAAAGCGAAGAAAATGCTATAAGGCAGTGTTGAAGTAAGAAATAAATAGCGATAATTAACCCGCAAACATGAATAGACATTAGATAAGAAATAAGATGAGAAAAATTAAGGTAAAGAGGTTTGTCGCGTATGAATGATTATGATAACAGTAACAAACACTCCAGTTCTAAGCATTGACTTTTTCTTGAGGTTACGGACCCAATGGCCACGGAGCTTACTCCCAATGGTGATCATCCATTCTAGTATTCCCCAAAACCGAAGTAACTTGAATGCGATTGATTGGAAGATCGGCAGATGAACGAGCGTGTTACTACCGTGTTTTCTAGTTTTCTGTAAAAGAAAACTATTGTGCCGACTTTGTCCGTCCACACTTTTTTTTTTGTCCGCCATCGGATCTTAAAAACTATTGAGGCTAGAGGGCCATGGTTAAAGTTTCATGGGCCGCGGGTCATACAGCATTATACCGAGACCACCGAAAGATATATCTATTTTCGGTGGCCTTGATTATGCGCTGTATAGAACTCGATTGCACCGAAGAAACTTCAGCACGTTTTTAAATTTTTTTTTTGTCGTTACCCATCGAAGTATCCGGCAAAGCTAAGATGGTTTAATTTCTCTGATCATACCAGCGTTGGAGCGGACATAGTTACTTCCTATTATTGTTATCGTTATCATTCATTCAACATGCTCGTTAATTCATGTGGAACATGGATGAATTATGCGAGATTCCAAAGAACACTCTAACCTAACCTACCTTTGATACAGAACAGACGGCAGTTTACGTTCCGCAGGCAGAAATTGGAGCATGTAATGCCCTTGTGGGGAGCAGAGTGAAGTGGGATGGTTTGTAGAAGACAGTTATTCATGCCAGATGGGAAGCTGCTGGCGACCTGTGAGGAAAATATCTGTTATATATATGCTCCTGCTAATTTAAACAGTATTGAAAAGCGCTGTCAGACATACATTTCGGAAAATTTGTCTTTATGTGTATGTGCGTTTCTGTCTGTCTAGCTCATTCCCTTAAATAACTGCACTTAACCGGTTTCAAATTGGCCCTCTTATGAAAATTTTCACGAGAATTTGGTGTGATGGGGTGATTAATCATCGATATAGATTAGACAAACAAAGAGAAAAATTTGCTTCCAAAATACTTATGGATCTCCAGGAGATTAGGACCACCAACTAGAAAAGACAGGAGAATATGCAGACAGGTAACAAATACATTATCTACATCTCACCTTTAGATACGACTTCGTGGCTGATGCTCCATCACTAAAATGCCTTGCAGACATCAGGAAGAAGCAGACCATGAGAATGATGAACATCATCTTGCGCTTTCTGAAAGCAAAAGTCTGCCAGTTAGTCTCAAAGTGTTGCTATGTGATGAATATTCGCTCACCTCCGTCGACGAAGTAGATTTAAAAGAAAAACGACCTACTTATTTCATACATAGTATAAGTCGAAAACGGCACAACGCTTGATAAATGTGTCCCATAATTTAAAGGAGACCTTGAGGCTACCCTGACATTCGTCACATGTGTTACTACCACCACGGCGAACCTCATTGGGACCAATGGTCAATCTAATTTGACTCCTGAAGTCTGTTGTCAGTGTCAGTCATTATACTGGCCGGATCCAACATTGCAGAAGTTCGCTAACCTTTTGTATGTTTACATGGATTAGATGTTTTGCAAGATTTATATCAAACAATCTTCTTCAATTTCTAAATCGGAAAGGCTGGGATAATGAAAATACTGATTGGTGTGCCTGAAAAAGAATATTTATAATTTCAAAAGTGAAAACCGCTAGAGCTTTCGGCAACAAGAATACCAACATAACAAATATTAATTTACGGGCCGCTATTTGAAATATCATGGCAGATGGCAACAATGATCTAACTCCCCAACAGCAACCTCTGCAGAGGGATCATTTCTAGTTACGCGTGGAGGATATCAGTGGCAATCCATCTTCAGAGGATAATTTACTCCTATAGCCGTAGTCAACGAGTTTGATAGTTTCATTATCGTTCCTGCGTTGGCCACGGCCTTAATAAATAACTTGGATTAGTGTCGAAAACCGTGAGTGAAAGCTTATCTTGCATTATTCATTACTTACACCTTCAAATATACAACAGAGAGAATCACTCTATAGAATAAACGCAGACGAAAGCATTATGAATGTGGTGATTGCCCACTAATTGTGTAGGTGCCCCAATGTAGTTGTATTATTATTATTATTATTATTATTATTATCATTATCATTGTTATGATAAATTTTGTAGGATCCCTTAGAAAACATCACTCTCAACCGTAATTGCAGTTTCGGCTGAGGTGGCATATAGTCATCTTTATTTATCCTGTCTGTTATTTCTCATCATCTGGTAAATTAAACAGCATCTTTACATGCAACAAGGAAACACTTGAATTTTGTCTCGTAAGAATAAGAGTTCTTATGTTTCACAAGACAGCTTAACATGGCAACAGAGACCGATAAACGGTTGTTGCAGATTTAGCTGGCCTTATGCCGACACGGACTCTTGGTCCTGGAGCAGCCCTTAAGAACTAAAGAAGGGAGGATGAACACGAAGGTCCCCTGTTCCCACATTAGCCATGCTACTCTTGATACCTTATCTAATGGAGCTAGAAGCGGAGTAGGACTTTCTAATTATGGGAAAATAAGAAATATACTAACAGTCTGGTGGCAGTGCGCTGCTGAAATGACAACTTTTCTAAGTATTTATGTCTTTTATTTATCTGTCTATTTCTTTGTTTTTCTTTGCAATATTTCATCTATTTGTTCTATGATCCGACAGTCTATTTATCATCAATATATATATATATATATATATATATATATATATATATATATATATATACACTATTTATATATATATATATATATATATATATATATATATATAAATATATATATATATATATATATATATACTATTTATATATATATATACACTATTTATATATATATATATATATATATATATATATATATATATATATATATATATCGGACTTATGATGGGTAAATTCTAAAAGAAATTCTCTTTGATTTCCCTTTGTTTTTACATGGGTATTTTTCTTATTCAGGGATGTGCTGACGTGCATGAAACAACTCGAGAGAGAGAGAGAGAGAGAGAGAGAGAGAGAGAGAGAGAGAGAAGAAATGGCACATATTTGAACATACGCAATCTTACTGAGGTAAATAGAGAGAATAGGAACTGGCTCTTGTACACATGCACTCAAAGAGAGAGATAACAATAAAACACCCACAAAGACCGATAAATAGGCAGAGGTATATAGTTAGGAAAAGAAAAAGTTCAATATCGTGACTTCTTTCAATTATGTCGTGACATGATTTCATGAGGTGAAAAATCAGTCAGCGATAGCAACTTTGAATGGTTCTATCTAGACTTCACAAATATTTAGTATTTACTACCGGTTCAAGCAGGATCAAAAGTTACGTGATAAATCAAACATTTCTAAGGACTGCCCATAAGTTAAGCACTTCTGAGGTCACATAAGAGGTCAAACATTTCTAAGAAAAGTTCACTTACTGAAGTAGTTAAATCATATCCATGTTAACTAAAAATGAAATGTTTGCAGAGTATATTTTTTCTAACACACAAACTTGGTTGCAACTGTGGTACAGCTTAGCAAAACAGAGAGTAATTGTTATTATTATATAAAGGATATTTCTTTGAAGTAAAACATATCACCATTGAAAATGTACTTAAGATTTATGTTTTTCAATATTATGAGTTGAAGTTTCTCACATCAGACAATTTTAGACAGAGGTCAACAAGCTCTCTCTCTCTCTCTCTCTCTCTCTCTCTCTCTCTCTCTCTCTCTCTCTCTCTCTCTCTCTCTCATACATGTAATATATGTGTATGTGTGTGTATATACAGTATATATACATTACACTATATATATATATATATATTTTTTATCACGTCACCGTGATTTATATACAAACATTAAGCAACAAATGACGTTTAACATCCAATTCTCGTTTCTTGATGACTAAGTGGTTTTGAACGGTCGATTAGTGATTCCAGTATCCTCTTGTACATGGTCTATATTTCCTCTCTTGCAAGATCTTTCCATAATAAACAAATAAAGCAGTCAGGAATAAGGTCTGTGTTTTTAAGAGCTCTTTATCTAGTAAGCAGTGAATTTTTGATGACGAGATAGATTATATATATGGGCTGGGTCTTAAGGAAAATTTTAGTTTCATGATATAGATGAGTGTTTCTCGCTTGCCAAAAATCTTTTTATTCCACTAGTGGAAATAGAAATTTTAATAGCAAGATACTGTGTTTGCCATAGGCTACATCTCAGCCTTCGATCATATCCACTCACTTAAATTACTAAATTTAACTGTTGTATTTTCCTATTACAATGTCACTGGCAGAACTTTAATAAGAGACAGCCCTATACACGATAACGGGGTAGTATACAAAACTCCTTGTGATTGCAATATAAATTTGATATTGGACAATCGGCAAAAACTGTTGAGAAACGGATTACACAGCATAAGTATAGTATCGCTACTAAGCAAAGAAACAGTGCCATCAGTAAACATGCTAGAGAATGTTTTTATCCAATTCAGTCTTCTTAAGCAAGAATCTTGTTCAGAAACAATAATTTTATAGAGAGAAATGTAATAGAAATGGCATGTATTCAATATAGTGAAAACAACAACTTTAATGGCAGTATAGTAGGTTTATTCAAGACAGACCCGCTCTTTCTTCATATCATGAAAAATCAATACAAATTATGTAATATATTGACTTAGGTATTCACTTAATTACCTATTTAGCCTCATTAGACTGTTAACCTTTTCTGTTGGACGAACTATGTAGTAGACAATTTATATATTTTATATTATCCTGTTAAACACTGTTAAACATTTTTACTTCATTTATGTTTTATGTAAGTCTTGAATTCAAATGTAAACATATGTCCGGTATAGGTTTTCCCTTAAACTGGTTAGCCAAAAAGATCCCCGGATGAGGCCTGATGGAAGGCGAAACTGTTGGGACAAATTAAGAACTCTATTTCCTTTTTTCTGGTTTCTCCTCTGGTTTCTCCTTCGTTTTCATTATATATATATATATATATATATATATATATATATATATATATATAATATATATATATATATATATATATATATATATATATATATATATATATATATATATATATATATATATATATATATATATATATATATATATTTATATATATATCTTGGCTCACGTTATTTTGCTGACAGTGATTTTAATGACAGGAATAACGTGTGAGTCCGTACTTTCATGACAAATTGATGAAAGAACAAAAAATAAATAAATAAATAAACAAATAAAAACAGAGCTACCAATTAACCTACTAAGTTCAGACTCGATTGGACCACCAATGTTATGTTTACATGGGAATCAAAAGTCGAGTTTCCACTCCATTGCACGTATACAATTCTCTTTGTGAAGAAAAGAAACATTCAGATTGATCTTTTAAAAAAAAACACAAAATGCTTTTTGTGGCTATTGCGTGTAGAACAGTTCTAGCAATTGCCATTTCATCGAATTCTAGCCAGCAATAAAACATTTTCCCTGATTACAAAAACTACATTCCCAAGTTTAAAAATGTCCTTTTGGGTGCTAAACACAGCAGTCATTAAGTGTTATTCTATACAAAATGCTCCTGCTTTCTCGTCACCTGTATGTTACTTCTTAGTCAGTTTGATGAACACACCTTTTCTTAACAGCATTGTTACTCAGTGAATGGACCCTCGACGTCCATTGAAATTTCGCAGATTTTTTTCTTGCGTTCTGTGTGAATGCTGTTTATCGTTCATCTGTCATGTTTTTCTTTGTAGGCTATATCACGAATCTACTTCAGAAAAAACTACGAATCACAAGACAAAAGGGACAAGCTTATTCTCCGTCTCCCGTTTTTTTAAAAAATAAAAAAAATTTGAGAACAAAACTTTTTATAGTCGAGATTTTCAGAATGCGTTTTTTGTACAGATTCTTAAGAAGCGGTATTCATATCCTTCATTGTTATGGAGGCCACATTTCAGGGTACGTGGTTCTTAACTATGTAAGTCTGAAGACCACACACTTGGTTATAGTGTTCATAAGAGGGAGTGTTCACGTGGTACACTGTAGGCGTTACTTAAGGGTGTTTGCAGCGTCCCTTCGACCCCTAGCTGCAACTTCTTTCACTCCTTTTACTGTACCTCCGTTCATATTATCCTTCTTCCATCTGACTTTCCACCCCCTCTAACAGTTGTTTCATAGTGCACCTGCGAGGTTTTCCTCCTGTTACACCTTTCAGACCTTATTGTCTATTTCCTTTCAGCGCTGAATGATCTCATAGGTCCCAGCCCTTGGCCTTGGGCCTGAATTCTATATTCTACTCCATTCTATTAGCGGGGTGTATTATAAGCCAAAGTCTTGTGGGAGGGAGGGCGGGTCTGGGGTTCCCGAATGGGAGCTGATCTTTCTCTGTGGAGGTCACTATACTGTAGGTTTTCCAAACCACCTTGTCGTTTTGGGTGGTCAAGGGTGGTGCGCGGCGATGCCATAAATATTATCAAATGTTGCTAAACAATTTATTTTGTAAATGAATGCATTGCCAACCTACAACACGCTAAAATAATCAATTTTATATTTACTTTTTCTAATATTAAGGCCTCCCCTAATATTTTTACACTCGGTAATATTGTGAACAATGTCTTCTCTTGAAACCTGGCACAAATTTTGAACTATGTTGCCACTTTTCCTATAAGACTCAGGGTCGAGTTAAGATGCCCTCAGGCCATGTAGAGACAAGGTGGTCTTGGTGAAGGTCGATATCCCTCAATTAGGTGTTGGTCATCACACAAGCACCAAGGAAGAAACTACCTGTAGTAATCTGTGTTTGCATTTATTTATGTGTGTATTTATTAATTTATGGGAGGGAGAACGAGAATAGACAAACAGATGTATATGAAGTAGATTCAAGTCCAGTACAGAATGCAAGGATTATCCCGGGAAAGATCCATGAGAGAATGTAAATGACCTCAGAACAGCAAAACAATGGAATATGTGACGAGAGGGCAAAAAAAAAAAAAAAAAAATCACTAGACTCACATCATTCTGTTTCTTCTTCTTTCGACCTTATTAATCCCACTGTATAGCAGGGTCGGCTGCTTGAGTCAACTTTCTCCATCTATTTCTATTCCTTGCATCTGCTTCCCCCAGTCCCACCTCACCCAGATCCCTCCTCACCACATCCATCCATCTGATCCACTGACGCCCCACACTCCTCCTCCCCATCACTGGCATGTTCTTAGCTCTCTTGATTGGTTCCATCTCCTCTCTTCTCATTACATGGCCGTAGTATCTCATACGAGCTTCCCTAGCCTTGTCCTTTACGTTACATATACCACACATTCCTCTTATATCTTGACTTCTTTTCATTCTATCTTGCTCAGTAACTGCAAATCTGTTTGAGAAAACGTATTGTTACAAGTTACAATGAGATACTTTGTACTTTCTATTGGTCTTGTTTTGTATAGTTCGGAATGTTTAGAGAACTGAATGATAATAATTTGCAGAAAGCTACACAACTCTGACAGTAAGTAGTGAAACGATGATTGTTGAATTCAGAAAACAGGAGTCATGACACTCTCCTCACCAGTGGTAGGGTTGGGCTCAAACTCTGGGCTAAGTGAAATGATTCAGGCACATTTTACAAATATGGCTATGTCTTTGTAGGCATGAGAAGTGAAATATGTCCCTTATGATGGATAAACTGTCATTGGTCACAGCTAAGGTAAAGAGGAGCATGATGTTAGCAGTAACCTTCCGAAACGGTTTAAGAAAACCAGGGTGGTAAATCCTCAGGAGCCACTTCTCTAGGGAGTAATATACTGTATATATATGTATATGTATGTATATATATATATATATATATATATATATATATATATATATATATATATGCTTGTATACATACATTTATATATGTATATATATATATATATATATATATATTATATATATATATATATATATATATATATATATATATATATATATATATATAATATATATATATATATATATATATATATATATATATTAACTTTATCATATATACAATTGTTCTGTGCATTAGTAGAATTACTAATGTGTGATTGTACAACCTTGATAAGGATATGTTTGCCAAGAAAAAGTGAAACTTTTTGAATAAAAACTCCAAGATACCTTGCCAGTTTTTAATAAAGCATTTTCAAGCAATACTATATAGAACGGAGCAGAAGATCACAAGAAGATATATATATATACAAATATTTAAGATATATATATATATATATATAATATTTTAATGAATATATATATCATAATATATATATTATATTCTATCAATATAGGGACATATATTTAGATTAATTTTGTCACATACAAAGTTAAACAGTACTCCCGAGGTATAGTGAACTCGATATTAAACAGATATTATTGATATATATATATATATATATATATAATATATTTGATATTATATATATATATTTATATATACTGTATAGTTATATATAAAAGTGAATGTTTGTGTGTTGTATGTTAGCTTGTAGGTTTTTGACTTGTATAAATCTGAAACGCTTACCGATTTAAGTTGGCCACCTCGGTAATTACCTGGATAAAAGGGACATTCACTAGTGTAATACCTGGATAAAGGGGACAGACAGCACAGTAATAGCTGGATAAAAGGGACAGTCACCACAGTGATGCCTGGATAAAAGGGACAGTCACCACAGTAATACCTGGATAAAAGGGACAGACATCACAGTAATACCTGGGGAAAAGAGACAGGCAGCACAGTAATACCTGGTTAAAGGGAAGAGACAGCATAGTAATACCTGGATAAAAGGAACAGTCGTCACATTAATACCTGGATAAAAGGGACAGACACCACAGTAATACCTGGAGAGAAGGGACAGACAGTACAGTAATACCTGGTTAAAGGGGACAGACGGCACAGTAATACCTGGTTAAAGGGGACAGACAGCATAGTAATACCTGGACAAAGGGGACAGTCACCACAGTAATGCTTGTAATAAGGGACAAAAACAGTATTGTCCATCTTAAAGGTGTTGAAGCACAGTCCTTGGATAAAAGGGACAGTTTCAACAGTAATACCAAGATAAAAGGGATAGTCACCACAGTAATAGCTGGATAAAAGGAACAGTCACCACAGTCAACTCTGGGAAAAGGGACAGAGATCAGTAATACTTGGATAAAAGGGACAGTCACCACAGTAATTTCTGGATAAAAGGGACAGTCACCACAGTAATTTCTGGATAAAAGGGACAGTCATCATAGAAGTATCTGGATAAAAAGGACAGTCACCACAGTAATACCTGTCAGTTCACCTACAGCTGTTCGGAGGGTGAACGTTTGCATGAAAAGTAGAACTGTCAGTCAGACCATCAACAGATATCCCTCCCCCCCTTCTCCCTTCTCCCTCCTTGAATGTTTTTGTCCCTGTATGTTACCTTCCCTTTCCTTTTCCTCCCCTACACATAGACTATCAAGTTTTCCCAGGCAGATTTAAGCTGGTCACCTAGTATATACGAGGGTAAGTAAAAGTTCCAGGAAAAATTGTTGAATGATGTATTTACACAGTGTAAACCTGAAACAACAAACACACAGTAAACAATTATCTGTGATGTAGTGATCATATAGACTTGTTACCACAGTCATCCTCTTGCTACTGTGGTGTTAACATCTGCTTCAGAAAAGTAACTTCTTGAACCATGGAAAATAAAAATTTTTGAGATGAGAGCTAACATCAAGTTCCTGACCAAGGGAAAACCAGAAAATTATTGAAGCAGTAACAAGTTTAAGGAGAGAGACTCCATAGTAAATCAGTTGTTTATGAAGGAACAGTCGATTCAAGGATGGTCGGGAGGACCTCAAAGACAACACCACAGAAGACCATCGACTGCAAAAAAGGGAAAGAAGTACTTTGGTGCAGAATCTAGTGGATGAAGATCGTCGGGTTACTATCGATATGATAGCTAATGAAAGGGGATCTCCCATGGTTCCGCATTTTCAATTTTAAATGAAAATCTTGGTTTGAGTAAACTTTCAGTAATGTTGGGTAAAAGCGTTGACAGAGACCAACTGCATCAAAGAGCTGAACTTTCTCTTGCAGTTTTAACGAAGATTGAATCAAATGAATCAGAGTTTTTGACCGGATTAAAAGGGACAGATGAAAACTTGGATCCATCAATATACCAAGATAAAAGTAAAATTCAATCAAAGCAATGGTTATAAGAGGTTCAGCTCACCACAGTCAAGTTCTGGGAGAAAGGGACAGAGGTTATGGTAACAGTGTTTTGGGATAAAAGGGACAGTCATTTTGATTGATTTCTGGATAAAAAACAATCACCAGGAACTACTATAAAAGGTGTTTTGTCAAATCATAGAAGTATTGGCTAAAAACGTCGAGGAAAGTTCACCACAGTTTGTTCCATCATGATAACGTCCAGCACATTCATCAGCTGTTCGGAGGGTGAAACTCTTCCACATCCTTATAGTCTTGATCTTGCTCCATCAGATATTTTCCTGTTCCCCCTTCTCCTCCACTCCCATCCGGTTTGAATCTTTGGATCCCCCTCACCCTCCCCTTTCAACATGGTTTAATAGACTATCAAAGTTTTCTACAAGGAAGGGTTGCAAGCTGGAAACAGCTAGCCTTGAAAAGTGTATAGAGTTAGATTAGATATGTAGAAAAATGATGTTTGAATTTAAAATAAAGAGTATATTGAAATTTTCCTGGAACTTTTTGACTTTACACATGCTCTATATATATATATATTCTTATATTTTTGTCTTATGGCTTGATAAACTATTATCTATGAAATGATGAAGTGTAATATGTACACACATACATGTACTATATATATAATATATATATATATATATATATATATGTATATACTGTATATATAAATATATATATATATATATATATATATATATATATATATATATATATATATATAAAAGATACAAATATGTTTAATATTGAATTATTAGTGAATTCAATATTAAACATATTCGTGGTCTCTTTATTTGTGATATATATAATGTGTGTATATATATATATATATATATATATATATATATATATATATATATATCACAAATAAAAGACCACAAATATGTTTAATATTGAATTCATTATACCCTGGGAATAATAACTTATGTACTTTGTATGTGACAAAAATTCATATATATATATATATATATATATATATATATATATATATATATATATATATATATACATATATATATATTTATATATTTATATATACATACAGTATATATATATATATATATATATATATATATATATATATATATATATATATATATATATATATATATATATATATTTATATATGTACAGTAAATATATATGTGTGTGTACGTGTTACACTTCGAATCATACATTCATACATACTTCTGATGGATCGAATGATTTCATAGACAATATTTTTAATCAAGCCATAAGGCAAAAAAGGAAGAATCCACTTCAAAATTGCATTTCTTCGTTGCTTTTGACCATTTTGCTGTCTAATTATTTATGTTAAAGCCGGCAAAATAGCATTAGTCATGACCCAAAGCCATTGTATGCCATTGTTTTTTTTTTTTATAGCGTTTTCAGAATCTTCTGAAATTAGTCTGATGATTTACCCCAAAATAGTCTCTTTATCAAATCACTTATCAGTAAATAAGTCTATCTCTTCCTGCGATGTTTATTAACAATTGTTTTCTTTATGTTTATCATGTCGTGCCTAGATAGTGTCGGTTGTCGAGCCCCTCGAACCGAATAAAAATAAATAAATAATTGAATTAAACCTCAAATTCTTACCTGGATGTCCAAGTAACGACTCAGTTTCTGCCCTGCCCCTGCCGCCTTCCTTGACAGAACCTCGACAACCTCTCCTGATCGCCAAAATTCATCGAGTAATTCGTACGTCTTAGATTTGTTGGTAGTGTTTTGAGCTAACAAATCGATGAGCGTGAATCCCATCAACTGACGTGAAAGGCGACTGATGATAGTGATTGGTATGCGAGCACCATCTTCTCATTTAATCGCCGGTCAGTCGCGACCGAAGCACCTTCATGTTCCATCGCCACTGTGACTCTGTCATTAACTTCATCACAAACACCTGACTTTTGCATGGAGCGTCCAAAAGAAGTCACACTCGTCCGTGAATAACCTTCGGTAGTATAAGAAAGAGAGCTTTCTCCCTTTCAGATCGTTCTGATAAGCAAACGACTTGCTACTGAAGGTAGCCGGTTAAAGATGATGGGTCATTTCCTTCGAGTACGACCAGCCTGGTCTTGTGTGCCGACGGCGTCTTGCCTCTCTTGGCGGTAACGCATCCAAGAACTGACCAGGCACTGCATTGTTGAGTTCACTACATAGTTACGAATGTTGGTGCAAATATCCTGGCACACACACATACACACACACATATTTATATATATATATATATATTATATATATACATATATATATGTTATATATATATATATATATATATATATATATATATATATATATATATATATATATATATATATATATATATATATATATATATATATATATATATACATTTTATATAAAGGTATTATACATACTAAGGTATGAATGTATGGCTAGATTGCTGAACCAGCTTCTCTTTACGTAAGCGAAATGTGGATGTTGGATGGTGCTGAATGAAAAGGCTATTAAAATGATTTGTTTGCACAATATATGTACCGTGAGAAGAACTGAATGGGTAAGATATGTGAGGATATCTTATACGGTAGTGCTCAAAAGTAATACTACACGATCTCCTAACTTTTCAAGCGGTCAACACTTGGCAAAGTCAACACGCTGCGTATTTTTTTTAATACCAGAACATTTTTTTTATGAACTAGGGCTACAATGTGTCTCATAAGAATGAAATCTACTATATACAGTATACCAAGCTTGCAATTAAACATTGATATAGTCAAAGTCCCTAAAAGAAAAAAAAACCATTGGCGAACAATTAATAATGCTTTCGTCCACTCAGGGCCGATGCATTCAATAAAGAACGTTTTTATCGAACCCAGGTTGCAATGTTAGACGTATATCTTGTAATCAAAATCTAGGAAAAATCTTCAAACCATCAATATTCTGGTGTCGTTATAGTCTCAAAATTTTAAACACAGTGACGTTCGGAGAAAAAAAAATGAACTCATTTATATCACATTCGAACGTACTATTAGAGAACATTAATTTTTTAGCGACTGTTCGATTCACAGCATGAATTTATAGCTAACATGAACTCAAATGATTGCACTTTTATCCTGTACATTTGATTTTTTTGGGCAATTCCTTTCCCTTTTCCAATAATTTTCTAGTGTGACCGATATAGAATTTGTCACATGAAGTACATGGGATATGAGACATACAACCTTTGGTATTATTAGAGGAGTTGGCATGTGCCTTTCCATTGTATTGTTGTTTTTGAGCGCTACATTAACACCTGAAATGTTTAAGTAAATAGGGAAAGGTGGGTTCCAATAATGTTCCATTTCTAAGGTTCATTTTATGAAGTGCATCAACTTATTTTACTCTACTGAAAAACACTTTCTTATTTTCGTTTCCATGTGAGACACGTACTATGTCGTCAATATAGCCAGGATATGTTACATTTTGTGGATTAATTGCTTAATATTCTGCCCCTAAGAAATCCCATGTAAAGATTACTTAGTACAGGTGAACGTGAATTTCCCATCGCCATGCAGATTAGAGAGAAATATATCTCGTCGAATTCAGATTCAAAATCTGTTACATTTACTTCTATCAATTCTATGAAGGTGTTCTTAGAGAATCGTATATCCACTTCTATCTAAAGAGTCAGAACTAAGTTTTAGCGAATCAGCAATAGGTACTGTGGTTAATGATCCCACATCATGACTCGCAATCTTCGAGTCACTATTAATCTTTGCATTATTTCGTTTATTTATTAAATCTACATTATTCATTATATTAGAATCTGAAATGGTATATTATTGCTTCTTTAAGGAATACATGCATTAATTTTCCATTAGTTCTGGACACTGCTCTTCTAAGACTGAGTGACAAATTGTCTTTGAAAAATGGAATCAACAATTAAACTTTTTGCTAAAGACGCACAAACACGAATAAGATTATATGTAATAATATCTAATTCACTGTACTTTCAAAATAACTTAAACCCAAAGGGAATTATGTAATCACATCTCTTCTGCCAGAATTCGAACTCATGCCCTTTAGGGTGCTGTGCATAGATTCGAAATCAGCCCTTTTCCACCACTATAGTTCAGTACTGTGCCGCAAGTTGTTAAATAAGTGTAAAAGTTTGTCAATAAATATGCACCTGACATTTTCATCCTTTTTGAAATCATAAACAGTCCATTAATATAAAGTCACTAAATTCACTACAACTTGGGGATAACTTACATCCGAAGGGAAACATATACGATAAGTACACCTACTCAGCTAGGATTCGAATTCACGCCTTTTGGCTTTTGTGCCTCGGAGACAGTGACTTAATGAACTAAGCCATCAATAGAGATCATAAATTATTTCTACTCTGTTGTTCAAATTCCTGTCGAAGTCAGGTTCTGTACTAACAGGCAAAATCAACCCATCTCCACCACGTGTTACACAAAACACGTGTTTGAAATCTGAAGCCTTTGTCTACCATCACAATCTGTCGCTAGATGTGTTTATCATAATCAGCTTCCGCCAGATTCTTTTTATATTTTGGCATCAGAATCGGGAACAGTGTCCAGAAATTTCCATCCGTTTTACATCTCAACAATTTTAATAGTCACCATACGCTTTCTATGTAGAGATGGGGTTCCCAACCATTTTAAAATGAGGAGCGCCCATTGGTTCAGATCACACACCCTATACACTTACACAAAAAACTTTATTGCATTAACAGAAGATGTAACAGTAAAAGATTGTTGTGTAACTTTGATATTTATTAGTAAGTTATTAGCAGTTTGCATACTTTTACATATAATAACTGGTATATAATTGCCTCTTAAAGTAACATAATATTGAATACATTGAAATTGTTTTAAAACTGAATAATATAGTTGAAAAGATATCAATTTTATTAACAATTTCGAAATAAAAACACTTTTTAAAACTTTTTCTTACCTTAGATACTGGTATGTCAGGTAAGTTGCATTATAAAAGTGACGAAAGCCCTCCCTCTCTTCCTGGCCAGTAAGCGCACATGGCCTTGAGACCAGCAAATTTATCGGTGAAAAAATTAATTTGCTTAGTATCCAGTAAGTGTGGCAGGAAACCAGCAAAATTGGTGGGAGGCCAGCAAGGTGGACAGCAAATTTAGTGGAAAACCATAAAGATGGGTGGGAACTAGCAAACTTCCCAGGAATCCACTAAACAAAGCGGAAAACTAGCAAATTTGGTGGGACCCAGCAAATAAGCTAGAAAACAGCAAACCAGAACTAACAAAGTTTTCACTAAGCCTTCACCGTAGAGGGGAAACAGAAAATTTGGCAGGAAACTAGCTAGTAACCTGGACGAGCAACAACAGGTAATTATGTATAAGACCTGTAGGTCTGACTGGATCCATGAGAATCTGCTGGACAAAAGACAATTCTGGTGAGAAATCAGAAGACTCTAGCATTAGAGAATACTTGGGCTTGAATACTTGACACGCCAAATGGCCCAAGAGCAGCCTTTCTGTTTACTATGTTAGAAATTTTATCTTTTTTTTTTTCGGAAGATATTCAGAGTGAAGGGAATGCATTGTAAGAGTAATATTAACTCTTGATTTGTCGATTCCTTCGCATATTTCTCAAGACAGATGCTTTGATATTATAAATTAGCATAAACACATCCTCATTTAAAATTAGCAGTCTTAACTTCTCTCTAACGTTTATGGTTCATTATTAGTGAAAAATTACTCAACAGATTTTTACACGATTTAACTGGTAGCTTTTTACAAATGACAAGATCTTTCTCTTTCCTTGGCCAAGTGCTAAATAAATCAGATTTAAAAAGTACCATGAAATGAAAACGAAAACGGATTTACATGAAGCATTTCACATATTCCTTAAGGGCATTGATTTTCTTATGGTTGACTAAAACATCTCTTCAGTTTCTCTGGCCTGTACATAATAAACACGGCTTTAATATACTTTTTCAGTTTCTGTAGCCTTCGCCTCACAAAATCTGGCTATAATTAACTTATGTTCAGCTTCTGTGACCCCCGCCTTACAAAATCCTGCGTATTTTTCTACATTTGTTAGGCCCGAACGGTCTGCACTTCGCATAAACCTAGACCATCATAATGTACTTGAATGTATAGAGAGGTACCTTCCTTCCATGGGGCTTGGTGGCGCAAAAGTGAGGACGGCGCCTGCAGGAGGTGGGGTTCCCGGGTAGTCGGCAAATATCGGGTTCTCGCTGAATGTAGACGAATTTCCAAGGCGGATGTCAATCTGGCTGAAGTAGTAACCGTCGTCTCTCTTTTTCACAATGACAGCGGAGACCAGATAAGTTTCTTGGGAGATCGGCCATCCACCAGGGATAATACACGGGCTGGACGATGCCTCAGAAATAGTTATCATGCCAAAAAAAACCACTGGTGGCCACATATCCGTCTCTGCTATACGGCGCTGACGTAATCACTGCTCGAGTTGCTATGTTATCATAGTGCCATGACGTGTAGCGTGATAAAAATTTGAAATCGCCCATGTTGGTGACGTTGACGTATTCACCGGTCACCCAGGCATTATACAAGAAGCATTCAAAGCCTGCGACGAGACAAAAGTGAAAACATATGGTTAGTTTTAGAGGACTCTTCGCCCTTCGTGTGAAATACTATCAGTCCGTTATTGAAACTGGGTAAAGGTCAGCTTCAGGTTTGCGAGCAGCTCCATGAGCAATAGCCCTGCTGGCATAAGGCGTGCCTAATCGATACAACAAATACTGATTACTTTTGAAATCTAATTTCTGTACATATTGTTATTGGAGCTAAATGGTTATATGGCAACTGGGACTCTTGTTACTATTACTAGGTTGAGTGAAATAAATGTTGCAAAGTACGTTACATTCTATACCGGGATCAGTCTTTACAGAAAAAGATCACATCAAGTAATGAAAATTTAAACATGCGCATTAATGGAAAACCAGTCAGCAAATCCACAAACATAATTAGACGGCAGTTAAGAAATAAAATAAAAAAAAAAATGACTGGCGCACTTGGAAATAGTAGTGATTATAATTTTAACTATTGCATTTCCTTTTTAAGTATCAGAGGCTTGAGAGCTTACTGCTGAGTGTTTGACATTTATGGGTGGTCACCCTATCAGGTAGTGACCAAAACCGAAATTGGTTAATGTCACTGAGTGGATTGGAGGCTATGAAAAGAATATGTTATACACCGGTTATTATTATTATTATATTATTTATCATTAATATCATCACTCAGCATTCGCAAAAATTCTCGTGGAACACGTCAACAAGCAATTGATAAGCTAAGAGAGCCTCCAAAGAATGAAATGATTGATTGATTGAATATACAATTTAGGCTGAAGGCCAAGTGCTGGGACCTATGAGGTCATTCAGGGCTGAAAGGAAAGTTGAGAATAAGAGGTTTAAAAGGTGTAACAGGAGGAAAACCACGCGGTTGCACTATGAAACGTTGTTAGAAGAGGGTGGAAAGTAAGGTGGAAGAAAGAATGTGAATGGAGGTAGATTAAAAGGAATGAAAGGGGGTCGCAGCGAGAGGCCGAGGGGACGCTGCAAAGAAACTTAAGTAATGCCCACAGTGCACTGTGTGAGGTGCACTGACGGCAGTAACCCCCTCCGGGGAAAGAATGGTATGTTCTTGTATAAAAATAGTTATTAGAAATTCATCTGATCTAACCTACCTTTGATACGGAACAGACGGCAGTTTACTTTAAGCAGGCAGAAACTGGTGAGCAGACCCAACTGAAAACTTTTTTAGATAACAGTTATTCAAATCAGGTGGGAAGGAGGCGGTAGCCTGTAGGACAATATTATTAAAGAAGCGCCACTGGTAACGTTGATTCCAGTGAAAACAGCACTGATATGTGCTTTCAAATGTTATGCGTGCCCAATATTTTTCAGCGTTTTGTTCCTGTGTCTTTAACGATTTTCAATGCCATTATTTTAATAAGAACTGTGACAGGTGTTTTTTTGCATTTTAGAGATGACACCCAAAAATATGGTGTGATTAGGTATCTGAAAGAGACCGAAAATTTGTCAGTTCCCATTGTAAAAACGGTTTTAGAAGACCACATGAATTCTTAAATGAAATATGTTAAAACAAAAGGAACTAACACTTTTTATTCTCACTTAATCCCATGTTCCTATTTGATATGCGTGAATTAAGTATATTCAATTTACACAACTCATCAAAAATACTATTAATATTCAGTTCATTATATTGAGTTCTTCTGTAAAGCACAGTGTATCAGTTACTGGACTTTAATAGTGAATGCTCTGGAAAACCATTTCATTATTGACATGGGAAATAACTTTACACGAGGAATCCGGATGAGCAAGGAAGTTTGTCATCCTGCATCCTAAATGGTTTAACCCTAGAGAAAAAAGAAAGTGTGGAAAATCACAAGCATCATTTTACGATCTGCTTGGAATCTCTTTTGCCATATAGTAGAACGTCAAGTAATATTTCTTTTATTCGTGTATTTCTTACGCTTTGCCCTTCCCTCCCACTATAGAAAGAACGAAATGTATAGCTATCAGATGCCTTTTTTCATTTAGTTGTCGTGATGAGAATCAGAATTTGAAAGAGGAAACCACAGAAATGCTCTTCCGAGTGATTGCACAATCATGAAGCTATTGTAAGGATAAATTTCTCTTTATTAGACAGTTAGATAGAGAGAAAGTTTGCGTAAATTAGGACTGCCTGTTGTTGTTGGTGTTTACTGATTAAGCCAGCAGTGTGCCAGCAGGGGTTTTTGCACCTAGAGCAACCTGTAAAAGAACTGTTTATTAATCAGGCAGGGGGATAGACAGCCAGGTAAGAAGCCAAATCCGCATCTCACCTTAAGAAACAACCCCTCTGTCGATGCGTCAACATCAAGGTGCCTTGAAGACAGCAACAGGAAATAGGCAATGAAGTTGATGAGCTTTTTCTTGTGGTTTCTGGAAGCAGAATACAGAAGTTAAAGTGTGTAGAATATTATACATCATCTCTGCCGACAAGTCGGATTTAAAACAACCGGAAAATGACGAATATTTCATATGCAGTACCAAAATTATAAAATACTTGCATTTCAGTATCATTTTTACACGAACTTAAGACCCATTTTTGCACTCGATGGAGATCACCCTTCCAAATGCTGTCAACTTCCAGCACTGCAAAATTCCACAATGGTTTTCCTGAACTTCCAGGTGAAAAAAAAAAATACTATGAATTATAACACTGACTGTTGTACCTGAAGAGAGTTCAAATCTCAAAGCGGAAAGCCACTTGAGCTTCGGGCAACAAAAACCCCTAAGGTAAGAAATTCATGAAAACTTACTTCTAAAAAAAAAGTAAGTTTACTATAGGTTGCTTGTAGAGGGGAGCAGGTGCTTCCTACATAGAATCTACTCTACTTCATTAGTGTATTTGTATGGGTAACCTTTATATATATATATATATATATATATATATATATATATATATATATATATATATATATATATATATATATATATATATATATATATATATATATATATATATATATATATATATATATGTGTGTGTGTGTGTGTGTGTATATATGTACACACATACACAAAGGTTACCCATACATATACACTATATGTATATGTGTGTGTATATGTATATATATACATACATAAATAATCCATGTGGAGTGGCATCACCATTATAATAATGTTTCGTAATTTTCTCATAATTACATTTTCAAGGACTGTAAATGAGATCAAACAACATATAATTACCGAAAACTAAAATATAAAATTTGGACGCACTTAAAATTATGCTATTTTTAAAATCAAATGCACCAATTAGGCCTTTTGAACAACATTCCACCAAAATAAACACAAGTGGAGGAAAATGAAAAAATAAAAGAAGAAAATATACCTCAAGGCAAGAAAATGGGAGTGGTAGTTAGCTGTGTGTTTAATTCGGTAAAGTTAAGTGTTTCCCGATGATTTTGAAAGCTTTATTTTCAATGAGAGCTTTACGACTTTAAATGAGTTCTTATTTTAGTATGTTCCGGGTTCATGGGTCTGCTGCCTGTCCGGAAACTGACCCTTCTATGACAGTCGATGTGCAACTGAAATAGCCTCTGTGTGGATCCGACATGAGTCCCCGAGTTACACCTTGGGCAAGTATATTTATACGCCACACGTGAGGACTTAAAAGAGAACAGACGATCCTTGAACCGAAACAGAACGGATGGTCAGAGGATTCTTCGGGGTCATATTACTTTAATTTTAAACTTAATTTTGTTTATACCTTATTCCACAGACATACTAACTTGTAACAATATAGATGCTTTATATATAAACTGCTCTAAGAAATAATTCTTTTCCTGCTAATTTTCTAATTAAGGTTTGCCGAAAATTACCAAACAATTTTTCTACCCGCCAATAAGATATCCTATTGTATCAAAACTGGAATTCTTTGCCAACTTCACATTTGTATCAGTGAAAGAAAGTTTACTCAGGTAATACATAAACATTTTCCTGCCATAGAAGTCAACCTGATCCCGAAGAATCTTCTGACCATCCGCTCTCTGTTTCGGTTTAAGGATCGTCAGTGCCTTTTTATAACCTCTCGTGTGGTGTATAAATATACCTGCCCAAGGTGTAATTCGGGGACTTATGTGAGATCCACGCAGAGGCTCCTACAGGTACACATCGACTGTCACAGTGGGGGTCAGTTTATAGGCAGGCAGCAGGCTAATGAACCCGGAACATTCTAAAATAAGGACTCATTTTAAAGTTGTGAAACTCTCATTGAAAATAAAGATTTTAAAATCATCGGGAAACGCCCAACACTCTTGAATTAAGGATTTTAGAATCGTTACTGATCAAACAACTGGTTCCCCCACTAAACACTCGGTTAATTTCAGACAGTCAATTAGTTTGCGTCCGCTCTCTGAGAAATGCAATCGCTGACTTTTCCTCTTAACAGGCCCTTCTCCCCTCCTCTTTTCTTGCTACTGTTTCTATAATGCTAGACTAGATAAGGTCGGCTGCCTGTCCCGTCGGACTCCGAAAAAAACTGGATATTAACTTTGACTCTTACCTGGAGGACCACATCGCGACTCAAAACCAGGGACGCTCCCTCTACGGCTTCCTCAAATGAATTGCTGCGCCTTTTACCTCCTTTTATCCCAGAACCCCAGTAGTTGTCTGATAAAACTGGCTTCACGAGGACGTGGCGCGTGACAACACGCCCCGAAATTCCAAGCCGCTTTCAAGTGGAATGGTTCCGGTGCTTGGTCTTCAAGACCTAAATTTCATTATTTGTCAGTCATTCAGCAAAAAAGGGAACGCTCCACTTCTTTTCGTTTTCATTACCAAACGAATTACAAGGGTACCGAGTAGACACTGCAGCGTGATGTAGTTAAAGAGGTAAAACTGAACAGTGCTGTTTAATCTACAGGGGGAAGTGAAAAAGGAAATGAAATAGAATAAAAGAGATATGTATGTATTTACAACAAACAGTCAAGTCAAAATATATATATATATATATATATATATATATATATATATATATATATATATATATATATATATATATATATATATATATATATATATATATATATATATATATATATATATATATATATATATATATATATATATATATATATATATATATATATATATATATACATACATATATATATATATATATATATATATATATATATATATATATATATATATTAAAAGATTAGGACGACGAACAGTCTGGAGCACATTTTTATGCCTTTTTGAAGGCTAGAAAATAAAAATAAGTTTATTTACATGAGTAAAACTCAGTTGAATTTCTTTTTTTTACAAAAATTGTGAAGATACGAAAACTCAGAAAAAATATTTCTTAAGAAAACTACAAAACTAAGAAAATTAAAAAACTATATAAATCTGTTAGTAAAGACGAATTCTTAAAAGCGCGAATTAAAAATCTGTTTAAAATTAACAAGTAAAATCAGATCAACTTAGGAGACCACCCAATCAGCAAGTTGCTGATTGGCTGTCAACAGGTAACAAAATTGAGTGACCATGGACACGAAAATAGCTCGAATGAAGGTAATAACCACAAACGGGTTATTTCTTGTTATTTATTTATTTATTGGCGATATGAAGGGGCACGGAGGATGATTGGTTTTTAGCTCTGTTGATATTAGTATAAAGGGGAACAGAGTGACCTTCTTTTGATTTTCGAATCTCTTTTAATAAAACAAATATATTCACTTTCTTCCATCTTACTTTCTACCTTCTCCTAACAATTGATTCACAGTGCAACTGCGAGGTTTTCCTCCTGTTACACCTTTCAAACTTTTTTACTGTCGATTTCCCTTTCAGCGCTGAATGACCTCGTAGTCCCAGCGCTTGGCCTTTGGCCTAAATTCTGCGTTCTACTCGTCTTCTAATAAAACAACGGTTACCAGTTCAACAGCCAATTATTCTCTTTGTTACTTCATATCGCGTAAACCGGTTGAATGCAAACAGAGTCAAAGGACACAGTGTTCGCGTGTTCAGTGCGCTGCTGATGATCCATTTGTATAGTTGCATAAAACAAATGAATATACAAATGGTTGAGTATGCGTTCTACTGTACATAGCAAGCATTTGCACTTATTAAAAAATCTTACTTTTCATTAGACAGCGGACCTAACACCTGCA
This sequence comes from Macrobrachium rosenbergii, assembly GCF_040412425.1. NCBI lineage: Eukaryota > Metazoa > Arthropoda > Malacostraca > Decapoda > Palaemonidae > Macrobrachium > Macrobrachium rosenbergii. The sequence continues at coordinate 40,531,222 of NC_089763.1, read as the reverse complement.
TCATTTCCTGATTGAAATCCTACGTGTAAATCATTCTTTTTTTATCTTTTTTGTCTCTAGGACCAGATAACCTAAATTCTTCATTATCTGTATATTTTACATATCGTATCTATTGAGTCACCATATTCCTCGGTCGAGACTTAATACTCTATCAAAAACAGAGAGCAGACTCCATCATATTATGGCCCGACATGCTACAAGAACGCATGAGCTACATGAGCGCGTTTCAAATTAATAGGGCGACTTTTTTTTTATAGCTGGACGGAAATTGAACAATTATCCCGAGCATGTCTTGTACAGTTATTATGCTTTTCAATTTTCATTTCCTTTAATTAAAGTCAGACCGATACAGAATAAGAATATAGCATGACACAAATGGATCTGTCACTTCGGGAGTGTCAAGATCGTTCGTAGTAGCTGAACTTTTCATTGTGTTGTTGTTCGTAGATGATACATTAACAATGGAATTTTTTAAGTCAATGAGGGATACCTTTAAAGCTATCACTGTATGGCAATGCGTTGCTATATGGTTAAGAAAATTTGTTGTCATGGTTCACAGTCGTTTGATAACAAATGAGAATCGTATAACAAAATAACTTTCTTATATTGCCATACAGTAATAACTTTAAAGATATTTCCCGTTAAGTTAACAAAAAATCCACTCTTCATGCAGCATCACAAAAAAACAATAATATGAAATACCGTTCTTAATGTATCGCCTAATACAGTATCAGGATATTTTCATTTTTTACCTCTGTCCCTAGGTCCATCAGTTCATCTCATCTCTATACTGCGAGTCACAAACGCCATCATGTTCTTAGTAATCTCGATGGCACCAATTCATTTGATAGCCTAAATATCTCCCTTTATTATGTCGTCGATATAACCAAACTATGTTAATTCAGTTGAATAGTATATCTTAATATTCTGTTCTCAAAACAACCCATGTAAAAATGCTTAAACAGGAAGTAGCGGATTACTCATGGCCATGCCGAGAATTTAGAGTTATATATATATATATATATATATATATATATATATATATATATATATATATAGTATATATATATATATATATATATATATATATATATATATATATAATATATATATAAAGGAATCTGAACTAAATACTGGGATTAAGAATTAAACACGCTGTTTCATCCATGAAAGTGGAAGTCAAAAGAGATATAAAATATAAAAAAAGATAATTACATATATGAAGATAGTTTTAGAACTGACAGCAAAGAAACTAAGCCAACCGTAAATTGCTATAGGGATATATATTAATATATATGTATATAGATATATATATATATATATTATAGAAATATATCTATATATATAATTTATATGTAAATATATAGATATAGAAAATATGTCTATATATATGTACAGCATATATATATATATATATATATATATATATATATATATATATATATATATATATATATATATATATATAAATGTATGTATATTTATTTATTTATTTATTGTAGAATCTACTGATCGCCCATTTTGCTTATCGATTTCTTCACAGTTTGGGTACGCTAGTCACTACAAACCCTAATGTCTAAATGGTATGAATTTAAAGTAATTCCAACGTCTGTAGCAGGAAGGTGGGTAGCGCGACCTCGCTGTAATACACCGGTAGCGGGTTCGAATCTTGCTAGGAAGATTAGAGTTGGTTCATATTCTCACCCTTTGGATTTTAGGCTTGTTGGTGACAAGGGTATCCTGAAAGTGTGAAGAAATGGAGAAGCTGAGAGGGCATTGTGGCTATTACTGTTACACATATATATATATATATATATATATATATATATATATATATATATATATATATATATATATATATATATATATATATATATATATATATATATATATATTTATATATATATATATATATATATATTATATATATATAGGCCTATATATATATATATATGAGTGTCGATGAGAGGGATTTTGACTTACCTTGTTGCAACAGAACAACTATATAGTATTATCAACACTATAGAGAAAGATGTATGATATTGCTATGAGTTTGAGAGGGATTTTGAATTTGCAACAGGACTTTATTAGTTATAATTGCAAGTAAAGTGCCACAATTATACAGATTATATCCTGAGGAAATCTTCTCAAAGAAGGATGAAGGGGGAAGCACCGTGGGACAGTAGAGTGACACAGCAGCACATACACCTATTCTGCAATATAGAAATGCACATGATCACTTTGAGTTGTTACAGCGATGGGTAAAAGTTTACTTAGAGTGCTGAAGGCAGAGAGCAGAGTCATCCAAGATGCAATATAATGCAAACTGGGATTAATACTTATGAGCAATCTAACACAAGTAATGTTAACACCAATTTGTTAAGGCCTTTAAGAGGATTGCAAGGAGGAAATGAGCAGTGGGAAATACAGTTGGAGAAGGGATTGCCGAAATAGCTTTCCAATACACAGTACCTGAATTCCTGGGACAAGGAGTCTTGAGTGTAGAGCCAGTTGGAATCTTCATCAATAAGGACATCAATGATTGGCACTAATGCAACACTGGTTCGGTCAACAAGAGACGGAGAGGATCTCTGTGGGTGGCTGGTAGGTTGGCTGTTCGGCAAAGACGGCAGGGAGTCTGCTTTCGATAGAGGTCTGCCAAATACTGCCTCCATCTGACTCTGACCTCCTCCTCATATGCCTTCTTGTTCCCAGGCTTTTGGTTTGGTTTGGCTTAGGTAACTAGGAGCGCGGATGCCGTTACTTATGCCTTCTGGAAATTCAGGTGTCCTGTGCCCTTGTTGTTTGGTTTGCCTGGAAGAGGAGAGCATTTCAGCAGAAGGGCGAATTCAGCAGGTAGATGGGACAATTGAGAGATCGTTAAGAGAGAGAGGGGGGGGGGCCAGGTGGTCAAGGCCTTGACAAAATGCTTATCAGATTTGGAATTTCCTGGGCTTGGCTGTGAAGGTACTTCGTCTATTTTCTGGGTGGTCCAGACATTCTCCAAAGCTCTGTGCTTGTTGAGATATGCAATGTTTTAAATACAGAAGGCTGTATAAGAATATTTGTGAAGTAAATAATTGTAGCAGCTCCCCCTATAAGTAGACATTTATGCCTTTTTCAGATGTGAATGTCTGCCAAAAACCAACGCATTTTTAACGTTACTCTTTCTCTCTCAACCTTCCTTTCTTGTTGTTCATTAAAGTTATATATAAGTTGCTAAAAGGTGTCTGCTGTGAGATGAAACTTATCAAGAGTTAGCATGAAAGATTAACTTAACAGCACCTGCAATATTTGACAATTAAGTATAGGCAAATTAAGCTGGCTGCTGCTAGGTATAAGCAACTTTAATGTTATCATTACTAATGAGTGTGCAGCCTGCAATACATTGAAATCAAGAATTTATATTTAAGCAAATGAGCAATGTATTGTTAGTCTCTAAGCAAATATTAAAATTATACATGACTTAGAATTCGGTTATCATTGGCGTTAATCTCAGATCATTATGGAGAATACACGATCACTAGGTTCATGGTATAACAACTAAGTAAAATGCATGTGGTTAGACTATGACGGGTTTCTGCCTGTTAGAGTAGATACCAGCCCTAGCTACAAATGAGATATAATTAAATACAAACTCAAGTAGGTTGAAGGTGTCTTGGATCAGATATATTCGTGGGACTACTCATTCAGGGAGTGTCTGGTTACCTTGTTAACAGCACTGTGCCAGGTGTGGTACTATTGTCGTCAGGGTCCAGTGGCTCTCTGATATATAATTAATTTTACCTTTAGAGGGTTTTAAAATTTGTTGTGCAAGTAATTGCATGAAAGGGAAGTCAAGGACTTGAAGTGCCAGAGGGTCTGGCAGTTAGCACTCTGCATTGGTCAGTGTGTGATAGTTAGTAAGATTGCTATGTAAGGTAAATGGTTAGTTGTTACAAGGCTTAAATTTAAATTACAAATGATTAAAGTTAAAGAGTGAGAATGGGGGAGTAACATAGCATCCTACTCTGGTTGGGAGCCAAGATACTCAATTAAAGTGGGACACTGTGCCAGATTGGCATGAGTACCAGGAAGACTTGGTGGCTCTCTCAAGCTACCTGGATACTCTATGCCTCTGACCTTTCTTCCTTGACCCTCTTTTAGGTTTATGGTGTGACGTTGTAGGAGGAACTGGTGAAACCAAGTCCATGGAAGGTGTTGGAATGCCACCTGTTCCAGCTGCTGTGACAACTGAAGCAGAGGTGGTGCCAACAATTTGTACCATTTGTTGTCACAGTTCCTTGAGCTCTGCGACCAGCTGAGATATGGAAGAAGTTTCCATCGGAGTGTTATCTTCTGAGGACTGGGAAAGAGAGGAAGAAGTCTTTGTAGGTGTGAGCGGCTTGCAGGTTACAATGACCAGCTCAGGCACAGGTTGAGAGGCTGCGCCAGGGGCAAACTTCCACTGAGGTCAGGGGAATCCAGAAGGGACCCCAGTAAACTTCGGGTTGGCTCTCTTACCAGCACTGGTAGTGGGACCAATCTGGTAGAAGAGAGAGGGGGAGGCTGGACTGGGATCTCCTGAAGGGAGATCTACGGCATGCCCTGGCACTGGCACTAAGGCAGGACCAGACACAGGAATTAGATTTGGTAAGGGCTTAACGACCGAAGCGGACAGAGCCTGGCACTGCTCAGGGCACTCAAGTGGCACCGGTAGGGAATTTGAGGCAAGTTTGGGGTTTTCTGAATGGAGATCGATCTATGGAGTGCTCTAGCACTGGCACTAAGGCAGGACCAGACACGGGAATTAGATTTGGTAAGGGCTTATAGACCGAGGAGGACGGAGCCTGGCACTGCTCAGGGCGCTCAAGTGGCACCGGCAGGGAATTTGAGGCAAGTTTGGGGTTCCCTGAATGGAGATCTATGGTGTGCTCTGGCATTAGCACTAAGGCAGGGCCAGGCATGGGAATTAAATTTTGTAAGGGTTCAACAACCAAGACAGATGCAGCCTGGCACTGCTCAAGGCGCCCAGGTGGAACTGGCAGTGGTTCTGAAGCAGACCTGTGAGGACTATTTGTGCCTGATGGAGACTGTGAGGGGTCAGAACCCTGAGTTGTCTCGAGTTAGGTGGGGACAGAGAGTTCTGTCCTGGGAGGTTGTAGCTTCTAGGAAGGTAATTTGTTACTGAAAGTGTGCAGAGCTTGGTTCTGTGGGGCCTGGTGACCCTCAAACGAATTTTTGAGAGAATCAATTTCACCCGATTAATACTCTCAATGATGACAAGTTTATGTTTTGCAATTTTAGCTCCATAAGGGACTTTGTCTTCCGTTATCAGGGAGACTTGTATGCAGTGTCTTCAAATGTCTTGACCTGGCATGCAGGATAGCTACCTTGAGGAGGTGCCACAAATATAGGCCCCTCAGCTGGAGGGCCTAGAGACTGATGATTGGTAACTGCCAGTGCAATGGCAGGTGCAGCTGCTTTGCTAGGGCAATTCTTCCATGGGATGGAGTGCCCATAGACTTTACATGCAGCACAATAAATCTTACTAAAGTCCTTTTGAGGAGCTGGTGAAGGTTAAGGACATTGCTTGGATTGATGAGGGGGTGGCTTTGCAGTGGCTCCTCCCTTAGATTGGCACTGGGATCCCAAGTGCCCCTTCCTTTTACAGTGAGTGCAAATAGGAATCTTATAAGAGGGCCCATTCTTTGGGTGGGCTTGCAATAAGGTGTGACTTGGTGGGATGATCTTCCGATCCAAGGAACTGGCATGAGGGTGGTGTGTCCCAATCATTAGCCAAGCAGCAGCACTCCTTGAGTGTGGTGGGATGTTGCTCTTCTAGGTACCTAGCCAAGGAACTTGGGGTGTAATAGAAAAAATCCTCCAGCCACATTTGTTCTAGGAGGACCTCAAATATGATGTTGAGGGCATCCAGCTAATGCTAACAACTCTAGTTTTATGATAGGCCCAATCTATCCAAGTTTGACCCACTTCCTTTGGTTGGCCACACCAACGGTGTTTCTAGTGTTCAGGGGTAATTTCATAGGTCTTGATGATGGCCTTCCTGACCTCTTCGAGGTCCCCCTGATTGTCATTGGTTAAGGAGCAGAAAGCCACTTGGCCCTTGCCACCCATGTGTTTTCCAAGGATCAAGGAGGTTTCTGCTGCAGTAGGCTCAAAATTTGTGAAGATGCATTCGAGTTGTTCGAGCCAGGCCTCAGGGTCGGCGTAATTCCACTTTGGAATTAGTGAGCTTATGCTGTTGAGGGTGGACTGTGGAGTGGTTGGGGTGGGATGCTCGACCCTATGTTGGGCAAGTGCCATGGCACTCTCCTGGCAAGACTTTTCAAGTGCTAACTTATAGTTGCACTGGCATTCCTTTTCTTGTCTTTCTAATTCAGCGAGGGCTCTTTTCTCCTGGGCCAAGGCTAGTTTGAACTGTCTTTGCTTCTCCACCTCTGCTTCTTTCTCCTGTCTCTCCCTTTCCTCCTTCGCTTCACTCGTCTTCCTTTCTCATTCCTCCTTCTCAGATCTCTTCTTCTCCTCAGCAGCTACTTGGTCTTGGATCCATGAGTGCAGCTGCTCCCCTCCCCCCTGAAATTCAGCCCCTTCCCAATTTCTAGGAAGTTCCTGTGATCTTTGGCAGACATGTTGCTGCGGCTGTTGTGAGTCTAAAGCTCCAAGCAAGGTGGTAGGTAGTTAGGTGGTGGACCGTACAATCAATTGCACAGACTGGAAATGTCACTCTGCTGATCAGGAGGTGGCTGTGCAATACTGTGGACCAGCATGTGGCACCGCTAGTAAAGAAGAGTAAGCGGGTTTTATTGAACTGAATAGTTCAAAGGCATGTAAGTGCAATTATTAGGTTTGCAAGCACAAACAGTGTGGATTGGTTCACGATGGACGATTTTGGTTGAGCTTACACGAGGTGATCAATTCAAACCAAATGTGCATAGGCTGATTGCTTACTGCAATTAATTTCTCTCACATATTGGACGATAGCACATACCTGGAGGTACTTAAACACAAACTTGTGTAACTTGCTTATGGTCACAGGGATAACACGGAACAGAGGTAAGATTCAATTCAAAACAAAGTAAGTTAATCACAAAATTGGCAGTGCAAAGGCACGTGAGTGAGTGGTGTGGGACACACAACAATATGAAATAAAATTATAATTAAAATCAGTGTGATGAGCGTGAATAGTAATAAACAGACTCTCAAACGTAAGTTTGTTCTGATGAACATAAATTGGTTCTGAAGAACGTAAGTGTTCAAAAGAGCAGGTTTGTTTTGTTCTAAAGAACGGTAATTTGTTCAAGAGAATGGTTCTGGTTCATAGCTCTCGTTTAAGAGAGTCAAATTAAAATTTGGCTCTCGATACCTACTAAATCGAGGAGTGAGCTGTGGGCAACACAGTCATCAAAAGCGTGTGTACGTTGTATTTTAATAAGGGTTTGTGTGTGGGTCGAGTGGGGAACATGTAAGGCTCTGGATGTGTGATAGCTTCACAATTAATTGGGTTTGTTGAGACAGGCAGTTAATAAAGCATAGAGTTTGTACTCACACAAATATAATTACTCACAGACTTAGCATACATGAGGAATGAATGAATGATACACTGATCTTATAGATAAATTTAAAATGAAAGGCTCCCACATTGGGTAAGTAATTAAATACTATCAGTAATGATACGACAAATAATATAAAAAAAGTCTTGCATTTGACTTAAAAGGATTTAGAATGACTGCATGAACACAGAGTGATCATGAGTGTGTGCTGTGAATTTACATTACTGTCGTGACAGTTAATGATGGCTGACAGCTGTTAGGTGCTACAAAATGGAATTTTATGACAGGGAGGTAAAGGTGACTGACATGTGAGCGCACTTGGAGACCAACACACCGCTGTATACAGGCATCAGGAATGTAAACATGACTTTCTCTGAATGAGTTAACGTATGAGCGTATGCACGTTTATTTTATGCTCAAAGTGCAGATACAGATTCAAGTATAATGTTGAATGTGAATGCTAAGATGAACAGACTAGGAATGTGCACAATAAATGTAGACTTTAACAATGCATTAGTTGCCGAGAGAGTGAAAGTGAGAGTAAGTGCGGCATGGATGACTGAGAATGGGGAAGAGGTTTGATTCTTCCCGCAGGTGTGACAAGTTCCCAGATATGTCTTTCCTAGCTAAGAGGACTTCACAAAATTCAGCGGGAAATATACACACTTTCCCTGAATTTCATCACTTTTATCACTGCACTTCCTGGCTAATTCCTAACCAATTAAGACCTATGGTCTTTTTGCTATTGTGCGATAGCAACAAAGTTTAATATATGTGTGTAAATGGCAATGTTCTTTCTCATGGCAGGAGTGAGGTGTGAGCTGCCTCCGACACCCGTTTGCTGATTCATACATGCAGTTTACGCTAAGATTCCTAGACACAAATGTAACAATGCAATATGAAATTAAAGAAAATACTTACACTGCATACCTCTGTCCAGGATTTGCTTTACAGGGTCATTTCAATCTTACAACTCCCAGCTTGGCACAGTCAAGGCTGATTGATAGTCTGCTGGAAGAAATTGCACTCTGCAATTGCAAGATTCCTGGCAAGGTTGCCACTGTTATGAGTGTTGATGAGAGGGGATTTTGACTTACCTTGTAACAGCATGACTGTTTAGTTTATCGACACTCACAGAGAAAGATGGAATTCGTATCATTTAAGCTAAATTTAGGACTTTGAGAGAAGTTCACTGTCTACCTTAATTAGCTATAATCACATAACATCAGAAGAGTAACACAAGGGAGCTCTAAGCACTGGCTCCTTTGCACCATGTTTATGTTAATTGACACAGCAAGGGTGCCACAAGCACACAGATTATACTCTGAGAGAACTTCTTAAAAGATGCTTAATAACATATCAGGACACTACGGATTATGTTACATAAACAAGTAAAGTGCCACAATTATACAGATTATATCCTGAGGAAATCTCAAAGTTGATGGATGAAGGGGGAGGCACCGTGGGACAGTACAGTGACACAGTGGCACATACACCTATTCTGCAATATAGAAATGCACACGATCACTTTGAGTTGTCAAAGTGGTAAGTAAAAGTTTATTTAGAGTGCTGAAGGCTGAGAGCAGAGTCATCCAAGATGCAATATAATGCAAACTGGGATTGATACTTAAGAGCAGTCTAACACAAGTAACATTAACACAAATTCGTTAAGGCCTTTAAGAGGATTGCAAGGGAGGTAATGAGCAGTGGGAAATACAGTTGGGGAAGAGGTTGCCGAAATAACTTGACAATACTACACAGTACAAGAATTCCTGGGACAAGGAGTCTTGAGTGTAGAGCCAGTTGGAATCTTCAATAGGGACGTCAATGGATGGCACTAATGCAACACTGGTTCAGTCAACAAGAGACAGAGAGGATCTCTGTGGGTGGTCAGCAGGTTGGCCGCTCAGCAAAGACGGCAAGGAGTCTGTTTTCGATAGAGGTCTGCCCAATACTGCCCCTGCTTGACCTCTGACCTCCTTCTTATATGCCTTCCTGTTCCCAGGCTTTTGGTTTGGTTTGGCTTGGGTCCAGAGGAGTGCAGATACCGTTACTTGTGCCTTTTGGCAATTCAGATGCCCTGTGCACTTGTTGTTTGGTTCGCCTGGAAGAGGAGAGCATTTCAACAGAAGGGCCAATTCAGCAGGTAGATGGAACAATTGAGAGGTCGTTAAGAGAGAGAGGGGTCAAGGCCTTGACAAAAGGCATATCAAATTTGGAATTTCCTGGGCTTGGCTATGAAGGCACTTCATCTATTTTCTGGGTGGTCCAGACATTCTCCAAAGTTCTGTGCTTGTTGAGATATGCAATGTTTTTAAATGCAGAGGGCTGTGTAAGAGTATTTGTGAAATTAATACTTGTAGAAATACATACATATATATATATATATACATATATATATATATATATATATATATATATATATATATATACACTGTGTATGTATATATATATATATATATATATATATATATATATATATATATATATATATATATATATATATATATATATATATAAATACATATATATATATTTATATATATATATATTTATATATATATATATATATATATATATATATATATATATATATATATATATATATATATATATATAAAGATAAAAATACCCATAAAACACTGTTTGAATGTTGCAACCATGTATTTCAAGCACTTCCTTCTGTGCCCCTGTTCACTGGTAAAATATGGACAGATGATATGATACAAGAATATATACACAAAACATATGTAGGTGTGGCAGTAAGTCTTCGTCGGTATGCAGGTGGCCACTGACCCAGGAAGGATGGAAGGCGGGAGTTAGTGAAGCCAAAAATCACAAGGAAATACTTTAATATCCATCCTTCCAGGGTCAGATGACAGTTAATGAAGGCAAAAATCACAAGGGAATACCTTAATTTTCCACCCTTCCTGGGGCAATGGCCATCTGCATACCAACGGAGACTCACTGCCACACCTACATATGTTTTGTTTATATACTCTTGTATTATATCATCTGTCCATATTTTACCAGTGAACAGGGGCACAGAAGGAAGTGCTCGAAGTATGTTACGGGCCTTTTTATCTTCATATTATACTGTTGTATTACAGTTAAAGACATTCATATATATATATATATAGATATAGTGTATATTGTCACGAAGTGTACCAAGTACCTGGTTATTACACAACTAGTCACAAAATCCAAAAATTCACCTCACTTCAGCCAGATACCTGAACCCTCATAACAATAAAATTATGACTGAACACGCTAAAGGTAACAGTGATCCCTTAAAACTTGCTTATCACTTGAAAAATCAAATTAAGTTTATCAAGTTATGTGTGAGGTATTAGAAAATACTAGATAAAAAAAGGGCATCACTCCATCAAACAACTATAATTGTTTCCCTGGTCTTAATTCACTTCAGTAAACTGAAGAACAAAACATGTTTGTCACTTTGCCTTATGCACACACAAATAAACCTATTCACTGGTGGTCAGAAAATGAAGCAGTGTTTAAGAATTTTAAATACAAAAATTTATTTTTTAACTTCAAAGTTTATAATTAGAATCACAATCTGAAAAATTTACCCATTACTTGAAAACAACACAAGATTTAATTAATTCTTAAACAAGATTAATTCACAAAACTTTAATTTATCAAGAAATTACATTAACTAAGCAAAACTCAAACTATTAAGAATTACTAAAGATTTGAAAAGGAAATCTTAACAAATGTAAATCAAATCAAGTATGCAATGTTAAAGTATAAAAATATGTAAAAATGCTAAGTAAATAAATGTTAAATCACCAACACAAAATTTTGGTAAAATTATGAAATTGTAAACAAAAGAACACACAAGAAAATGTACAAACATAAGAACACACACAAAAAAATGCACAAAATATTTATCAACAATAATTTCACTAAGGCAAAATCTACCTGACTCTCTTATTTTACCATGGTAAAAATAAGTAAAAAACCACTTTACCTTTCACAAGCTTGTGAGAACCTCTGTAAATTTCACAAAAATACACTTTCTATGAGGTGCCCTTTACGCTCCTAATACACTTTTCCTATGATCAGACTTTAGATAGGGAACAATATTACAAGTGACCACAAACACTTATAAAATTTTACTCTCTTCTGAAGGGAGAGAGGGATTAGAGAGAAAGAGTGACAAACAAAATTCTACTATGATAATAAACATATGTTGCCAGTTAGGCATTTTTTGGAAATGAGTCACTCTGGGAATCTTCCCTGGAAAAAAGGGAATAAACAAGGGGTTTTTTCCCTGGAGAAGGGAAAATAAACAAGGGAATTTTTCCCTGGCTCCAGAGAGCTATCTAGGACTGTCAGCATACATTCTTTTAAATTGACAGGGGATTTCCTGTATGTACACTTGTTCAAACAAAAAGGCCTCTGGACCAACCAACTTTTCTAAACCTGCCATCCCATAACTCTTTTTAATGACAGCTTAAGTAGATAAGGAAACAAATCTTCTCTTACCCTCGCCCTGGTCAACAAATTTTTATCTAAACCTGTCACTCATCTCCCTTTTGGTTGACAACTTTAGTGGTTTGGGGACTTCTCTCGCAAAAAGGGAAAAATACCCTGGTCACACACCTGACACCTGAATAAACACTGGCCTACCCAGCTGTGCAAACATGACTCTCACAGAAATGTATCTTATCACACAGTCCACTAACCCTTTTAAAGATCTGACACTTGGTATTTCAATAAACATTACTACTACTACACAACACATGACAAATACAAGAGAGAATACATCAAAATTTTACAGAAAACATATATTTACACAAAGCATAAATTATAAGACAATCAGCATAAATATTATAAGACATATATATATTATATATATATATATATATATATATATATATATATATATATATATATATATATATATATATATATATATATATATATATATATATATATATATATATATATATATAGTCTCACTACATTAGAAGCGAACCTAAAGGCTTATCAAACCCCTCCCTCCACCCCCAGATATCTTTCGCCTTTCCCTATGTCTGTTATGATGGAATCACATGATGAGCTGGAACTTAAGTCTTCATGATAAAATATGGAAACAAAAATTGTAGGTGGAGTATTGTGATGAAGTTTCAAGGTAAACAGAGCGTTTCTATGTAATTATGTATTTTTTTTCTGACAGTGCGTCCGTTTGGTACCTGAATTACTGCCGTTTATCTATTCATCAATAATTGACCTGTCTCTTTATGGCTACATCTGTCTATGTATATACCAGTTGTTTTCTCTAAACTTTTTCATTCATCTATCTATCTATCAATCTATATTATGGTTTTCTCTACACCTTTCCTTCTCTTTGTTTGCTTCACTGTTTATCAGTCAGTTGGTGTTTCACTGTATCCTTTCATATTTTTATATTTCCCTCTGTCTATTGCGTGCTTTCCGTGGGCAGTATTTATTCATTAATTTATTTTGTCGATGAATCTAATTCTTGTTCTAAAATCTTTTTTTCACTCTTCAGGGGATGTACAAATGACTTTTTATTTGGTAACTTAAAGAATGGGTTACCCCGACACTTATTATGCATCACGAAACAAGTCTTACAACCACACCAGAGTAATGTAATAAAGGTTTAAAGGTCAAGGAAAAGAGGAAGAGAGAGAGAGAGAGAGAGCGAGAGGGGGCCGGTGGGGAAGAATTTCATAGTTATTCTCTGGCTACTCTAGCGTGAGGGTTGAACCTAGATTAGTGCCATTTCCTAGCAATGTCAAATTTATAATTCTAAAGGAAGTTGAAATGAGACACAGCGTATATCTGATGACTGAACTTAGTAAAATGACTCTCAGAGTGTCCAAGTATGTCTTAATGCGTATTTTCTAATGACAATTTTCTTGAAAAAATTTCCAGTTATAATACAGACAAACGTCAATGCGTTGCCATATACACGGTCACCTATCTGGTTAAGCATGGGCATATGATAAGCTGTTTATCATATTAAGGAGCCATCAGGGATGGTCAAAGTTCCTCAGTGAGTGTCTCTCACATTTAGATGGATAAATGGATGTGATTTTAAATGTTTTAACTCACCCTTTATTTAAATGGTCAAATGAAGAGTTTTGTTTCTCATCTGAATAAAAGATAACAAAAGATTTTTTAAAGACTTTTTTGCACATTTAGGTAAATTAAGAAACTCAAATATTAATGCAAAAGCCTGACACTATCTTTACATTTTAAACTGCATATTTAAAACCGGGCCTATAAAAAAACTCGAATATGTGGTAGCCCCAAGTTGTCGGCTGTGACATTAACTGAACCATCAGGGTAAAATAGACTTAGTATAGATTGGTTAGGAGTGAACATACTATCGACAAATATTACTCTCTTTTTATTCTTATTCTTTTTCTACACTCAGACACATATATCTATTACAGTGTGGACTGAGAAAGAGAGAGAGAGAGAGCACAAATTAAGATCTGACACGTCCGCATATTTTCAAAGGGGAAGAGTACTTGATAAAAGATAAACAGATAGATGACTAGAAATATCAGTAAAAGATATATACCCAAAAATAGAGATTTAGACAGAAAGGAATGAAATGAACAGAGAATAAATTCATAGTATCGTAACTTCATTTTCATATGTCGTGATTTTAATTAATGGAGTTAGAAATACTAACTTTTTTCAATCGACTTTACAATTCTGCAGCAAATGGTAGCGGAATCAAACTAGATCAGACGTCAGGTTGTCAATCAAACATTCAGCAGGATAGGGCACCAGTCAAACACCTTTACGGATAGACCTCAGGTCAATCACTTCTGAGGCTAGGTCATTAGTCTAACATTTCTAAGGCTAGGTCGTGAATTAAACATTTCTGAGGCTATATCATAAATCAAATACTTGTGAGACTAGGTCATAAGTCGAACACTTCTAAGGATAGATCATAAGCCAAACATTTCTGAGGTTAGGTCAAAAGTCAGGGGCTAAAACTATCTTTACATTCTATATTGCATATTTAAAACAGTTTTGTGACCATATTTGAACCTTCATGGTAAAATAAAGTATAGTTTTGATAGGAGTGAAAAATCAACTGGTTATACAGTACATCACCCTCTTTTTCGTCTTTATTTATTTGGGTTTCTCTTTCTCCACACAGGCACATTCGCTATATCTATTTCAATATGAATTGACCCAGAGAGAGAGAGCACATATAAAGAACTTACTCGCACTCATATTTTCACAAAGGGAGAGTATGTGATAAGATAAATAGATAGATTGATAAATGACTAAAAATATCAATGAATTATATGCAAAGTTAGAGACAGACAAAAGGAATAAAGTGAACAAATGATAAACTCACAGTATCGTGACGTTTTTCTATTATGTCGTGACTTGAATTAATGGAGCTATGAGTAATTACCGCTTTCAGCAGACTTTGCTAGTACTAACAAGTACTCAGCAGATAGTAGCTGATCAAACTGGATCAAAAACTAGTTTCATTTATTAAAACAGTTCATAAGTTAAACACATGTAAGAGTAGATTATAGGCTAAACATTTCTGTTGATAGATTCTTATTCACACATTTCTGAGGCTAGATCGTAAGTCATTTATTTCTGAGGCTAGGTTTCAAGTCAGATATATACTTCTCAGTATAATTCATAAGCAAAACATTTCTGAGGTTCGGTCATACGTCATACATTTTTAAGCCTAGGTCATGAGTCAAATTTTTCTTAACACCTTAGGCTGAAGCTTTAACATGATGTATGTGCACTTGAAAAACGCAGATAATTTTTTCTTAAAGAAGAAAACTGTCAAATACAGCTTCTTTGACATTGGATCTATTCCGTGCATTGTTGAACCTAGATTATATGGAATATTTGGCAATGGTTAGATTTGCCTTTTCCTAGCTCGAGTCGAGTATAGAGGCTTAATAAGATGAACTAACAAAACATTAGATAAGTTTAAGTCACACATATATTTAGTTTGTAAATAAGTATAAGTATTCATTTGAAGCGAGAAAACATGTAAAATGCAAGAAAATAGAAAAATGCAAGCCGCACACTGATGTGCGAAATTAAGTAACATCAAGTCTGGCCGGTATCTGGATGGGTGACTTTAAAAAGCAAGACAGAGGATGTTGGCGCACATGCTCCCGTCATCGTCCAAGCGGTCAAGTAGGTGGGGCAAGCAGTTTAATCGAGAACTAGGAAAAGGAATTCAAACCTTGCAGAATGTTCCCTGTCACGCTAAAATAGTTTTACTTGGGATTTGATTTCCAGTTAACTCTAGACAGCTTAACCATCATTTTTTATTTGTACTGTTAACAGTTGATCATTTCTATCTTAGATCAGTAGTTTTGCGAGAAAGATATCAACTAAACTAGAATATATATACGTATGGCAAGACATAAGTTCATATAAGAAATGCCCACCAAATTGTATGTATATATATCTGTATATATATAGCATATATATTATATATATGTGTATATATACACATCCCTCTCTTTTTCTTTCTCTGTATATATATATATATATATATATATATATATATATATATATATATATATATATATATATATATATATATATATATATATATATAAATATATATATATATATATATATATATATATATATATATATATATATACGTATATGTATATGTGTTGTATTTATATGTATATATGTATATATATATATATACACACATTTCAGCTGTCATTAGTGGCATGGTTTTTACTTAGTTTAGACTGAGATTGCTATAACTGCTTCTCGACAATAAAATACACATAAAAATCAAGCAGTGATAGCACTGCCGATAAATTGGTAATCAAAGATTTACCGTTGGGCTTCATTTACATGCCGTTCATCGAAAAGGGAAAAAAGCCAGTTAAAACTGATATATCCTAACCCAACCAAGGGACTTACTTATCTGGACCATAATTCAGATCAATATGGGAATCAAAAGTTCAATGTCAAGTTTCCTTATTTGCAAGAGTCAAAACTAGAGAGAATGTGAAGGAAATTCTGCGGGAACAACAACACCACTTTGGTTTATCAGGCAATGCACTGAGACCACATCCAGTTAAAACTGGTATCATTATGATCCATACCTCGAGATGGTTAGCGTACCTACAGTACAGTTATCTTTAGAGTAGGGAATCAATGTTAACAGCCACAATGACCTTTCAACTTCTCGAGCCTTGTCACCGTTTTTTGGATACTCCGGTTACCATGGGGCTATATCCTGGCGGAAAATAAGCAAACATTCCACACTGGAACCAACTCACGGACAAACGCACGATGTCTTCATGACACAGTGTCCAAAAAAAGTGTGATGAGGTCGAGAAGTTAAAGTGTTCGTTGTGGCTAATGAAAATAATGTTGAAAATATGACTACTGAAAAAATCGGGTAAAAGCGACCAACAGATTCTATTATTACGGATTAGGTCCTACTGTATTCTTGAAAAATACACACATCAGATTTATAAACTGATACAAATT
This sequence comes from Macrobrachium rosenbergii, assembly GCF_040412425.1. NCBI lineage: Eukaryota > Metazoa > Arthropoda > Malacostraca > Decapoda > Palaemonidae > Macrobrachium > Macrobrachium rosenbergii. The sequence goes on along the minus strand of NC_089763.1, from coordinate 40,514,147 downwards.
GTTGGTACATAACTAGTGAGAAGTTAAAAAAGATAAAGAAAAAAGAAAATGTCCAGCCAGATCGATTGCTCAGAAAAACCACATCGTGATATTTGTGGGGATGTTGCATGCACAATAGCTTCGGAAATCGATGGTTTCTCAGATTCGGACAAATCATGAGATTCATTTTCAATTTGAATTCAGAATCTATAGGCTCATAGATAGGAAATTGTTCTAGTCAGTAGTAAAAAACACAAACGTAGAGAAGATTAATGTTGTCTCAATGGGTATGGAAAGTATCTCATTGGGTAACACGAAAAAATATGAAAATAAAACATTATCTAGTTATTAGTATTGTTATTTCATTTTTTGAGTTGAGGAATTATACAGGAAGACATGGAAAGGAGCAATTATTTTAGGGCCAGACCCAGTGGACAACTACTGGGAAAGAAATGGCCAAGGGCAATTATCCAGTGGGCAGCTGACGTAAACCGAAACTCAGTAGGGACGTAATTATTCCACTACTTTTCAGAGTAAAGTTTTTTAACAAAGAAATTTTCCATCGTTACAAATATAACCCTAGTTCCAATCCAAGTTCCTAAGGGTCGGGAGGATGAAAGCTTGAAATTCGGGGTTCCTTAGTCGGGGGTAGGGACTTATCACCCCAAGGGGTATCATTTGCCGGGGGCAAAAATACCATTCAGGGTCATGGCGACCGATATTTGGAGGCATGGGGTTCTTACCCGGGAGTTATAAAGGAAACAGTAATTAAGTTTTGCAATTAATTTTACGCTCCTAAGCACAAGATATCGGGCAGAATTCAGTTTGCTGCAAAACATGCAAGGAGCGGTTTGAAACTGAGCAAAAAATAGTTTTCACAATTATACAAGATATTCCGAATATAGTTCATAGAATGGTCTGAACAAGTTGCTAGAAACAGTCAGATATTCTTTTCCAATATCTCTGCTGCATTTTATCTCTATTAATCTGTATTTGTCTATGTTCTGTGGCTTCTTTATCCCCTCAGTGGTATATATCCATGGGAGATCTTTTTATAACTAATCCTTGCTTTAATAAGCAGCCAGCGAAGCTTTTCAAGGATTTGCTACCTACCTCTTAGGAACTTTTTCATTATCAGTTTGGTTTCTTGGTTAATTAAACTCGGCAGTTCAGTAAATAACTTGATATGATTTTGTAGATATTGTTACAGTAGTCTGTCTGTATGATTGCCAACTTTTGTACAATCATTTTGAACGTACCCATGTTTAGATATTTCTTTTAGAAAATTACATTTGCTGGTTAAAATCGTCCTATTTTGACTACCTTTAATAAATGATTTGTCATATTCAGTTAATCATCTATCAGACCCCATTCATTTTTCACTGTTTTTACTAGTCAATTCTGTATCGTTTTTCTTACAATTCTAAAACTTTCCTAATAATTAATCACATTTATTTTATGTTATGTATCATGGATATTTCAGCACTTACTACTTGCCATCTTTTACTCCAATTTTTACCTGTGGTAAGAATGTCAAATGAGTTGTTCCATTCCTCTAACGACCTTTTGAAACTCATTATCCTCTTCTGCCATAAATTCAGTGATATTATCTTCATCATCTTTTGAGATATTACGTTCATGGTCTTTGAGGTCTCCTTTAATTTCTTTTCCATCGGCTGTAGTTCTTATTTCTGCGCTTGTCTAATGTTTTTCATCTTTTAAGTTATTATTTTGTCGTAAAAATCAAAGGTTTCTTTTGCTTATGTCCCTCATTTTATTGGAACCTGACGAATCGCTGATAAGACGCCTCTTACTATTCAGTATCTTTCGGTGTGGGATAAGTTCTTTATAGGATTAAGAAAATGTTTCGATTCCTCCGTAGTTTTTTTATTGATCTGTGTAAGTTATTTCATCTGATTTTGGAGGCATGGTTTCCCCTTTTCATTCTCGACTTACAGTTCGTTATTCACCATTATGTACTTTTCAGACCTTTTCGTTTAACATGCAGAATGATGAAGTCAGACGATCGGGGAGGCATGTAAGAAAGGTTCTCTTGATAATTCATTTCTTATCACTGAGTATATTACTCACCAGCACTGCCCCATTGACTTTATACACATATAGGCCTACATGCATGCATGTATATATATATATATATATATATATATATATATATATATATATATATATATATATATATATATATATATATATACACACACATAGACAAAATTCACATAGGTGTACGAAGCGTGTAACGCTTTAGTCGTTCTCCGCATATGGGGCTCATCAACGATTCGGCAGTTAGAATATTGAAATTGTTGTGATCATGAGTTGTGCACTCTTCTCATGAGTTACCTATATATATATATATATATATATATATATATATATATATATATATATATATATATATATATATATATATATATATATATATATATATACGTGTGTGTCAATATAGTCCACAGGAGAAAAGAGTATAAAACAATCTAATAGCTCGATAATTTCGCCTTCCACCAGGCCTCTTCAAGAGCTCTATTACAACTAAAGAAAATAAGTATATACATAAAAATTAAAAAAAGTTTTCTCGCCGGAAAAGAAATGAAAAGAATAGTTATCAAAGTTAAAATTAGCTTGTTTAGATCTTAAACAAATGGTCAAGAATTAGCAATTCAGAAAAGTTAAAAAGAGAACTTCAACTATTTGGAGATAGGTCATTTAAAACTTTTTTCTGAATTTGTACTGTTGGGAAACAATGTGAAGGAATAAAGGGTCTAATTTATATATGCCCTGACTAATATTAAAGTTTTTTTTGTTTACTAAAACTTATGCAAGCTGTCTCTAACAAATTTCTTGTCATCATATCTTTTTGAGTAATATTTCTATTTTGTCCCAAAGAATAGGACAGCCACAGTTTTCCATTGTAAATTGACAGCACTGTTTGGAGAATTTGTTCTTACACAATATTGATGATGGGAAATTCTCTTATTAATATCTTTTCCGGTTTGTCCCAGGTAGAATTTGCCACATTCACAAGGTATTTTGTAAACCACGCCTTCTTTTTTGGGGCTGTTGCAAATGACTGTCTTTCTTATTGTATCGGAGTAAGAAAAGACTAGTTTAAAGTTTAGTATTCTTATAAAGGATAAACAGTATCACTTGAATGAAGGCTGGAAAGGGAGAACCAAAGTATTACTCACATCATATTCGTTTTTGGTGTTTGTTCTATGATGTGTTTGTTTAGCTAGGAATAAACATTGTTCTATTTTCCTGCTTGAAAAGTGTTTTTTTTTATGCCCATTCTGGTGATATTATTAAACTCTTCGTCTAAATACCCGGGGCTAACTAGTCTAAGTGCTCGTAGAAAATATCTCAAAGCCATGTGCTTAACATTACGTGTATCAGTCGATTGTGCATTGATCATTAAGTTGTTATTTGTAGCTTTTCTGTGAATTTTGATTTTCAGGCCATTATCTGGTCTTATTACATTAGTGTCTAAGAAGCTTATGGAGTTATTTGTTTCTTTCTCCATGGGGAATTTTATTGATGGTACTAAGGAGTTAAGATCAGATAGCAATTTATCAATGTCGTGGTTTACACTTCAAACTGTGAAAGTATCATCTACGTATCTAACCCAGTAAACATCATCTGGCAATATGTTGATGGCAATTCGAGTTTCATAGAATTCCATGCATATGTTTGACAGCACTGGAGACAAACAGTTGCCCATTTGCATTCCAAATTTCTGCTTTTAACAGCTGTTATTAAAAACAAAACATATATCTATTACACAAAGTCTAATTAATTTTAAAATGTCTGAAACAGGTATGAAAAAAACATATTTATTTAGTTCCATATTTAAAAATTCAAACAGATCTAAAACTGGTACACAAGTGAATAAATTTTCCGCGTCAAAACTAATTAAATGACAATTTTGGTGAATTTGTACATTTTGAACTACATTTACTAATTCAACTGAATTAGTAATGTGGGAGTTAGATATGGTTCCTATAAGCGGTTTTAACAAATTACTAGAAATTTAGAAAGAAAACAGTTCACACTTCCTATTGTGCTGACAATACGTCGCATGGGATAACCATCTTTGTGGTTTTTATTACTCCGTATAAGTAAGGTAGTTTGGCATTGGAATGTTTGAACTTGTTGATGAGGTTTTGATTATCTCCAAGAATTTTCCTGAGGCTTCTGTGAAACTCTGCGGTGACTCTCTCTACGGGATTGGATGTTAGTGTTATATAGGTGTCTTGGTAGCTCAGTATAGTGTTCATTTTTTTCCCATAAGTATGTTTATCTAAGATGACTATCGTGTTCGCCTTATCTGCCCTGGTAATATGCAGTTCGTTATCTCCTTTGACATTTTTCAACGCTGCATTCAATCGTTTTGGAAAATAGCACAATCAACATGTTTAATATAAGCACTGTATACTATTCCCTTGGCCAAAATTAGTCTATCATTGTCTTCTTTTTGGTGATTATGTTTTCCCTTTTCTTCAGAGGTCTTCTGTACTTTAAGAATGTCTGGTTTCTTTGATGCATTATTAAATTTTATTCCTAATTCGAGTGCTGTTTTCTCCTTGTTGGCGAGGATTTTAGATGAAAGATTAAGTACATTATTGCTTTCTCCGTAATCATTCCATGGAGAACGTGAAATAAGGTTCGATAATTTTCTGGTGTGAAGATTTCTTTCCTTCTGTATTTTCTTTCTTAGGTGATTATATACCCAAGTAAAAAATATTATGTACAAAGTTATGTGGCACACTTCGTAGCAATTTAGTTTTAATGCTATTGCTTTTTCTGGTTTCTATTTAGCGTTATTAATGCGTTATTTTAGTATTTCATTTGCAAGTTTCCAATACTGTTTCCACTTAAATTTCGGTGGCACTTTGTAGCAAGAGAATTCGAGATTACACATTCTTCGTGGCAATTTCTTAAAAACTTGATCTGCATTTTCTTCCTGTGAGCACATAGTAATGATTTCTTGTAGTTAAACACTGACTGTCGTAATCCTGGGTAAAGATTAAGGAAGGATTGAAGAATACACGTGGACATTTTCTATAAATATAATCTTCATACCATGAAGATGAGATATGTCAGTATAGTCCACAGGAGAAAAGAGAATAAAACACTATAATAGCTCGATAATTTCGCCTCCCATCAGGCCTCTTCAAGAGCTTTATTACAACTAAACAGAATAAGTATATACATAAAAATCACAAACATTTTTTCTCACGAGAAAAGAAATTAAAAGAACAGTTGTCAGAGTTAAAATCAGGTTGTATATATATATATATATATATGTATGTATGTATATATATATATATATATATATATATATATATATATATATATATATATATATATATATATATATATAGAGAGAGAGAGAGAGAGAGAGAGAGAGAGAGAGAGAGAGAGAGAGATGGGAATTTAACTACCCTTGGTGTCACGACTTTGGCTTAGTTTATGCTACAAATGGCTAGATGTGCAGTGAAATAACAAAGAATATTAATTTCAGGTAAAATGAACTTCTACTTAAAAAGTAAGTAAAGATTTGCAGTTGGGTCTCATTTTCGTTCGTCATCAGACTCTTCACTTCAGAATCATTTATTTTGTAGTTAATGATTTTAGGATAAAAATAACATGAAAAAAAAAAACAAATAAAGCGACCTATCAGGCTCTAATTTAGGGCAGGCCTGTTTTGACCAACGATATCTTATTCACATGTCAATCAAAATTCGAGCTTTCCATTCAGTGCCCTATGCTACAAGGAGGCCAAATTGTGGTAAGAAAAAATTTTTAAATACGATTTTTTTAAATGCACTAAAAAGTAAATAATATTTTTTTGAGACACACCAGGATTTTGTTACAATTAATCATGTCTACAAGAAAAAAATAAATTTTTTAGCGTGGATGCCAAACATGGAAGCTTTTAAATGCTGACAAGAAAAGTGTCTCAAAAAAAATATATTTTTTATTTCTTGTTTAGCATATCCTTCCATGTTTGATACGTCGAGCTAAGGGAAACGCTTTATTATTTTTGAAAATCATGATTGAATGGAGAGGTGACAGGGATTGAAACCATGAAAATGTCAAGTCTCAAAGGGAACATTAAATTTCACAAGTTTTTTAGTGCGTTTTAATAAAAGCGTGTTTAAACAAAAAATTATATATTTTTATTTTATACTTTGTAGTTTTGACAGAAACAAGAAAATAAATAAGTTTTTTTTGTAACCGGTCATGACATGATTAATTGAAAGCCATCTCAAAATTTTAATGTTGATATCGGTTTTGTCGAGCCAAGAAATTGAAAGTTTGAAAAATCTGTAGGGTTATTAACTTACTGTACCGAGTCAAAGAAGGCGTGAAAAATCCAAAGAATTTCATACAAATCCTGAGATACTGGGAGAGGTCACAGTAGAGTACTAGAGGTCACTGCTGACCTACTGATCATATAAGGTTGCATTGTTACCGGGATTGAGTAACCATGCAGAATTTCAAGTCCATCGAACAAAGGGAACAAGTCGAAAATTGAGTTACAAGTTTTGACCCAAACAGGCAGACAGACGCAGAAGTCAAGTTAAATAAAAAGATTAAAAAAATTTTCTTTAAAACACGTTTTATTAAAATACACTAAAAACTAAATTTTCTGGGACCACCAGAATTTTCTTACAATCAATCATGTCTGCAAAAATACAAGCGTGGGTGCCAAACATGGAAGGAAGTGCTACAAGAAAAGAAATATTTTTTTATTCCTTGTAGCAATTTCTTTCATGTTTGGTGCCCACTCTTTTATTTTTGAAGACATGATTAATTGCAATAAAATCCTGGTTTCTCAAGAAACTCTTTACTTTTTAGTGCATTTTAATAAAAGCTTGTTTTAAAAAAAATTTTTATATTTTTTTATTTTATACTTTTTAGTTTTGACAGAAATTGTAACCGATTTATGATTGTAATGCAAAAAAATTGAATGTGATATCCTGTCGAGCCAAAGAAGGTTTGAAAAATCCGTAGAGTCATTAACTTACTCTACCGAGTCAAAGAAGGTATGAAAAATCCAAAGAGTTTCATACAATTTCTGAGATACTAGGAGAGGTCACTGTAGGGTCACTAGAGGTCACTGCTGACCTATTGATCATGTAAGGTTGTATTGTCACCGGGATTGAGTAACCATGCAAACTTTGGAGTCCATCAGATGAAGTGAACAGGTCGAAAATTGAGTTACAAGTTTTGACCCAGACAGACAGATGCAGAAGTCATGTTAAATAAAAGCATGTAAAGACCTAATGTTTATACTGTCTTCAGTTACATTTCCCCAGAAGTTGCATTCCTGAACCTTGAATTAAGTATGAGTAGCGTCGCCACGAAAATCAGCATGCTCCAATTCTTGCTTTGTTGGAACAAAATCAGTAATAGTTTTCATCTCATTTTTTACTTAAGAAAGACAAGGACAAAATCCTAACCTCCCTGGCTATTCACCTGTGGAGTGAAAAACTAAGTTTAGCAGGCTCTTGAAGCCATATTGGCACTTCACAGAAATTATTACTGTCATTAATCATTATTATTATTATTATTATTATTATTATTATTATTATTATTATTATTATTATTATTATTATTATTATTATTATTATTATTATTTACCGTTCCCCTAACAGAAGATAGCTCCAGAGAAAAACAAGACAATAGGCATTGTCATAGTAATACTTTTAAATGAGAAACAGTTCATTGGCCCTGTGTAGTAAACTTGTAAAACAATAGTGTCTTTGTTTGCGCACCCAGAGGCTTCATCAGCAGCTCGTTTAACCCCCACTCACACTACCCCATTAACCTCTGTCTAGTATGCACCGTAGCATTACCTGGATATCAACATTTGTTTCCATTCCTGTCCCGCAGTGTCTGTCCAGAACTATTCAGGTCCTCCTTTACTCCTTCTTCCATTTCTGAATTGTACATTCTTTTATTTTTCGTATCTTATTGTCCTTCATTCTTTCAAAATAACCGAACGACCTCTAAAAACTGTATAGCACCTACGTGTGCAGGCCTAAACACTCCTACAATCAAAATCTCCTTTATCCCACAATGACTAACCTGCGAGAGAAACCATAAGGTCGAGAGAAACACAACTTCTGTACATAAGTCTATTGTCATTGTTGTCAAGATCTATGTATTATTACCATTGTATGTATTGTTATGCCAACTTTTCAACCATATATGTATGATCTTCAGTCAGATGTTCTGTATCAGTTCCTTGTCAGTGAAAACCTCGCAGCCGCCTCCATACGCCTACCACCCTTCATGCCCCACAACCTAGAGGCATGGTTCTCCAGGGTGCAAATGATTTTCCTCACAAAGAAAATCACTTCGGCAATGCACAGAGCAGACGCCATTTTAGAATTTCTGCCAGACGACATCTTAGAACAGATAGCAGGATGGCTGAAATAATTAGATGCCCCCGTCACCTACCACCTACTGGATGACCAGCTAAAGTCATCCTTCAGCATGCCGCCCATCCAGAGAGCCAAGAAGTTCCTCGACCTCATGGGGGCTCTGAGAGGAGGTGAGCGGCAGTCACGTGTACAAGCAACTGCGGCGGCTAATCACGCTGCCCACCAAGGGTGGCCAACCCAAGTCATCCTTGGACCTTGTGAGGGAGGTACTGCTCACAAAACTACCCTGCCAGACAGTAGCAGCCATGCCCAAAGCCTCCACCATGCCCATAGAAAAGTTCCTGATGTACCACAACCAAACCATCAATGAGTCAACAAGACCAATAAATATGCTCCATTGCAACCGACGTCCCACCGCCAGAAATGAGAGAACTTCTACCGGAATACAAAGACATATTCAAGGAAGACCTGAAACACGACTCAACAAAACCAGCAAAACATAGCATCCAGCACCACATAGAGACTGAAGGTCGCCCCAATCCACTCATGATTCAAATGGCTGGCCCCAGAGAAGCTCACCTATGCGAAGAAGGTATTCAAAGAAATGGGAAAAGCCAGAATATGACAGAAAACCCCAGCCCATGGGCATCACCCCTACACATGGTACCAAAATCTGATGGAACATGGCACCCCTGTGGAGATTACAGATGGCTAAATGTCAAAACAGAACCAGACAGATACCCACTACCACATATAGCAGACATAACAAACCAAATGAACTGAGCAAAAATCTTTCCAAAAATAGATCTACTAAAAGGGTATTTCCAAGTCCCATTGGCAAAAGAAGATATCGAGAAGACCACAATCATCACCCTCTTCAGCACCTACACATTCAATTACAGCTGTTTCGGCCTCCGTAAAGGAGCAACATTCCAGAGACTGATGGACGAACTGTTTGGGGACCTTCCATTCTGCATGGTCTTTGTCTGTGACATACTAATCTTCAGCCCAAACTTAAAACAACACCTCAAAGACATTAAAAAAGTGCTACAAAGACTAAAAGAAAATAGACTCATAGTGCAGGGAGACAAGTGTGAATGGGCAAAGAAAACGGTAGTTTCTGGGATACCACGTGAGCCCAGAGGCATTAAACTTCTACCAGAAAAAGTGAAAGCAATATTACAGACTTCCCCAAACCCACAACAGTGAAATAAGTATAAGAATTTTCAGGCTTAATAGATTATTACCATCACTTTATACCTGACATTGCCAAAATAATGACCCCATATATGAATGTCTTAAAGGAAATAAAAAGAAACTAACTTGGGCAAAAAATCAGGATAAAGCAAAAGAAGCAATAACCTCTGCAACAACACTAATCTTCCCTCTACCCCATAGGTCCTTCACTCTGACAACCGACGCAAGCAATACAGTGATGGGTGCCATACTCAAGCAGGAGACTGATGATGGTCGTCGCCCGCTGGCCTTCTTCAGCAGAAAGCTAACAGCAGCGAAACAAAAGTATTCAGCGTTTGATAGGGAGCTCCTCACGGTCTATAAAGGAGTCCACCACTTCTGCCACATGCTCGAGGGACAACAGTTCATGGTGCAGACGGACCATCAACCACTGGTGCACACCTTCATGAAGTCAGCAGACACATGGTCAGCGCAACAACAATGGCACCTGTCAGCGATAGCTTAGCACTCCTGCACCATCAAGTACCTGAAGGATTCAGTGAACACCATGGTGGACACACTATCAAGAAACTGTGTTAACACCATCCAGCTTGGGATAGCCTATCTCGAGATAGCAGAAGCGCAGAAGGATGATGTGGGCTTGCTGTGGATCAGCCCCGCCTTCATATGGAGCGACCTGTCAATCAACAGCGGAATGACGGCCATCACCTGCTAAATGAGTACTGGATGACCTCACCCACGCTTGCCAGAAGGCCTAAGAAGGAGAGCCTTCACTCTCACACACAACCTATCCCACCCATCAGCCAATCAGCTGCCCAAACCGTAGCAGAATGATGCATCTGGGGGAATGAGGAAAGATGTAAAAACGTGGACAAGAGAATGCAACCCATGCCAGATGTCAAAAGTCACAAGACACATTGAAAGTGGGATAGAAGAGTTCAAAACAATGAATCAACAACTTGCCCACATACACATTGACATAGTGGGACCCCTACCCTGCTCAGAGGGGTACAGGTACCAGTTTACCATCATAGACAGGAACACCAGGCTGCCAGAAGCAGTACCAATACGAATGCAGATGGTGGAGAGCTGCATAAAAGCCCTCGGAGATGGGGTCAGTAGGCATGGAGTCCCCCCAGATCATCGCCAGTGACAGAGGAGCTAACCTGACATCCACCCTGTGGAATGCCCTCGCCAGCAGTCTGGGGACGAAAATAATGCATACAATGGCCTACAACCCCGAAGCAAATGGCATCATCAAGAGGCTGCACCGATCGCCAAAAATATCACTCACCACCAAATGCCTGGGCAGGAGCTGGAGGAAGGAACTACCTTGGGTCCTACTGGGCCTGAGAATGATGCCGCAGGCAGCGTTCAATGCATCTCCAGCAGAAGTCCTGTACGGCCAAGTGTTGTTGCCAGCAGATGTCTTCCAAGAAAAAACAAATCTGACATCGCCATCTGACACCCAAAAAATTATAGAGAGAATGATGCCAGCAAAGACGACCTACTACGTGAACAGAAAGATGTACATCCCCCAACAAGCTGCAGAATGTAAAATATGTGTTCATACTGGTGGATGCACACAGACACCCCCACCTCTCTCCCCAGCCTACTCAGGACCACCACATCCTCCAGAGACAACCCAAGTCATACCAGATGACAGTAGATGGAAGAACGACGTGGGTTTCCACTGATCATCTGAAACCCACGTACATACAAGACACCGTCCTACAACCGTAGGCCTCTACTGGTGGGGGGGGAGTCCTGTAGCGGCCACGTGTGCGGGCATTGTCATAGCTTTTAGAAAAAAGTCCTCACCTCCTAAACATTATTTCTAAAATTAAACAATTAAACAGTATGCCCCATACAGAATATGTGTGATGTATACCCTGAAGCAATGCATATTGTTATGTAAAACCAAATATTACGGGAAAATATTCATAAGCCCCTACTTAAGTGATACGCCGCTGCAGTGGCTAATTGTGGTTTTAGATTAAGCAGGCCTTGTGCCAACAACAGACCTTGTTCATAACAGTTGTCCTTACATGGAGTTGAATGCTGTTGTTCCAGATTATGCAGATCAACTGTTCAATCAAAAATTAGAAGAAAAGGGTGAAATGGAAGAGCATCTGAGCAATAGACAAAACCTCTGAATTGTTTTTGATTTTACAATTTCATGAAATACAGGCTTTCAGCCAAGCACTGGGGCACTTTCGACCATTCGCTCTCTGAATATGAAAACTGGATATTAACTTGGATTCCTGCCTGGAGACCACATAACGACTCAAACTGGGGATGTTCCCTCTACCAAGATCTTCCTCGAGTGAACCTCGATGTCTCCTTCCTCATCTGATCCCAGAGGCAAAGCAATTGCCTGATATGATTTGCTCGACGTTGACCTACAGTCCAGCGCATAAAAGGCTCTCAAATTCGTAACAGTCTGGCTTGAACCGCCATCTGTGGAACAAAAAAGAAACCCTGGTAATTCCTTTTTCTTTCTTTTGATTAGTAAATGGATTAAAAGTTTAATAACTAGACACTAAATCGTGATATAGCCTTTAAGACATTGCACGGAGTTATGGATGTCGGTGC
>NC_089763.1:40434468-40496968 GCF_040412425.1 Macrobrachium rosenbergii | reverse complement strand
ATTAGTCTTTTCCCTTAACTGCTCGTTATCATCCCAACAAAAACAGACCGTCCTCAAGGATCTTTCTATCTCTTATCGCAAACCATCCTACGTTGCAGTCTGAGCGACTGCAGGGACAATATTAAATGTCCATTATCACCTGCGTGGAAACTTTACCAAGATTTGACAGCCAGAATAACAAGATTGAACAGCCATGTGTTGGATTTTTTTTTTTTTTTTTGAGGACTGACCCAGGACCTTGATATTTCGATGACAAATATGAGATACAAAAATATGACTTATTATCAAATTTTTCGCATTAGATAGCATAAAAATGTGAAAATAAATCATGATCTAGTTATTTGTAACTATTTATATCTCTGTAATTGCACCTGTATATATATCTGTAATTGCACCCGTATATATATCTCTGTAATTACACATGATTTTATTATTGTAAATATTTTCATTTCCGTGAATACACTTGTATTTACATGGCTTTATCTTATTTTATTCCATATGGGGAATAGGGAACTGTACAGCATGATTGGGAGATGAGTAATTATCCAGGGGGCAGTTCGCAGCGTGCGAATGCTGGGTAGTAGTTGCCCAGGGGTTGTTGTCATAAACCGTTTATTTATATTTATATTTTTCTTAGTGTATCCTAAATCAAATGCAGCAAAATATCACATGCCCAGTTAGAACGTAATAATTCTACGCATCCTTTTTAGAGTAGTTTTTTTAGCAAAGAAATTCTTCTTCATTACAAATGTGCCCCAGTTCCTTCTGACCCAAGATTCTTAACCTGGGTTATATCCAAATGCCTAAGAGGCATGGTGTCTGCAATCTCGAGATTTGAGTTTACTTAACATACCCTCAGGATAATTGAGACCAAAATCTGCAGGTTAGAATTATTAACTGAGTATACCTTTCGAGGCCATGGAGATCAAGATTGGGAGGCACTGGCGGCTTACCTGGGAATTATAAAGGAAACGCTTGATTGCCTTTTACCGTTGCTTGCTCTCCTAAGCACGAAATCTTACTACGGAACTCAATTTGATGTGAGGCATGCGAGCAGCGTTGTTGCGAAAAACTTACAGCGCTTTTATTTTAATTCGTTTTATCGATTTCACATTTGTTAGGCAAACTCGGTAGGAACGATTAAAGAAAGAAGGCACTCCGGAAAGGGTGGGGTGGGGGGGAAGAGTAGGACTTCAGTAAAATGAAACGATTTCTTTCTTCATTTATTTTTCATTTTTTATTTCACCTGTAATAAGTAAAATCACACATCTTTAAGGATCTGAAAAAGAGTAATGACAGTTATATAGTAATAGTGTTTCATAAGTTTTTTTTTTAACTGGTGCTCCTGTCACACATTTTTGATAACAATTATATAAGAAAAATCCTTGGTTTTCAGTTGCCTGTCGCATTTCTTCCTATCCATGAGTGAATCTAAAAAGGTGAAGATTGCTTCTGAAGTCACTATCGCCTAAGAGACCCAGTTATTGTTGTTACTGCTCTTATTGTTATAATTAGCATACTATCCTCTGCACCGTGTCTTTAGTTTATTTGTTGAAATTAAAGTTTCTTCTAAAAATAGAAGTTGTATGGGACAAATTAAAACTAATGAACATGAAATATGGAGTGAACAACAGTAACTGATCAGTCATTTACATCTGGGGCTAACACTGTGAGAAGTGGTTAAATACTGCTTTTAGCAAGATTGAACATTAGTGATAAAGCTGTTTTAATAGTGACGTGACAGTTTATTCTAACATAGAACTAAAGGCTGTTTTGTGGAAAGGATAGATGGACTGTAAGAATAAAAAAAAAAAGAAAAACAGTATCATGAACTGGGTAAAGACTGTTTTCAGAAGCAAATACAGGTGCATTAAAGGTTACTTAACAACATTAAATACTTAAAACAGTCGTAATTTTCAAGAGTAATAACATTAAACAATAATTTTAAAGAGTAACAATAACTTTAAACAGTAATAATTTTAGAGTAATAACTATAAACATTATACTAACAATTTTAATGAGTAATAACATTAAGCGGCAATAATTTTAGAGTAATAACTGTATACAGTAATAATTTAAAGCATAATATGAAACGGTAATAATTTTAGAGTATTAACTATAAGCAGTAATTTGAAAGAGTAATGTTATTAAACAGTAAAAGTCTTAAAGAGTGATAACTTTAAACAGTAATAATCTTAAAGACATTTCCCTTTTTCTTAGAAAATTTCATTTTTATTGTAGCATCTAAGAGCAACAGTACAATGAAACTTCACGTGCAAATAACGCCACCAACAATCCTGAAGGTTGTCCATATCAAATCTATTTGTGCCATGCGATAAATTCATTCTGCATCGGTCGGACTGGAAATTTAAGGAAAGGAAAACCGAAAAGATGTGCTCAGGATAATGGTTCTATTTCCGTCCCTCTTAAAGAAAATCAGTCATCCTATTAATTTAGAACATAGAGGGCTGAATGTAGGTCTGCAAGAGTTATTTCTTGTATGCACTTTTACCAAGTGATTCATTAAAAATACATGAGGAGATTGTATGTTGAATCTGTCTCGTGAAAATGTTAGCGAAGAAGTTGTGTGTGCTTTAGGTTACTTGTTATTATTGACGGTTTCAGCTGTATCAACTGTTTTGTTGTTGATAGCTTCATCCTTATTTTCCTATGAAGGATTCAGTAACTTTCCGCTTTAGCTGTAGGATATTGTAAGAGGACTTGATTATTCATCATAAAAATCCGCCATAAAACCTATTTCTTTACCAAAGGGCTTTAAAAATGTCTTAACAACTGAGCTTAGAAGTGATAAAATCATCCACATCACTAAGCCCGATCAATCAAATACCGAAAAAATAATGAGTAACATAACCTAAGCCTAAAAAATAGATTTATGTTATAATGAAAGAGACAAGAAATTGAATACATATCCTCTTATATGAATAATTCAGTCATTCTGAATAGTCTAAGAAGAATACTGAGAATTTATAAAAACCTTGTTACTCAATTTTCCATTAATTCTCCATCATTTTATGATTCTCATTTATTTGACAACTGGGAACCGTAGTAAAAACCTTTCTTGTAATGCATACAACTAAAACTTTAAAGGTATTCCCCATTCCCTTAAAAAAAAGTCATTATTAATATAGCATCTAAGAACAACAATGCAACAAAAAACTCACAAACAACCACCTTGACAGTCCCAAAGGTTGTCCATATCAAATCCTTGTGTGTCATGTAATAAATTCATTCAGCGTCGGTCGGAGTGGATAATTAAAGGAGAAGAAAATTGAGATGCATAATAAATGTACAGGATATGCCAAGGATAAAAGTGCAATTTCAGGTTATGTTTGAGAAAAACACTCATGCTATTAACTGGACAAACGCTAATGAGTTTTTGTTTTCTAATAGCATGTTGGAACTTAATAGAATGAAACTACTAAAAAAAAAAAAAATTCTTTAGCAACTCAGGGACATATTTACTTGATATATTCGTGTGTAAAATGTACACATATTAAAGGGTTGACGGAGTCTCGTCCACAAGACATCAAATTGATTTACCTGTGAATTTTCTATCTGATAGTGATGTAAGTGCAAGGTCAGCTATCCAATGAAAAATAAGGTTTTGTAAATAACACCAGCTCTTGCTATGTTTTAACTATCGGTAAATTCTTTTGCTTTTTACACCTATGCATATGGCTAGTCTATAGTGCATTGAACATCCTACAATTGCACTCACTCTATCGTTCTTTGGAAAATGATGCCCTTCCCTTGTAATTCATATGCAACCTCGTCTACGCTAAATTTCTAGGACTTTCTCTCCTCTCTCCTCCTAACATTTCTGAATTAGTCATTCTTTTCGCCGACCTATTGTCTTCCATCCTCTTCACGTGGCCAGACCTTCTCAAAACACTCTGATCCATCTTTTCCTTATGCTAGCCTCTTTACCATTCCTTGCATATATTTATACTTACCTTACCCTTTAACATCTTCTTACAACACATATATTTTGCAAGCAAATAATCTCAACAGTACTTTCCTTAATGTCAGACATTCACAATTACTTACAGAAGGGAGTGTTGGATCGACAATCCTTTCATATATTCATAAGTAAGTTCTCTCTCTCTCTCTCTCTCTCTCTCTCTCTCTCTCTCTCTCTCTCTCTCTCTCTCTCTCTCTCTCTCTCGTTTTGCGCACGTACACACACACACACACACGCACATATATATGTTGTGTTTCGAATACCAACATATGTTTTTTATTGTATTTCATTCCTCTTTTGAATTTTCTCAACACTGTTCGATCTCAATTCTTAATATTTAGTTCTAATTTATTTTAATTTTTCCCTATACTAACGTATGTCGTACTTTTTTATTTTATTTTCTTTTAGATAACCTTAGGATGGGGTCTGTTTGATTCTCGAAACCAGTTTCAGTAAAAAAAGAAATTACCTCAAGTGCTGGTCTGCCTATTCCTTATTCGACTTCACTTTCCACGAAATACTTCTTAACACTCTCCTTCTGCGAACGCTTTCTGTCTCTTTCACCAATCTCCGCAGTTTCAGGACACTGTACCCAATCAGTGCTGCGCCATCCGTAAACATCACACATTCCACACTTAGCGCAAAACCTGTCACACTTCCACCTTCAAATTCTAGCACATGCTCTGCTTTTATCATAGATTAATCTAGGCAGTTTGCACTGCGTACCATACATCTTCAGCATTCTCCACATTGCCTCTCTAAGAATTATATCAAAAGCATTCTTCATGTCCATGTGTGTCATATACAGCATGAAAAGGTTAGGAATATGAAGATACGTAAGAGTGACTTTTAAAAGGCTAGGGTAAGTGAAAAATGGATGAGTGTTTTGAGATGGCTCGGTCATAAGGGAAGAATGGAATATGGCATGTAGGCCAAAGGATGTTGGGAGGATGGAGAAAAGGATGACTTAGAAAGAGATGGATAGCTGGTATCAAAGAGGTCTTAAAAAAAAAAAAGAAATGAGAGAGTGCGTGCTAATTAGAGGTATATGGTTTAGCGTGTGTTTGTGTGTGTGTGAGTGAGTGTGTGCGTGTGTGTAAGGGGACGGGTTGGAATCAACATGCTAGTGAGTCTTCTATGTAGCCTATTTAGCCATTGAATTTTATATATATATATATATATATATATATATGTGTGTGTGTGTGTGTGTGTGTATTTTATATATATATATATATATATATATATATATATATATATATATATTATATATATACATACATACATACACACTCTTGTGCTTGCGTACAAACTGTATGAAGTTAGAGAGTAATATATATGCGAGATGAATAATACAGATATCAGCAACGACTCTACTACATTTCCAATCCCATGCACCCATCATTTTGCCAAAAAGATTCTTTTTCTCAGAATATGAAAGACCTCTCTTCCCGCACAGTGAATGCACTTGACATTTGGATAAGGCAGATTATCTCTGTTAAAACTAATTTGGTAGTGCCCAGCAACCGTGGTGGTAAACCAGCAGATTTGATGGAATACCGGTCAAACTGTTGGGAGATCAAGAAACTTGCAGAAAATTTAGTGGGAAGTCAGAAAATTGGGAGGGAACCAGCAATCCAGTGAACCTAGCAGAATGCTAGCAATTTTCCTTAGAAATTGGCGAACTAAGAGCAACAAGAGAAATTTTATTTAATGAATTTATCAGGAAACCCTAACCCTGGAGGGAAACAAAATTTGGCAGGAAACTAACATATTTGACAAAAGACCAACAAATCTCTCAGAAATTCAGTAATTGACGAGAAACAACAAAAATAAGCACTACAGCAGCTGGTTTGGTACCAAGACATAAAACCACGAGGTCTAACTAGATCCAGTAAAATCTGTGGACAAAGGACAATTATTGTGAAGAAACCAGTAAACTTAGAGAGAAATGTTTCTTTGCTTCTTGGAATCCTAGAGCTTAGAATACCTAAATCTAAGAATCACACACACACACACACACACACACACCCATTCTGTTTCTGGTGTGAGAGGCCTTATATTTTTTACAAGATATTTAAAGAGCGAAGAAAATGAATTGAAGAGAAATGTTACCTCTGGGTTTACCGATTCGTTCATGTTTCTCGTGACATCCTTATTTACAAACAACAATTCAACAGAACAAGCCAATAACTTTTCATAAACGTTTTTTTTTTTGTTTTCAGTGACATATTACTCAAAAATTTTTAACGGGAGTTAATTGTAAAAAAGTTAAGTATATCTTAGTCTTACCAGACCACTGAGCTGATTAACAGCTCTCCCAGGGCTGGCCCGAAGGATTAGACTTATTTTACGTGGCTAAGGACCAATTGGTTACTTAGCAACGGGACCTACAGCTTATTGTGGAATCCGAACCACATTATAGCGAGAAATGAATTTCTACCACCAGAAATAAATTCCTCTAACTCTTCATCAGCCGGCCGGGGGAATTGAACTCCGGCCCATCGAGTGACAGTCTGAAGCTCAACCAACTCAGCCAACGAAGAGCTTAGCTTACTTGTAGATTAAAGGGTCTTTCACTATCTTTAGCCATGTGTTAAACTGATAAAATACAATAAAATTAAACTGAAAAGGTGCACCAACGAAGCATCTCGCATATTGCTTAAGGGAACTGATTCTCATGTTATTTAATACAGCCTCTATCTCATCTCATGTTCAGCCTCTAACTTGTACCTTATTAAATACAGGTAATAGATACAGATTTTTTATTACATATGTTGTGCCTCAATGATCTTCACCTCAGACAACAACTCAAAGGTTTCTTGGATTTTTAAGTTCCAATGATCTGCATTTCGCAAATAGCGATGGCTGCAGGTGCGAGAAATCTTTGGAAAGAGAGGTACCTTCCGACGGTTGGAGTTACAGGCGTTATAATGAGGTCAGTGTCGTCAGATGGTGTAGCTCCAGGGTACACGTTAAATATTGGGTTCAGGGACATCGTGGATGAATTTCCAAAGCGTACAACGACGTTGCTGAAGTCTTTCTCGTCCCCTCTCAGTTTCAAGACGAGGGCGGTGACGAGGTACTTTCCCTGGAGATCGGTCAACCACCAAGGATTACTCATGAAATCTGTGATTCCACAGGACTCTATTGAATAGCAGAAATACCCATTGACGGCCTGAGGTCCTTGGTAGTCTGGAGGGAAACCCGACGGAATCGTATTCACTGCTTGAGGTGCCAGGTTGTTTGCATAGAACCACGACGTGTAACATGAGTCAAAGCCTAAATCCTCGCCCGGGCCACTGTATTCTGTGGTCACCCAAGTCTTGAATAGGTTGCATTCATTGCCTGCGATGGGTCACAAGTGAAAATATCTGTTAGTTAGGTACTGGAATAATACAAGTCAGCATTAGATTTGCCGATGGCTCCAGGAGCAATTGCCGTCCTGGCATAAGGCCTGCTTGATTTAAACAACAAATAATGATTATCCTTTGAAAACCTACAGTATGTTTTCTGTTACAGCACAGTATTAGAGCTAATTGGTTATGTGGCAGCTTGGGCTCTTGATGAGCAGAGCCTGGCTGTTTCAGAAGCAGAGTAAATTCAGGTAGGAAAAGAAAGAAAATATTAAAATTCCCGCATTTTAAAACGTGAATGATAATAAGCAAATACTCAAACATAATCAGACGGTAGTCAAGAAATTAGATGAGAAAAATAAAAGTGAAGAGGACTGGCACACTTCAGTAATATACTCGCAATAATTACACTTCCTCTCTAAGCACTAATGGCTATGGAGTTCCTACCAATGGCGCTTGATTTATAAGGATGATCACCCAATCAGGTACTGACCAAAACCGATAATGCTTAACGTCACTGTAGCCATTGTGTTTACTGCCCGCACTTGTTGATGGTCACCCATCCAAATACCGACCATACCCAAAGTAGTTAAACTTCTCTGCTTTGAATAGCAGCTATGAACAGAATATATTACACACAACTTATCTTTATTACTTCACTTATTACTATTAGTGTAAGAGTGGAATGTCCTTATATAAAAACAATTCTCAGAAATCGATCTGACCTAACCTACCTTTAAAGCAAAACAAAAACAATTCTCAGAAATCGATCTAACCTAACCTACCTTTCAAGCAGAACAAATGGCATCTTGGATTCCATAGGCAGAGATTGGCACATCTTAGAAACCTTTGTCCCTCAAAGTCAAACATGAACTTCTCCAGAAAACAGTTAGTCATGGTAGATGGGAAGGTGGTGATGACCTGTAAGGTCAAAACGTTAAATTGACGCCTTTGGTAATAGTAATACCAAAGAAAACAGTATCGATAAGAGCTTTCAACTATATATTTGTGGAAGCTTGAGTATGAATGCGTGTGTGTGTGTGTGTGTGTGTGTGTCTCAATATATCCACTTCCTCCTCCCCCCCCAAAAGCTGCACCTTTCATAAAAAAAAAAAGCCTAAGTTCGTGGACACACATACCCCATAAAGCATTTGTTTGTTCAATATATTATTAACAAGGTTTTGTGTCTGTATCTTTTCTTACTTTCGAATTCATTATTTTAAAGGGGACGTGACATAATATCTTCACTATCACTTAATCGTATGTTCCTAATGTAATTAGTTGTATGTGGCTTACACAACTTCATTACAAAAATAAGCTATTAATATTTAGGTCGTTATGCTGAGTTTGTCTCTCTAACACAATGCATTTGCTACCGACTCTACTGATGTAATGGAAAACAATTTCATTTCTGATAAGTAAAATGACTTTACACGAGAAATCCGGATGATCAGGGATGTTTGTCATCCTGCATCCTGAAAGGGTCCATCCTAGTAAGAAAAGTCTGGAAAGTCAAAAACAGCATTTTAGAATCTACTTGGAAACTATTTTGCTCAATACTAGAATGTCAAGTAATACTTCATTTATCTACGTAATTCTTATATTTTGGTCTTCCTTCCAAATGTAGAATAAAAAAGTATAATTATTAAGTGTCGTCTTTTTTCACTCACTTGACATGGCTTAAATCTGGATTTAAAATGATTAAACAGCAGAAATGCTTTTCTGAGTGATTGCACAATCATGAAGATTTGAAGAAAAATAGGGAAGGGTTCCGTAGGTTCGGACTGCTCATTAGACAGACAGGTAAGAAGCTGAATCCACATCTCACCTTTCGAAACGACTTCTCTCTCATTGCGTCAACATCAAGAAGCCTCGAAGACAGCAGCAGGAGGTAGGCGATAAAGCTGATGAGGCTTTTCTTGTGCTTTCTGGAAGTAGGATATTGAAATTAGTGCGTTAAGAATACTTCATCACCTCTGCTGTCTAGTCGGATTGAAAAAACTGGAAATCGACTAATACCTTTCACATGCAGCACCAAAATCACAAAACTCTTGTTAGTTCACTATCATTGTCACGAGAACATATGATCCATAATTGCAATCGTTGGTGGTCATCCTTCTTGACTACAGCAGGGACTCACTGTCTTGTCCTCATTCGCTCTCGTCTTTTATTGGTGGGCAGTATGTGATCCAACACTTGCCGAATGACAGCGCGCCTCCGAAAGTCAGACACACCTCGTCCGTCAAGAAACACAAGAGCCCCCAGTGAAGCGCAAGTAACCATGCAAGTAACATCCACGAACGGTAACTAGTGGTTAACATCTACATATACACTTTCAAATATGATGTTATTTACACACTTACATCAGTTTTATACGTAATAAGGTATTTGTAATTTATCCATTACCATAAATACTCATTATTGTAAATAAACTTTTTTTATTCACTCATTTTCTAGTGAGTTTTTCTCAAACACGGACAACCAAGACTACACAGTTATAAACGCATTTTTATGTAAATACTTTGCATATGCGATAATTGGAATATTCATTCTGCTATATATTTACAATTCTACCCTGCTTTCCATATATGAACGTTGTGCATCCACGCTCAAATGTGGCGCTACACGACTGCGTAGGGTTTCATTAAAAAATCACACACTGACAACTAACATGCTGCATGTTGAGCTCTTCTTTGGAAACGAAAACACGATTATCTTACAAAATAAGGTCATAATATGCTTAATAAGAGTGAAATCTATCATAGGCTATATATCAAAACTGTGAGAAAATATTACGTGTAGACAAATTTACGAAAAACAGTGACAAAATATTTCCAATATTTTCGTTCATCTAGCGCTGATGCGTTCGACAAAAAATCTTCATAAAACAGGTTTAAATGTTAAAAAAAAAAACTCATAGCATCGACCATGCTTGCATTACTACCATAAAATTTTCGATAGTCCTGTTTGATTATTTTTACACTCTGATGCTGAAAAAAGATAAAGAAATAAATATGAAAGTATTACTGTAGCCACAATGCATCCACCGATATCAGCGGGTGGACTTTGCCTGCCTGGTGCAACCATTTGAGTGGCGGCAACATGATCCAGCTGAAACATAGGTCTTTAATGTGTAGAGACAGTGAAATGATCTCGAAAATATTTATACTATATTTGTTAAAGGAATATCTATATTTTCATAGAACATAAGATTTTTTGTGTTATATTTCTTAACCACTTCAAAAATAATGGTTTACTGGAAAAAATTCTCGTATGCAATTATACTTTTGTTAACGCCAAGATTTTGTTCCTGGGCCTAGGCGTGTTAGTTTTCTTTACTTGCTAAAAATACATCACACTTATTAGTCACATTCTATATTAACAATAAAGTTGCCTTATGAATGAATCAATTATACATAAAAAGCAAGGAGGACTTTCAAGAAAATAACATTCTTTGTCAGTAAAAACAAGAGTGGCATAGTCCTTGGCGCGTTAATACTAATAAATATTTATATTAATAACTATCTTCTCGGTATAATTTAAATCATCATCATCTTTTATTCTTCAAAGAACAGGTAATCTCTAAAAATAAAAACTTTAGTGAAAAAGATTACATCCCAGACGCCTTAGATTATTGTTGTTAGTCTTGTAATAATTTCACAACATACAGGCAGTTTAAACATAGCCTAAAACTTTAAAATTCGAAGAAAACTTTATGTAGTTCATATTCCTATGAAGAAAATTTTGTTATGACGATTGAGCTTATCAGGTCTACTACGTGTTGCATAGATTACGAATTATACCAACGCATAAAAGAGATCAGATTTTTATACCCATTGGGAAAATAATGTTAGCTGTGACTTCGCAAACTTATCGATATGTATGACATTGAAAATAAAAAAAGTTCAACACTACTTGGCAATCATTACGTTGAGTCTGAGATTCTGGACGATGCAAAGAGAATCATGTTACGTCACATTTCTACCTTGTATCTAAATCCTCGACCCCAAACAATGGTTCATCCTTTTAATCCCTCGACCATTCAGTGTTTATGTTTCAAGGTCACTAATGTATTTTTTGCCTCCTCGAGGAGATACAAAAGCTTGTAATTCCAGTATGTAAATTTGCGAGCTACTCCATAAGGAAGAGCCCGTGTTGGCAGAATGCCAGCCCAGTTCAGACGACAACAACAACAATAGATTGTAAGTCAGTAGTCGCTTGAAAATGCCACACATTACCGAGACAATGGTCGTGACTAAAAGCAATAAATGGTAGAAAGAAGACTGCTCATTTTTTACCAGAAAATGATTATTAAGAATCAGAAAAAACTTCGATGTGAAGATTCATACGGAAAACGTACTGATGCCACTGAAATAACTGCTTTCAATGAAAAATGTATATATATATATATATATATATATATATATATATATATATATATATATATATATATATATATATATATATGTATGTATGTATGTATGTATGTATGTATATATATGCATATGTATATATGAATGTATTTATGTATGTATACACACAAACTTACATATAAAAAAAAAAAATATAAAAAAATATATATATATATATATATATATATATATATATATATATATATATATATAATGTGTATGTATGTATTACTGTTACCAGCAATGATGTAACGTCAGTGCTTACCTGTTACTGCAAGTCGGGACGTCTTTCCCCTTATGGTAGCCCTGCTGATGACCGGGCTGAAAGAACTTCTGGTTCTACCCCGGCACTCCTCTCGGCACTCACTCTCTCTCTCTCTCTCTCTCTCTCTCTCTCTCTCTCTCTCTCTCTCTCTCTCTCTCTCTCTCTCTCTCTCTCTCTCTTTCCCATAGGGCTACAGCGAAACACGCTTTACCCAAAATAATTTACTTAACAAGATTTAACATGACTAAGTGGGAAGGAGAGGTTTAAAATGTTGGGCAATCTTGACAAAACTCGGTTGTAAGAAATGAGCAATGGTTTAAAAGTGTTAGATCCCAATTTCCCAAAAACTGTTCTGAAACTTGCACTGGTCAAAAAATAGGTCAAAGTTTAGTTCATCCCCACTGAGTACATTCTCGACCTCTTTACCCAGCAAAACATCTGAAGAAGACAAGCAAAGTCTTCTTTTAGTTTCCCAAAATACAAAAAATGCAAAAATGGGAGTTCTTCCCACATTACTCAAAAACAAAATATATATTACAGAAATGGAGAAAACAATCTTCAGTTTGGTGAATAGATGTGCTCCTTACCTATAAAACTCAGTGTGCAAATCAGTTCAGTTATTGAGCACCACACACACACAGGTCTCGAACTTCTTGAGGCCTGTAGTAAAGTTCAAGGTTGGTCTTGGAATGAATCTCTTTACCCCATTTCATCCCATCCTCACTGGAACCTGGATGCTTCTGGCAGACGTACATACCATGTCATGCCACATGATCCCATGCTTCAAAAAAGTCTGACACCATCCTTACTTAATGAGGAAATGAGTCAGAAGCTCGCTATGCATTCCTCTTCAAGAGTTTTTTGGATGGTTTTCCTCCCCACTTGTTAATTCAGCATCCGTTGTGGACGATCATTGTCTCTCTCTCTCTCTCTCTCTCTCTCTCTCTCTCTCTCTCTCTCTCTCTCTCTCTCTCTCTCTCTCTCTATATATATATATATATATATATATATATATATATATATATATATATATATATATATATATATATATATATATATATATCTATCTACGGCTCAAATCCACATCGACGGGGTAACGAGGGAAAGCACAGAGCATTTTCATGATTTATTGTGCCGACGTTTCACAAACCATCTCGGTTGCATTTTCAAGGCTGCAAATATTTGAACACCATATTACTTGTAATAACTCTTAGGATATTTCGACAAAACATAGATTTACTACATTGACATCCTCAGTAAAAGTAAAACATAGCAGAATAGTGAAATTTAAAAAACAAATCAGAATACAAAGATATAAAAAACACAAGAACGTAAACTTAAAAAGCTTAAAAAACTTAAAAAATGTAAAAAAGACGTAAAATAATCTTGACATCACTGGTTACATCAATATATTTAAAGTGAGACAAAATAAAATTAGTAAAAAAAGCAAAAAAAAAAAAACGAAAAAATTGAAGGTCAAAATAAAATTAATACTGCCAAAGAAGAAACATAAAAGCGCAAAAAACACTGCAGGTAAAACACCCACCCAGCGGGCAGTATCAAAGAGAAACTAAACAGAAGAACCTTCAGAGACCGAGAAACGAAAGACGAAGTGCAACGGGCCATTACGTAATGTACAATTGGATGGAGGAATGTTGCGAGTTTAACGACGGAACTAGCTTTTTTATCATTATGGACTCTAAGACGTGAAGTTCGTTTTCATTTTGTACGTGTCCTATGATTTGGAAATCTTTGGCCTCTATGTGTGTTTTACAGATCTTTGAGTGATTTCGAATATTTGATTGTTCTGGATTGGACAGTCTACTCCCTGTCCTAAAACTTACTCCTCTATGAGAGTCCAAGCGTACTTTTAGTAGCCTTTTTGTACATCCAACATAGGTCCCTCGACTACATCTAGGGCAAATATATTTGTATACAACGTTGGATGTAAACATTGGACTCAGCTTGTCTTTGTATATGAACAGAGAACCAATGGTGACTGGGTTCTTAGGAATAAGTTTCAAGTTTAGGGCTGGTAGTTCCTTGTGTATTATATCAATTAGCTTTTTTCTGAAATTGTCATCATGAAGAAACGGAAAATCGCATACATTTTTAATTTGGGAACAGTGCTGATAGAGATAGGAGGTACCATTTTCCGGTAGAGTATTTTATTTAAGTACCTGAGAAAGAGTTTACGAGGAAAACAATTGTTTTCAAAATAAATACCTAGTACGGGAATTTACCGCAAAGGAACGTTCACGGGTCTAGGAATGAATTTTTATAGTTCTTGCTATTTTAATTTTAAGTTGAATTCGATTGTCACTCTCCTCCACAGGGCATTGACACATACATCTTCCTGGTTTAGTTTCCACGAGGAAATCATTAAATTAGGTATTTATTTTGAAAACAATTGTTTTCCTCGTAAACTCTTTCTCAGGTACTTAAATAAAATACTCTACCGGAAAATGGTACCTCCTATCTCTATCAGCACTGTTCCCAAATTAAAAATGTATGCGAGTTTTCCGTTTCTTCATGATGACAATTTCGGAAAAAAGCTAATTGATATAATACACAAGGAACTACCAGCCCTAAACTTGAAACTTATTCCTAAGAACCCAGTCACCATTGGTTCTCTGTTCATATACAAAGACAAGCTGAGTCCAATGTTTACATCCAACGTTGTATACAAATATATTTGCCCTAGATGTAGTCGAGGGACCTATGTTGGATGTACAAAAAAGGCTACTAAAGTACGCTTGGACTCTCATAGAGGAGTAAGTTTTAGGACAGGGAGTAGACTGTCCAATCCAGAACAATCAAATATTCGAAATCACTCAAAGATCTGTAAAACACACATAGAGGCCAAAGATTTCCAAATCATAGGACACGTACAAAATGAAAACGAACTTCACGTCTTAGAGTCCATAATGATAAAAAAGCTAGTTCCGTCGTCAAAATGCAAAATTCCTCCATCCAATTGTACATTACGTAATGGCCCGTTGCACTTCGTCTTTCGTTTCTCGGTCTCTGAAGGTTCTTCTGTTTAGTTTCTCTTTGATACTGCCCGCTGGTGGGTGTTTTACTGCAGTGTTTTGCGCTTTATGTTTCTTCTTTGGCAGTATTAATTTTATTTTGACCTTCAATTTTTTCGTTTTTTTTTTTTTTTTTGCTTTTTTACTAATTATTTTGTCTCACTTTTAAATATATTGATGTAACCAGTGATGTCAAGATTATTTTACGTCTTTTTACATTTTTAAGTTTTTTTAAGCTTTTAAGTTTACGTTCTTGTGTTTTTATATCTTTGTATTCTGATTTGTTTTTAAATTTCACTATTCTGCTATGTTTTACTTTTATTGAGGATGTCAATGTAGTAAATCTATGTTTTGTCGAAATATCCTAAGAGTTATTACAAGTAATATGGTGTTCAAATATTTGCAGCCTTGAAAATGCAACCGAGATGGTTTGTGAAACGTCGGCACAATAAATCATGAAAATGCTCTGTGCTTTCCCTCGTTACTCGTCGATATATATATATATATATATATATATATATATATATATATATATATATATATATATATATATATATATATATATATATATATATATAGACACCTATACACGGAGAGAGAGAGAGGAGGAGGTTAATATTCAACAACCCTTGGTATCACGACCTTGGCTTAGTTTAGAGTAGAAATGACATGAAATACAGTCAAGTTCCATAAAGGAAATTAATGTAAGGTGAAATATATTTTCACTCAAAGAGTAAATAAAGATTTCCACAGTTGGGTCTCATTTTCCTTCAAGCAGAACTGGACTTCAGACCAACTTGTTATTCTGGAGAGCGATTTTCATGACAGATACGATAAGAGTTGAAATTTCATGATACCTTAGGGGAAAAGGAAAACAAAGGCAACCTATTATTCCTTAGTTTGTAATGCAACTCTTAATTATAAAGAATATCGATAACAACTGTGGAGACTGATGCAAAATACCTTTATACCACGAAAATAGGAATGGAAAGGAAATATTCAGACGGGTTGATCATTTAGAGCAGTGGTTCTCAACTGGGGTTCACATGGACCCTGAGAGTCCATGTAATATTACTGGGGGTCCACACAAACAAAATAATGACTTGGAGGTCCACGGTGATATTTTCGTGGTCCATAGAGCAATTCTACTTCAGAACAGTTGTTATTACTGAGAATGGAATTTATATAGTAATCTACTGTACGCCTTAGTAAAATACTAAAAGTAGAAATATTCATGCAGCTTTGAATTTTTATGGCAATCAAGTATAAGAAAAAAAACTAGACATTTTACACTGGCAAGAACAAACGGAGGTGAAAATCACCCATCTTTTCTCAGGTGGCAGGTAGAGACCTTAGATGTTTGTTTTCATGATGAATATCTCTCTCTCTCTCTCTCTCTCTCTCTCTCTCTCTCTCTCTCTCTCTCTCTCTCTCTCTCTCTCTCTCTCTCTCTCTCTCTCTCTCACTGACAAAGGTCAAAGAGAGATTATAATCTATCTATTTTACCTTGAGTGTTGAAGGGGCTCAGAACCAAGAAGGTGTATTTGCTGTAGCCCTAATTGTCCCACTAATCTCCTTCGGGAGTCAATAACCTATGGGTGAAGAGGGTATGCCTTGCTTTGGCTGAAACTCAGTTTTCACGATGATTTTAGGCTTTTGTATTGATATCTGAGATTAATAGCTAATTTGCAAGAAAAGTAGTTTGCCCTTCAGCTTGATGAATCTGCCTTAAGAGGTAATGAAGTCGTTTTATTAGCATATGTGAGATTTATAGATGATCAAGGATCCAGAGGGGAAATGCTCTTTGTCAGAAGTCTTAGGGCAGACACAAAAAATGAAACAATTTTTAATGAAGCTGGTACTTATTTCAAGGAAAGCAGTATTCCACTCAAAAATATAACTGCGTGTGCTACTGATGGTGCAGCATCTATAACTGGCAGATGCAAAGGTTTTATTACACACGCTGTACGATACACCGTCAACACTTAGTTGCACAGACATTGGGCGGACGTCTGCATGATGCCCTTAGTGTTGTGATAAAAGTTCTTAACCATATTAAATCAAATTCTCCTCTAGATCGCCTCTTTCGTGAATTCTGCAGAGAAAATGGAGAAGAGTTTGAACGCTTTGTAATGCATACTGACGTGAGGTGGTTACCAAAGGGAAATTGTCTTCATCGTTTCATTGCACTTTGGGGCTCTATTGTTTTATCTCTGGCTAACACTCAGCTTGGAGAACAACTGCTTGCAACTAAATGTGATGTATTTTACTTATCGGATGTATCTGAAAAAATCAATTTGCTTAAAAAACAGCTCCAAGGAAAAAATTCTGATCTCATATCCAGTAAAGGTGCTATTACTACTTTTCTGAGAAAACTAAAGCTGTACAAAATAATATTAGACATCGTGCATTTGAACAGTTTCCTTGTTCGGCCTCTATTAGCAACAATGTGCTCGATGATGACCTTGCATTGTGTGGTGAATATCTGGAAAATTTGCATGAAAATATGCAAGCTCGGTTTAGTGACCTACTCATGATGGATATACCAAATTGGGTGGCAATTCCTTTTGAAGTTAATGCTGCCGATGTAGGCATTTCTTTACAGGAGACCCTCATTAAATTACAAAGTGAAGAAATATTGCACGCAAAATTCAACGCTGGGAAGCATGACATACGGAAAACAAATGACACTGCTAAAAAGTACCCACTACTCTGGGGTAAAGCACAGCTCTACGTTATAGCTTTTCCATCATCTTACCTGGTTGAATAGGATTTAGTCGTGTTTTTCACTTATTATTTAAAGCTCGCAATAGACTCAACATTGTGAAAAAAGGGTGATCTTCGACTATCATTGACATCGATGGAGTCGAATATAAAAAAAAACTCGCTGAGCAGCATCAACCACAGGGATCTCATTGAATAAATCTGCATTTCTTTCATAATTACCCACTTATCTTAAAATGGTTTATTATGAATTATTTATTAGTGTACTGTACATAAATGTTCTATAGAATTTAACTGATGAATAAGTTTATTTGCATTAAATTAGTTTACCTTCAAAATAAAGCATAATCATTTACTATTTCTTTAATTTTTTATACAATTCCTTTACTTTTTTGTTAGTGAAAAGTAGAATAAGCTTTTTTTTTCGTGGAATGGCTATGGGGGTCCACCAAAAAAAATTAAGAGGAAAAGGGGTCCATGGGTAAAAAAAGGTTGAGAACCACTGAATTTTAGAGTAAAAAAATGAGGTTGTTTCATACAGGGGAGTTCTGACAATTGCCATTTTCTCGAATTCTATCTAGTTTAAATCTGTCTTCTTGCTCTGTTTTAAAAATGTCCTTATTTGGTCTTTGTGTTCAAGTATTATGCTATGCTATATTAAGCATTATTCTACACAAAATATTCTTGCTTTTTCGTCAATAGATACAGTAAGCTACGCGCGTAATCATGCAGCATGATTCCTATACTTATCAGATTCAACTCCCCAGTGACTTTTTGATCAAACGCCTTTTCTTAACAGTATTGTCACTCAGTGAATAGACCTAGAAGGTCTCATATTTGAGATTTATCAGACTTTTCTAATACGGCAGTTTCTAAAACTACTATCGTCCGTCATTTACTTATTTCTTTGCTCATCTTGAGTCGCATACAGTAAACTGGCGATTCCCTTAGCAACCCTCCCTATGTATGGAAAGAAATTAGGAAATAAATATAATCATGTTTTTAGAAATGAGTTTTTTGTTACAGTTAGGTCCCCATTTCCGTCAGACCCCAGAGTCTTAAGTGGTGGTATTTCCTGAGCATTAGTCGATCACGTATGCAGTGAAGATCTACATTGCCAGCCACCTTCCTCGTGTCATGTTTACTGGTGTTTTTATTTGGTAGCATTAAAAATTATGCCACCGTAGGGTTAGTGCCGTCGGTGCACCTCATGCGGTGCACTATAGTCATTACTTAAGGATTTTTGCAGCGTCCCTTCATTCCCTAGCTTCAACCCCTTTCATTCCTTTTACTGTAACTCCGTTCTTAATCTATCTTTCTTCTTACTTTCCACCCTCTCCTAACAAAGGCATGCTTTACTCAATTCCATTTTACCAGAAATTGCATTAATGAACCTTAAATTGAGCATGAAATGTAATCAAGTTGTCATGCCATGCAAGCAACGTCGTCACGAAAATAATAGTGCCCTAATTTATGGCTCTGACGGAGCAAAGCCAGTAGCAGTTGTTTTTCTCTAATTTACAGAAGTGAGTAAAAAATCTTGGTCCTTTTACTCTCATGCTATATTCCTGGTTATCTACGTATCTTAAACAAAAACTTCGTTAAGCGATTTCTTGAAGCCATACTGGCACTCAACTGAAATTATTGTTATTGTTGTTTTCTGGGCTATCACAGTCATCCTATTTAACTGGGTGGTTTTTATAGTGTGGGGTTCCGGGTTGTATCCTGCCTCCTTAGGAGTCCATCACTTTTCTCACTATGAGTGCTGTTTCTAGTAGCGCATGAGTCCTGGAGCTACTTCGGCATCTAGTTTTGGTAAATTTACAGTTTCGGTCAAATTCACATTTCCGATATAAAATTACATTTTCCCTAGCTTAAATAGTGTACTTTCAACGAATCTGACCTTTATTTCTACCGCAAATGATCAGATTTAGAGATACATGGCCGCCATGGGTACCACTCTCAGTTTCGGGTGGTGCAACGCCGCTACGCGGCTTATGCACATTTTAAAAGAATGTTGCAAGCTCGTATGTTCTGGCAAGCGGTAATATTGCGCTGCCTGCGCTTGCCACAGGGGTTACAGGGAACGAAATTTTACCCCTAACGTCTAGTTACAGTTTCGGTGAAATTCACGGCCGAAACTGCATCAGCAGAAAAACTGACATGGCAGCATAAACGCATCCTTGCGATAACAACAAGGCACAATATTCATCGGCAAATATCTCCGTAACTCTTAATTTGCGGAAGATGCGAGTAAGTATTTCGTATGAATCATGACAAAAATATATGATAGCAAGTAAAAAAATATTAGATATCCGAATTTGACCGAAACTAATAATACCCTAGTTTTTCCAGATTCCTTCTCAGGGATCTTGGGATCGTGCCTGGTGTTCCTATGATTATGGGTACAATTTCCACTGGCATATCCCATATCCTTCTTATTTTGATTTGCAGTCTTGATATTTATCAATTTTTTCTCTTTCTTTCTCATCTACTCTGGTGTCCCATGGTATTGCGACATCAATGAGTGGTACTTTCTTCTTGATTGTGACAATCAACGTCACGTCTGGTCTACTGGCACATATCACCCTGTCTGTTCTGATACCATAGTCCTAGAGGATCTTTGCCTGATAGTTTTCCATCACTCCTTCAGGTTGGTGTTCATACCACTTATTACTGCAAGCTAGCTGGTGTTTCTTGCACAGGTTCCAGCGGAGGGCTCTTGCTACTGAATCATGCCTCTTTTTATACTGGTTCTGTGCAAGTGCTAGATATTCGCTCGCTATGTGGTTTTTGGTCTCGTCTTTCATATTGCACTTCCTGCATATGGGTGAAATGTTATTTCCATCTATTATTCTTTGAACATATCTGGTTCTTAGGGCCTGATCTTGTGCCTCTGTTAGCATTCCTTCTGTTTCCTTCTTGAGTTCTCCCCTCTGTAGTCATTGCCATGTTTCATCGCTGGCCAGTTCTTTAGCCTGTCTCATGTAGCGTCCGTGGATTGGTTTGTTGTGCCATTCTTCTGTTCTGTTTTTCATTCTCCTGTCTGTATATTTCTGGGTCTTCGTCTACTTTTATCAGTCTTTCTTCCCATGCACTCCTTAGCCATTCGTCTTCACTTGTTTTCAGATATTGCCCCAGTGCTCTGATCTCAATGTTGACGCAGTCCTCTGTGCTTAGTAGCCCTCTCCCCGCTTCCTTTCGTGTTATGTATAGTCTGTCTGTATTTGCTCTTGGGTGCAGTACTTTGTGTATTTTCATGTGTTTCCTAGTTTTCTGGTCTATGCAGCGGAGTTCAGCCTTCGTCCGCTCCACTACTCCTGCGCTGTATCTGATTGCTGATTACTGGTAATGCCCATGTGTTTATGGCTTTTGTCATGTTTCTGGCATTGAGTTTTGACTTGAGTATTGCCTTAAGTCTCTGCATATATTCTTTCCTGATCGTGTCCTTCATCTCTTGGTGTTTTATATCCTCTCCTTCTATTATTCCCAGGTATTTGTATCCTGCCTCATTTATGTGGGGAAGTGAGTCGCCTTGAAAGATCCCTCTCCTGGTTTATCCCAGAGATTGCAAGTACTGTATTCCAGTTGAGCATTGTATTTTTAAGGAAGGTGATGGTGTTTTCCTCTGCCCCATATATTTTCAGACATTCTATTAACCATATGTGCAGTATCATGTCGGAGGCTTTCTTGCAGTCAATCCATGCCATGCTTAGGTTGGTTCTGCTTCTCTTACTATTCATCATTACCATTTTGCTATCAGGAGCTGGTCTTTTGTGCCTCTACATTTCCTTCTTCAGCCTTTTTGTTGGTGGGGGATGGTTTTTGTATCCTCTAGGTAGTTGTACAGCCTTTCACTGATGATACCTGTTAGTAACTTCCACATTATTGGTAGGTAGGTGATAGACCTGTAGTTACTTGCTATATTTCCCTTGCTCTTGTCTTTCTGTGCTAAGGATGTTCTCCCTGTGGTCATCCATTTGGGTGCATGGTGGTTTGTTCTGCTGTTCGTGGGTGTAGGGCCTTGAAGTTTTTGAGCCAGCATCCATGGACTTCATCAGGACCTGGGGCTTTCCAGTTAGGCATTTTCTTTAGTTGGTGTCTGACTGTGTCTGTCATGGTCTTGGTGAATCTTTGTTTTATTCTCCCCATTTCTTCTGCCTTGACTCTCTGGAGCCATGTTGCATGCTTGTTGTGTGATACTGGATTGCTCCATGTGTTTTCCCAGAGTCTCTTACTTGGTTTCGGCTTGAGGAATTTCCTGGTGGTTGTCTTCCCATCTTAGTTGGCTGTATAGTCTTTTCTGGTTGGTTCCAAAGGGTTTGTTCTGTTGGTATCCTTTATTCCTGTTCATGTACTGTTGGATCTTTTGTGCTTTTGTTTTAAGTCTCTGTTTTATTGTGTTTAGTCCCTTCTCCTGTACTTTGTATTTATCATTCAGTTCCTGTCTTGTTTTCTTGCTTCTTAGCCTCTTTTCTTCCATCTCTTTCAGTATACTCAAGTCAGATCTCATCGCCATGATTTGTTTTTCCAGGCTCCTTTTCCAAGGCAGTTTCTGTTTCGGTTTATGTTGGGTTGGTTGTGATGGTGGTGTTGGTGTTTGTATCCCCATGAGTTCTACTACTAGTCTTGCTCCTGCATATGCCAGGTTATTTGTTTCCGTGATGCTGGTGGTGTGTATTAGTCTCATTATTTCATTAACTTCGCTTGTTTTCTCCCTTAGTTTCTTTGTGTTGTAGGCTTTCATGGAGGAGCTCTTTGTTCTTTCTGTGTCTGGCCAGTGGTCTGGTAAAACTAAGGTATACTTAACTTTTTTCATCCATTGTCTGATCTTTTCCACCCATTCCGACCTCTCTGTTACATCTTCGGTGTTCCCTCGTGTGTCGTTGTTTGCTAGCTCATCATTCCTGTCGTTTTCTGTGTCATCATCTCTTGGTTCTTCTTTTTGTCCTTCGTAGCTGGGTGTTATTTCTCTTTCCAGTTCCTCTCTTTCTGCTGTGGAGAGCCAGTTCGTTTTCTTTATGTTCCTTACTTGGTCTGCCAGCCTCTGTTCTGTTTGAGGGGTGTTATTTCTTCTTCAGATGTTGACCAGTCTTCTTCTGTGTCCTGTTCCTTTTTGCATTAGCATCTCCATATTTCCTTATTTTCTTCTCTAGTCCATTTCTTCTTCTGATTTGCATTATTATTATTATTATTATTATTATTATTATTATTATTATTATTATTATTATTATTATTATAGATAAAAACCGACGAACGGTTACATTTTGTTTATTTGTTTTTTGTTGTAAACAATTTTTTATCTACACAATGTACACAATACTACGCATTGCCTCCGGTAGCCCCTGCTGTTATCTACAAAGTAGACTTGCGATATGATTTTTATTCAGGTGACCTGTTTTTATATCTCCTAGCCCTTGATCTCGTTGTATGCCTCCTCGGGCCGTATGTCTTACCTCCACAACTAAAATAAGAGTCCTCACCATATATTGATTAGCTCGCAAATTTACGTCGACACTGACAGTATTACTGATGGGCTTTCCAAGAAATCAGTTGATTGTTTTCAACGGGTCGACGACACTAGACCCACGAAATTTCTAAATAATGTTATTTTTTTGGGTGGGAGGCGGGTTTTAGTTATGCTACTATTATCCGCAGTGGGGTGTTCTTTTTATAAATCACAAAACCACATATGCAAGGAAATTTCTGCCATTCGGGAGTAAAGCTGCATCACATATAAATGACAGATGGGATTACAAAGGACTTTAGTACAAAGAGAACAAACATCAAAACTAACGAATCTATCAGTGGGACAAAAACTGATTTTGTTTAATTTATCAACTAAATCTAAACAATAGTATACGTGAGAATCGGAGATAGTTCTAAGTAATGGGGACAAGAGCTTGGTAATATATTTTGAAAGTTTATATGATATTGAGCCAACAGTACTGGTTATAGGCCGCATAGGATTATTTTCTTTGTGCGTTTTTACTAATCCGCACAAGTAAGGTAACGGAGGGAAATTTTACTGACAACTGACCTAATAGTTCTTTTTTACCTTTGAGGATTTTTTTCACTGTTCTATTGAAATTTTTTATGACTTGATCCTTACTTGTGCGGATTAGTAAAAACGCACAAAAAAAATAATCCTATGCTGCCTATTATCAGTACTGTTGGTTCAATATGATATAAACTTTCAAAATATACTATCAAGCTCTTGTCCCCTTACTAAGAACTATCTCCGATTCTCACGTATATAATTGTCTAGATTTAGTTGATAATACATTAAACAAAATCACTTTTTGCCCCAATGATTGATTCATTAGTTTTTGTTCTCTTTTTACTAAAGCCCATATAGATTCTATTGTAGAGTATCTTAGTGATGAATTAATCCATCATGAATTACCTCTACCTGTAAGTCATATTATTTCACTCACTAGGCTGTGCATTTGTGATTGTAAGTTTATATGCAATGGTGAATTTTACCAACAAATATTTGGTATGGCAGTGGGTAACTCTATCCCCACTCCTCTCAAACTTGTATATGGAATTCTTTGAAAACGATGCTTACCTAATATCATTTACAGTATACTCCTTTAAAGTGGTATAGATATGTTGATGATATTTTAGCTGTTTTGCCTGCTGGTATTGATGTAAGTGATTTACTCTCTAATTTGAATAACCAGGTACCATCCATTAAGTTTACTTTAGAATTAGAAAAAGACAATTGCCTCACTTTCTTAGATGTTTTAATACACAGAGAACCATTTCAATGCAAATTCAGTATTTATAGGAAACCAACCAACAGCTTGGCTTATGTCCATTTTTATTCAGACCATCACCTTAATATCAAAATATCAAGTTGTTCTTCTGTTTTTACGAGCTTTGTGCATTGTCAGTCCCCAGTATTTGGATCAAGAAATTGAATACATAAGAAAAATAGGGACAGATTTATGTTATCCTTCACATATAATAGATATTTGTTATAATAAAGCCCACAAAAAGTTTTATAGTGAAAGTAACATGGAGAAAGAATCCCCTAAGAACATTCTTAGCTTGCCTTATTTTAGTGGTTTTGAAAACAAAAAATCATTGCTGAAATCTTTTAATGTCAACCTCGTTTTTTCCTATAATTACACACTAAAAGGAATGTCAATAAAAGTAGCTGTAAAGAAAACAACAACATAATACATAAAATTCCATGTTTGGACTGCCCCTCTTTTTATATTGGCCAATCCACAAAGATTTAGATGTACATATTAAGCAACATAAGTATTCAATCAAAACAGGACAAATATCCAATGCTATATTCTTCAATTTAAGTGAAAACTCTCACAGGATAAATTGGACTGAAAGTTCAGTGATTGCCAGATCGAAAGATTTCTCTTCAAGAAATCTTTTGGAGTCCTTGTATAATCTTTTAAGTGTCCTGTCCCTGCTTCTGAATGGTTGATCCTAATCCTTTGTAAAACCTCTCAAATATTTAACCCTGTTTTGGCAGTTCTACTGATTCTTCAATTGTGTTGGATTCCAGGTACATAATTTTACCTTTGTAACCCCCATTTGTCATTTACATGAGCTTTCTTTGTAAACTTACTTTTATATTTCTAAGTAAAGGACGACAGTCGAAAGGCCTCGCAGCACTCCAGTGTTTCTCTTTCCTCCATGGATTTTGTCTTTATGTATTCATCACGTTCCATATTTTCGTGATTCAGTTATACATGTATTTATGTATATATATATGTATGTATAAGCCTATATATTTAACATCACCAAAACGTGTGATTTTTGTATGCAGGTGTAGCACAGAAAGACAATGAAAAACAGGCTAAGTCCTAATTGGTTTCACGATTAGTTTTAGACAACAGCTTCAAGAGGCCTGATACATAGTGGTGTAAAATTACAATATATATGTTAGGGTGATATTTCAAACAAGCATTCAGACGGCTTAAAAAATACATATATATATATTTATATATATAAATATATAAGTATATATTCATATATATATATATATTATATATATACTATATATATACATATATATATATATTTTTTTAAGTCGTCTGAATGCTTGTTCGAAATATCACCCTAACATATATATTGTAATTTTATACCACTACGTATCAGGCCTCTTGAAGCTGTCGTGCAAAACTAATCGGGAAACCAATTAGGACTTTAGCTTGTTTTTCATTATCTTTTTGTGCTGCACCTGCATATAAAAATCACATGTTTTGGTGATGTTAAATATATAGGCTTATACATACACACACACATATATATATACATACTTGTATAACTGAATCACGAAAATATGGAACGTGATGAATATATAAATAAAGACAAAATCCACGAAGGAAAGAGAAACACTGGAGTGCTGCGAGGTCTTTCGACTGTCGTCTTTCACTTAGCAGACTGAAGAAATATAAAAGTAAGTTTACAAAGAAAGCTCATATAAATGACAGATGGGGATTGCAAAGGTAAAAATATGTACTTAGAAGCCAACACAATTGAAGAATTATAGTCAAACCAAAATGTCAAGGCGGATGGCAGGAGGTCTCATCAGAATGCTTCGTATTTGAGCCTAAAAGTTGAGGACATTTTCCCTTGTAGACAAAGGGAAAAATCTCATCAGCTTATAGTAAAGCCGGATCAAGTTCTGTACTGGATGGTGCGAGACCAATCCCCCCACCCACACTTTTCGTTCCTTTCTGTTTTCTTTGTCCCTCTTATTAAAATGGTTTGCATCTGACTTTAGATCCATTGAACGTTGGTTCTCCAAATTCTTCTTCCGTATCTCTCCCTTTCTTGACGATTCTTTCCATAGTCCTTCTGGGAATATTGGTAGCTTCACATGGCCGATCGTAAACTTGTCACATCGGTCAAGGGCCCATTGTTTATCTTTTCTCTCGCAAAGTAATTGTGAACGTCGTATGCTACTGACCTGGCAGAAGCAGGGAGAACACGTCTCTCAGTGTTTTCCGCTTTTTCCATGGCTGAAGCAGGAAGAACACGTCTGGGCGCACTTTCTTTACAGGGTGAGTCGAGTGAATGACAATATACATATGCAAAACGCTGTTATATATAGACGAAGATGAAAGACCAAACGAATTTTATGGCTTTATAATGACACGAGATAAATCCTAATCATACAAGCTGGAATTTAAATCCTTTAAAGACGTGATCAGTAAGATCAACTTGGCTGAAGGGAGTTTGGAGGCAGTCTTATTCTGGGATAGGTAGCGCAATTAAGAGATTATAAAAGGTTATCTCATCAAATCTTTACATCTGTATACTTGTAAAGGGTCAACCGTACCTTTCTTTTGTGTTTCTTTGATAGGCTGTATCGTTTTATATGTTAAAGATATGTATATATATACACACAAATAATATGGGCACACACACGCACAAAGGTTACTCGATGTCGCATTTAGAAGAAATGAAAACAAAGAAAATCCGGGATAAATACGGAGGAGCGGACACTCCATCTGGGTGCTTAATCCGCCTTTACCGCTGAGGTTTTAGGTTTAAGTACGGCGGTTTCCTTATGGGTAAAATGACCAAAATGTTCTTAACTGCGAACGATACAGTCCGGGAGAAACCTCCTGTTACCCGCCAGCCGTTCAGAAGCAGGGACAGGACAATTAAAAGATTATACCAGGAGGTGACAGACCACCAAAAAATATTAGCACAACAAAAAAATTCTCTTTTCTTTGTAAACAATAACAATTTTTGCAAGATGAACATTTTTACAAATAAAAAATTATATTAAACATACGAATACATAGAAAAAAATATATATATATACTGTATATATATAAATATATGTATATGTATATATATATAATATATATATATATATATATATATATATATAATATATATATATATATATATATATATATATATATATATATATATATGTATATGTGTGTGTGTGTGTGTGTGTGTGTGTGTGTGTGCATGTCTGTGTTTGTGCCTGCATTCATATTTGAGTGTTGTGTACATACATCTCTTAGACCAAAAAATATCACTGACATTATTCTGAACTGCGACTTGAAGTTTTAAACAAATAAACAAAGTAAAGCTCACCTTAGCCATTGCTATCTTTTAGATTTCCTTTCTTTTGCTTAGTCGTGACCCGAAATGAGTATTTCTTTTTTTTTTCTTTTTAGTATTGTCAAAATCTTTTAGTTCAAAATACCTTTAGTTGTCATCTACTCCATCAAACTAGCCTAGATAAGGCCAAAAGGTATCTACCCGTCCCGTCGCACTCCGACTATAAAAACAGAATATTAACTTGGATTCCTACCTGGAGGACCACATGGCGACTCAAACCAGGGGCGCTGCCTTTGCGACTACCTCGAGAGAGCTTCTTCGACGTGTCCTTCCTGTTTTGATCACAGAGCTACATTAATTGCCAGATATGACTTGCTATGCTAGGACCTGAGGACCAGCACGTTACACGCTCGGAAATTCTCGTCAGTTTTTCGTGAATTGCAATTAGTAGAACAAAGAAGAAAACCTTCAGTTAATTTTTTCTTGTTTTTAACTCGCTAACTTCTTTCAAGATTACTTTCAGGGAATTAAATCGTGATGTAGTCGAACCAGTAAATGCTACGAGCAGAAGGTCAGCCAATCTAAAATGTAATTACACGGACTTACGAATGACGGTGCAGCTATCCTGACCTGTATAGACTGAATATATTTGTTATGAATTTAGGAAGAAACAGATCAGTGATAATTGTGTAACTCGGAAATGTTAAGGGGAGAGAGAGGAGAGAAAGACCTAGAAATGTAGCGCGGAATTCGTTGTATATATAGTATATATCGCGAAGGAAGGGCCTAATTATCTACAGAGTGATATAGTTAGTGCAAATAGACACGAATGGCGTAGTGTTTGCTGGGGGTTCAATGCACTGCTGATAATCCATATGTGCAGGTGTAAAAAGCGAACGAACAAATAGGCGGTTAAAGCAGTTGTCAAAGTAAGCGTTCTACATAGCAAGAGTTTGTATGATTTGCAAATCCTATTTTTCGTCAAACTGCTTACCTAGCATCTGCAATATCTTCTGAAAGAAAATTCACTAGTAATTCATTTTGCTGTCTTTAGGACCAG
This sequence comes from Macrobrachium rosenbergii, assembly GCF_040412425.1. Classification (NCBI taxonomy): domain Eukaryota; kingdom Metazoa; phylum Arthropoda; class Malacostraca; order Decapoda; family Palaemonidae; genus Macrobrachium; species Macrobrachium rosenbergii. The sequence continues at coordinate 40,468,081 of NC_089763.1, read as the reverse complement.
ATTCCCTAAACTCTTTGATATCTGTACATTTCACACATCGATTATATCAGGTAATATATTCCTAAGCTCCTATCGGATTCTCGTTAAAAAAAAATAAAACTAGACTCAATGGTATTAAGTCCCAACATGCTTTCAGCGCCTGTCCAGTTAACAGCATGATTCTTTTTTCAAATATTTATCATACTTTTCAATTTTCTCTTCCTGTAATTTTCCAGTTTGACCTTTAGGATTGTCGGGGTCGTTCTTTGTAACTGACCTTTTCATTGCAGTGTTCTTCTCAGATGATACATTCACAGTGAAATTATTAAGAAAACCAGGAATATCTTTCAATTTATTATTACATAGCAATACAAGAAAGCTTTTCGTAATTAATCAAACAGCTGGGAGCCATATAAAACAACAAAGAATTTAGCGGAAAACCAAAAAACTAAGTAGGAACTTTCATAAGTAACAAGAACCCAGTGAACCGACAGAAAAGTCAGAGAATTTGGCTAAAAGGAAACCAGAAATTTAACCTGAAGCCAGAATATTTTTCAGGAAACCTTCAGCGTAGAGAGAAACAGAAAATTTGGCAGGAAACTAACCAGCAATTCGAACGAGAAAGTAACGCTCGATTCAGTACCAGGTACTTAGACATAAAACCAGTAGTTGTGGCTGGATCCAGTAAAATCTGCTGGGCATAAGAGGATTCTCGTGAGAAACCCTTAAACACAGAGGAAAAATGTTTATAAGCTTCAAAAAATATTCGTCTCAAGCAAAGAGTATAGAGAAGTAAGAGAGGACACTCGCGCCTCCCCTTTGTAACAGCGGGCGACGGTGGCGCCTCTACCGGCGTGCGCGTAATTGGAGTTGGAAGATGTCAACAACATGACAGGGACACAGTTCTGCGCTGCATTTAACTGCCGTAATTCAAGAAAGAAAAAGCTTGAGTTATCATTTTTTCGATTCCCCAAAAACAAGAAAAGTTGAGTGGTACGTTTTCAGTTACTTTTTATCAAAACTAAGTTGACACTAACGAAATTATATGTTGATGGTTATTCTCTGGTTGTTCCTTTGACCAAAGGAATTACTATTTAACTGTCTCACATAGTTGGGTGGTATCAAATCACTTGGCCCACGATAGCTGCCTTGCCTCTGTGGATGTCAGATGGCAATCAAAGGTCTGTTACAGTTGTGGGATGAGTTACATTCAAAGTACAAGCTGTCTCACCTATTAACCAAGAGAATGAATCAAGATTGTTTGGAGAATATATTTTCATTAATTCGGGGGGAAAGGTGGGCACAGGGACAACCCAGATGCATGTCAGTTCAGGAGTGCATTCCGCCAAGTCATGGTGGATGCTATTATGGTTCCAAGTGCAGGTGCTAACTGCCAAGAAAACGTTGATACATTCTTGGTAACTGAACAACATAGGGGCTTCAGGTTTTGCAAAATCTGCAGTGAATGTCAAATATTCTTCTCTTCCAGTTCCTGTATCATTACTGTCAGTAATGCTATAACTACTGGTGCTAAACCAGGTTTCATTCAAAAGGTTGAAAATTATGGATGAAAGGAAATATATAGATAAATAAATAAATAAAATTATAAGATATAGCAGGCCAAACTATAAACAAACTGAAACTCCTCCGTTGTAAATTGATATCTTTATTTTATCATACTGAAATTGATATCTTTATTTTATTATACGGGGCCCAGATGCACTAACATTTACGATGGTGTAAAGTCAAGTTTTTGTTCGTTACATTACATTTTTGGGTTCTTTAAGTTTTTTTTTTTTCAACATTAAAAATTCACATATCAGATCGTAATAAACTTTTTCAAACTTTTATCTGCGACTGTTGACAAATACAAATATGTTTCTAACCATATTATTCAGAAATTAAATGGAAAACAGGAATATTATCACAAGGAAAGCCAGAAAAATGAGGATACAAACACCATCGTAATTTAAGACATCGCAAGTATGTTTAGCACATCTGGGCTCTACACTGCAAGTATATATTTTCAGTATTACAGATGACTGAACTTCATGAGTTTTCGGTTCTTTCGACCTGCAACTAAAAGACTTTTGTTTGCATCTTTTAAAGTGTGATGAAGGCGGATGCGTATAAAGAGGTTGACAGTGAAGAACCTGCAGTTGTACACAGAACAAGCTAAAGACTTTCCCTGTATCTTCTCCTCCAAGCCCGTCACAAGTCTGTAGTTAACTCTGCTTATGTAGTAAATGTCAGAAGCCATCTTTCTCTACCCGTTTTCCATCTGAGTAATCATGCCGTAAAGGACTATACTTGGCATAATTAGCTCTTCTCCTAGTGTGTTACCTTAGTCTTCTTGGAAAGGAAAACATGAACAGGGTTGTGTGGATCAAGAGTTCTTTGAATCTTTGTCCTGCATTCTCTACAAACCTTGTGACGAATGTAACTCACAATGAAACCCGTGATGCATGCTAATACACTGCATTCCTCGAATGGTAGGTCTCCCCCAGGGATAAGCTGTATGTATTTACTAATTTTTTTCCAATAGAATATTTAAATAATCAGTCCAGATTAGCGCATTGCTATATAAATAATAATAAAAGATCAGAAGATAGTATTACAACCTACAGAAGTGCTAACATTCGTCTTAAACTTTAGCGTGGTGTATGCCAGCCCAAAGAAATGCTATCCCAGTTTACGCGCTCGCCGTCGGATGGCGCCACCAGTCCCGCGGTTATAATTTTCCCATAAGGACTCGCGCGACTGTCCACTCTTTACTTCTCTGTACTCTTTGCTTCAAGTGCCATTCTGTTTCCCATATTAGTAATTTTGCCTTTTTTTTAAAGATATTTAAATAATGAAGAAATGCATAGTAAGAAATATCTTGCCACTTGATTTATCGATCCGTTTATATATCCACGTGACAACTGTTGTACCTTTGCAGTGTCATTCTTAATTGCCAACAGTAATTACGATAGAAAAAATATTAACTTCTCATAAACGTTTATTGGTGATGAACATCTTTCTTGTAGATTAAAATGTTCTCACTTTCCTTGGTTAAACTCAGTACATAAGAAAAAAATGAAAACAATGAAATGACACAGAAAATGGACCCCTACTGATGGATACCCTGTTAAAAGTATCTCATATTATGCATGAGGTCAGTGATTCACGTATCATCAAATACAACATCTGTTTTATCACCTGTTTATCCTCTGGCATCAATGGACCTGTTCATTTTCCATGATCTTAGTCTGACCAAAAAACAAGGGTTTTATTGCCCATGTTCGGCTTCTGCGACCTTCCCCTCACAAAAACTCCCATATTTTTTTACATCTGTTAGGCCTCAATAATCTGCACCTCGCAAATTGCAACAGCACAAGCTGTTGAAAACGTTTGGAAAGAAAGGTACCTTCCTTCCATGGGGTTCGGCGACTTAAAGGTGAGGGCGGTGCCGGCAGGAGGTGTCGTTGCTGCGTAGGTGGCAAATATTGGGTTCTGGCTGATCGTAGGCGAATTCCCAAATCGTATTTCGACGTTGTTGAAGTCGAGGTTGTCATCTCTCGGTTTCACGATGAGGGCTGAGACGAAATACGTTTTCTGGAGATCAGCCTTCCACCAGGGATAATCCCTAACAAGAGTGATGCTGCAGGAATCGTATGCATAGCAGAAATACCCATTGGTGGCCTGGTATTCAGCGTGATCCACGGAATAACTCGACGGCATCGTAACCACTGCTCGAGGTGCCAGGTTCTTAGAATAGAACCAGGACGTGTAACATGAGGTAAAGCCGAAGGAATCTTGAGCAGTGCCATTGTATTCGGCGGTCACAAAGGTCTTGAAGAGGGTGCATTCATCGCCTGCGATGAGATAAAAGTGGAAACGTAGGGTTAGTTGTGGAACATGTTTGCTACTAATAGTGGAATAATACTGGAATAATAAAAGCAATTGTTAAATTATTTTTGGAACACCCGCGTTTTTTAACAAATTTTGCCTCAATTGTTTTCGCTAAGAATGTATGTTCATCGTTCCTATCGTTCTCTATTCAAACGGTCTTATTGGAGCACATTTTGCTATTAGTACATGACAGGATGACATAAACATTATAAAGATTTTACCGGTTTATCCTGTTTATGATAACTGGGAGATGTGGAGCTAGCAAACTGTTTTGTGTGTCACAGAATCTTTCAAAAACAATAAAAATAACCAAGTAACAACCCTGAAAAAGTCAAGTAAAACACTGATACAATACCCAATAAATAACGATCAACATAAAAAATATATACATATGTATATTTGAATATATATATTATATATATGTGTATATATATTATATATCTATATATAGTATATATCTATATATAGCATATATCTGTATATATATATATATATATATATATATATATATATATATATATATATATATATATATACATATATATATACATATATATATATATATAATATATAAATAATATAAATTATGTATATATATATATATATATATATATATATATATATATATGTGTGTGTGTGTGTGTGTACAGTATATATATATATATATATATATATATATATATATATATATATATATATATATATATATATATATATATATATATTTTATAAATATTCTGCTGTTCGCCCTCTCCGCATTATTTAGTAAGAATATCATTCTAACAAAGACAGGAGGCGTCTCTGTGAGAGACCCATCGCACTGACCGCGGTCTCTTTCCAGCACACCTGTGTTCGTCATGTTTGGAGGGACCCAGACAAAGAGAGGGAACAAGAACATTCCGTTTTCTCTCAAGGAACGCAACTTCTAGCATACGATGTTTCCGTCTGTTTCTCCCTAACCATTGTTGTCTTGATATATGCACAATCGCCACTACTTGCATTGCCATGCAAGCATTCTAATTATGTACTCACAATGTTCCACTGAATCTTCTATATCAAACTGTATGTATGTTTCTGTTTGTGAAGACGCCAAACGTCTCGCCATTTCACATATATTATGCTACTGCATTGTATTCATTAATCTGTCTCGAATTTCATGCAATTGGCCATATGTAGAATTTCCTGGCCTTTCCATTGATATATGCTTTATCACTGTATGTTTATTATGTCTCTCACAATTGCCATCTGTTTGTCTGCCGACAAACACAGATGTCCGAAACATTACCTCTGTTTTGCTCTCTCTGTGTGTAGATGCTCCTTTACCGCTCGCACAGGCCAATAACATCTTCGAAGATTCTGTACATTCATTCAGTAAGGAACTACCAATAAACCAGTCAGCACCCAGCCAGTATGTCACTCAATCCCATCTTTACATCTCTGTCGAAGATAAGAGACTGCGAGTGAGAGCGGTAGGCTGTGTTTTCAAAAAAGTAACGTCTTAGTAGGGAATAGGTTTGGCATTAGAGTCCTCAACCAACAGGGAGGGTTTTCACCAAGTAACCTGCAGTGAAGGTGGTCTTAAGCTTCCTTTTTCCCTGTACTATGCATTCGGTGATGTCTCTGTCAATTTTTCAGAGTGCCAGGGGCTGTGGACAAACGTTGGACAAACAGCCTGCCCTGATCTGACCTCATGCAAGCTGAGAGGGCCCTACCGTCGTGAAATGAGCACACATTTGTGCTCCAAGCAACTCTATCCTTTGTCCTTTCCTATCTGTTATTTTACTCAGTGAATCGACAATAAGTGTTCTTTGAGAACTCCAATCGTCAGTTGCATTGCGCAAGCAACCTATGTAATGGTAAGTCTGGAGTTGACAAGATTTTCGTCCATTTGCTAGTATCTCTGTCACTGTACTTAAATTTTTCCATTGTTTCCCCTTCAGCCACCATTTGCAATAGAACCTGGTATAATCATATTTCTTTTATGAATAATGATCATTGCTTAGTGAATTGCATAAGCTATTCCTGTGCAGTAAGTAGGAATTAGGGAAGTCAAGTGTAAGTAAATTTCAGGCAAACCTTGGATCCTAATCACCATTGTTTGGAGGAGAAATATCCGTTAGAGTACAAACATTCGTTGCGTTATATTTTTTTACGGAAGCTGGGAAAATTGACTGTGTCAGACGTTGACTAAAGGTTCATGTAATTTCCTTGCTAGCACAGCACATTCTTTCTTTGTTGGGACAAGGTGGGAAGTGAAGGAGTTTAATGTAATTCCTTTGTTACAGAAGTAATCCATTATTCCATACGTAGCTCCGACTGGAGACCTAATCCAGTTAAGTAATTGTCTGTCTTTTGGGTGTAACTTTCAGCTTCAATTGACAGTTTACGTGTGTCCTTGGCAAAGCAGGGCTACATAACTTACATTAATTAATTAAGAAACTCATCAGCCAAAGCCCACATGTAACACTGGCGATCTCGCTAGGATTCTAATTAATTTAGAGAGAAAAGAATTGGGAGTCAAATTAATTAATTACACAACACTTTCAGAGAAAAGTCAGATCATATTTAACTTCAGGCTAACTCTTCCAAAACAAGGAGACAGGACAGGGCTTAATAGCAATAAGAATACTATTTTTATAATTAAGAAATTAGCATAGGCAGCTAATTTATAATTTACAATTTACACAGTCTTAAAGAAAAATGTTGCCGAGTTTGGACACGCTGCTACTCACATATTTCTCAAAGTCGTTGGCCAAGTTATTGGGTCATATTTAATATTTTGCTATTTTCCTCGGCCAGGGATTAATGCATGATAATAATTTTTGAATGAGTTAACTATTGCACAACAAAGAACGGAGAAAGTGTACCTAACGTTTCTCTTGTAGGTAGGGAGGACAAAATTTGTGAAGTTCATTGAATTTCAAAAGCAGTAACCGCGTTCATGACGACGAAGAAGTCCCCCGAGCAAGCGTAATGGAGTAATAAGTTTTCATGTCACGGGAAGCATATCAAAATTCTTTGTCATTAATATAGCAAGTGAACGGCAACCTTTAATTTAAGAATTTGCATATTTAAGTAACGTAAATTCAGGCCGTCAGGACGTCACAGATCCATTCCTTTTGTGTCCTCGAACCCGTAGTAGGCATGGCAGAAGTGAACGGAAAAAGAGAAAAAGCATAAGCTATTCCTGTGCAATAAGTAGGAATTAGGGAAAGTCAAGTGTAAGTAAATGTCAGGCAAACCTTGGATCCTGATCGCCAATGTTTGGAAGAGAAATATCCATTAGAGTACAAACATTCGTTGCGTTATATTTTTTTACGGAAGCTGGGAAAATTGGCTGTGTCAGACGTTGACTAAAGGTTCATGTAATTTCCTTGCTATCACAGCACATTCTTTCTTTGTTGGGACTAGGTGGGAAGTGAAGGGGTTCAATGTAATTCCTTTGTTACAGAAGTAATCCATTATTCCATACGTAGCTCCAACTGGCGACCTAATCCAATTGAGTAATTGCCTGTCTTTTGGGTGTAAGTTTCAGCTTCAATTGACAGTTTACGTGTGTCCTTGGCGAAGCAGGGCTATATAACTTACATTAATTAATTAAGAAACTCATCAGCCAAATCCCACTCGTATCAATATATATATATATATATATATATATATATATATATATATATATATATATATATATATATATATATATATTCAAAAGCAGGAAGCAGTTTATATAATAAAGCAAGAACTGCAAAAGACCATGGTGATAATTAATAATAATAAAAAAACATATCCACTTTAAACATTAACTCTTGATATGAGATTGCAGTCTTAAAGTCTACACAAACGTAGGTTCCCACAGAGCTTATAAGTCAAGAACTGACCAAAACTGACTATTATTATTCAGCATGAGCAAATATCTTATGAAACATAACAATAAGCCACTAAAGCTGAGCAAATTATCAAAGAGAAGAATGTCTTCACATGAAAATAATAATAGAAATTAACTTGACCTACCTTTAATACAAAACAGACGGCAGTTGGCGTTCCGTAGGCAGAGAGTGGCGCATCTAACAGCCTTGTCGTGAGCAGAACGAACTAAGATAGTTTGCAGAAGACAGTTGTTCATGCCAGATGGGAAGCTGCTGGTGACCTGTGAGGACACTTCTTATCATAATAACAGCATTGGTAATGCTCATGCCAATGAAAACAGCATTGATAAGTGTAGTATTATGATAAAAATGACAGTATTCATTTGATTGTAATAAACTTCTTTTGCAGTTGTCATGATTAAGTTCATTAGGAACCAGAGCCCTAAGGTGGCACTATGCCAGCTAGTCCAGTGAAAATCTGAATATGACAAATCAAGCACCATAATAAACGTAGCTTTCTCAAAGAGATACTTAAAAATGGATACGTTCAAAACTCTTGATCATAAGAATGTAATCACAAGAATGACTCGAGTAGTCTGGTTGTCAGTTAGGCAGATGGAGGATAAGCACACACAGGTAACAAAATCAATCCACACCTCACCTTTGCATACGCTCCATCAAGTGATGCTTCAACACCAAGACGCCTTGAAGACAGCAGGAGGCAGTAGATGATGAACCTGATGAGCATTGTCTTCTGTTTTCTGCAAGCGAGTCAGTCCTTTAGTTAAATGTTAGTGTGGGAACAACATTTGCTCGGCTCTTTTCTAAAATGGTTAAATGTTTGACGCATCGGTGTCATAAACCACAGCGATCTTAATGGTGTCGTAGAATGCAATTCATATCTTGCTGTTACTGCCACAGACAACACCACGGTGACCCATTACCGCTTAAATTAGACTCACTAGGCCTGTTGCAAGCTTCAAGGGATTTCCAAATACTGACAGTATCAGAATTGCTCATTACAAATAATCGATAGACCAGCAGTACGGCTGGGGTCTAAATATATATATATATATATATATATATATATATATATATATATATATATATATATATATATATATATATATATGTATGTATGTATGTATGTATGTATGTATGTATGAATCAATCATTTCTGTGGCACCCACAGGGATGCATAGGGTCTCGATGAACTCACGCCACCACATCTGTACTGGGCTAACTCCTCAAGATCTCCCCAGCACTCATCTCATCTGCTTCCCGCCTCATTGTCCTCAACCACGTCTCCTTTGGCCTACCTCTACCTCTTTTACCAAGGGCAACCCACCTGGTGTATCTCGTTCTATTCTCTGTCTTCTATACACCTGGCCTAGCCACTTCCAGCGTGAGAACCTAACATGCTCATCAACCGGCTGTACCCCCGTTACTTCTCTAATTCTGTTATTTGATATTCTATCCCTCCAATTAATACGTAATATTATTTTCAAATGCTAAGAATTTGTTATCTGAAGTCACTGTACTGTACATGACTCATGCTCATAAATCAAAATACTCCTAACCATTACCTTATAAATTTTAGTTTTTGTATGCACAGAAAAATTGCTATTATTCTAAATATTTTTAAGCATTCCCATTACCTGATGAGCCTTTTTTTTAAATTTTCCATAAATTCTGTACTCAGAGAACCATCCTTATCTAAATAAGTACCTAAATATTTAAACTTATCCACTTGCTTTACAACTATGCCTTCAGTTAGACAATCCTGTGCATTTTCAGTATTCATATTCGTGATCTCAGTTTTTTAACTATTTATAACCAAACCAACCTTTCGACCTTCACTCACTAGAAAATCCAACACTCCCTGCATCTTTTCTGGTCCCTCGCCAATCAAAACTATATCATCAGCATAATCATAGTCAAGAAGTTTCCCATTTTCTCCCCAGAGTATACCTGCATCCCTTTCTCTTTTAACCCTCCTCATAACGTAATCCACGACCAGTACAAACAACAGAGGAGACAGAATGCCACCCTGAATCACACCAGACATAACTTCAAACGGATCATTCAAATAACCATCAATCATCACTTTACAAAACGTGTCCTCATGCATGTTCATAACCCTCACAAACTTTTCCGGTATTCCATAATGCCTCATGATCTTTCCCATAGTCCGCCTCGACATACTATCAAAAGCCTTTTCAAAAAAAAAAAACAAAGTCTTAACGGAGTTTTCATTTCATTAGTTTGCTCCATTAAATTCCTGACTATGAAGATATGATCACTGCAACCCCACCCCTTTCTAAAACCGGCCTGTTCATCCCTCAGAGTACCATCAACCTAGGCTCCAACCTATTCAACAATACTCTGCTGAAAATTTTCAAGGCTACAGGTGACAAAGTGATTCCCCTCCAGTTAACACAAATACTCAGATCTCCTTCTTTGAAACTTCAATGATCACACCATTCTTCCAACCTAATGGTTTTATACACGCACACACATACATATCTTCTTCTTCGTTTAACGTGCTTTTATTATATATATATATATATATATATATATATATATATATATATATATATATATATATATATATATATATATATATAGCACACATTTAACTCGTACCGTGAGTATGAAGGGATTGATAGACAAATGAATTAGGAAAGTTACCCCATAATTAGTCATCTCTAATAAAATGTTTCCAAGGTACATTATCATAGCTTTCGAGACGGCATCTTGTAAAAATCCTTGGCTAAAACAGATGCCTGACTTTACAGTGAAAAAGTAAAAGGAATAAAGGGTGATACAGAGTGCTGTGCCCGCAAGGAATATTGATTTCCATTGCGAAAACCACGAAAGTGCGCAGCTTAGAAAAAATAATATACACTATTACGAGGCAACAGTTGGAATGACGTTGCAGAAGCGTTGATGATTTGCCCTCCCATTAAACCAGTCATTGGTGACTGCTTACTTCCCATCACGGATGGAACCTTGCAGTCACCTTATTTTCAAAAGATCAGCTACAAGTAAATTACAAGGGAATTGTCCAAATGCCATGGTCTTAGTATTATTACAATTGAGTTGATATTTGTGTGGAACAGGACACAAAGAATCACCTTTCTTAACATAAAAAGTGAGGAATTCTCGATTTTAGAAAGCTCCCTCTTCTCGGAACAGCGCCCCTGTTCAACATCCCAAGTCTTTCTGTTATTATCATTTTTAAATCTACATTTTATTTTCATTTTATAAAACCATTGCTGAACTTGTAAATACTTTCTGTCTCTTTCCTCCATTGCTGCCTAGCTTTGTATAATTCTACCACTCGTGTCTTTCCTATGCTTTGTCTTCCACGAAGCTCCGCTCATTTCCTTCCTCCTTTATTTTAGTGCCCATCCGAGTGTGTCTGGTTTTCCAACTCTTCTGATGCTTACAGGACCCCATCTGACACTTGCACATTATTCTCCCAAGGGCTGAGCTATCCCCATAGCCCTTCCAAAATTATCTGGTCTAAAAAGAAAAATGAAACTTCTGTATAATTTCCCCCATGTTATCTTGCCATTTGCTTAACATTCTTCTTCAAGTTCTATTTTCAAAACGACAAATCTTTTGAAAATAGTTTCATTTTCATGCCATGATCCAAGTCCTCGCTGCAGTACAGATCATGCTAAACTCACATTTGCGTGCAAATTCAGTTTATTTGATTTCCAAATCCTATTCAGCCTGCTCTTACTTTGAATTGCCTTTTGCAGTCCTTCATTAAATACCAGTTCGAGAACACCTGTGTTTCTCCGTCTAATGTTATTTCATCCTTTTATGCATACTCTGTCCCTATTACTTCTGTTTTTTTTTTTTTTTACTTTTATTTAAATCCCATCTCTCTAGACATATGATCCATTCTAATGGCAAACATTGGTGTCTCGCTGATTTAAGCAGCATCATCTGTATATTCTAAATCTGTTAAGTTGTTATCGTCACTCTTATCTAAACGTCTTTCCTAATTTCTGACCACTTTTTTCATTATAAAATCTATGGGAAGGATAAACGGCAAAGGAGAAAGAAAATTGCCATGTTTGAAATTCATTCTCAAAACAGATTTCGCGTCCTTTTGGAAGGATTCCATCTCATTCTTGAATTAATATTTAGCTAATTCTAATAACATATCCAGATAATTCCATAAACCTGTCATAGCTTGTGTTCAGGATATCTTATATCATTGTGAACATTTTTTCCCCAGCTTCGAAATCGTTTCCAAATAATTTTTAAAACACTTCGTAGCTCCTGAAAATAGACTTTGCCCAGTTATCGAAAATGTTCCTATTTTGGTCATACTTGAACTCGATTTAGCCTATGCATTAAAAAAACTTGTAGCGCTATTTAGAACAAGTTTCTATGCCATTTTTAAAACAGTTTTATACAGTATTTTCAAATCTTGCTAAAAGCAATATTTAGCCACTTCTCAAAGAATTTTACACCAAAGAGTAAACGGCCATTTGTTTAATGCTGTTCTTTCGGTAGTAGGACATGATGCCGAATGCACCTGGGCCGAAAGACAAGAGGCCGAAGCCAAGAATGCGAACGACAAGAAGAATGGACATGATGCCGAATGGCCAGAATTCCGAATGGACAATATGCCGAACAGACATGAGGCCGAATGTACAAGAGGTCGAACCAATCTTGGGTTGGTCGTAAATTAGATAATTATCACAAACCTTAAATAGATAAGTACCAGTTTCGTTCTGGTAACAAGGAAAACAATTTTTTTTCTATTTGAAATATACTATCCCTTGAGTTTGATCATGGATTTCGTTAAGACAGCACGAAGAGAAAGAAAGGTTCTTTTAAGTGATTATGCCTACGTTGTGGGTAAAATGGTTAATGACACTATATATTGGCGGTGTGAACGCAGAGTGTAGTGCTAGACTTAAAACTATTGATTTATCGATAAAGTACAAAGCAATGCGTGCGATCATTCTCGTTCACCTGATGGGGCTCGTAATTCGGTGTTTAGAGTATTGGATGGTATGAAGAGGAAAGCTGAGCATCGGAAGAAGTTACGAGCACCATAATTAGGAATGCAACGGAAGAATTGCCACTTTGTGTAGCTGGAACCCTACCTAAGAAAGAAGCACTTGAAAGAATCATACGAAGAGCAAGAAAGGTAGAAATGGTCGAAGATTTGGACGTAACAACTCGAGGAGAAAACGTTTTGGATGTATGAAAGTGGTGGTGTTGTTATCGCCCCACAAAAAAAAAAAAAAATTAATCTCTTATCAAAAAAGCAAACGTGGTTTGGAGATGAAACATTCGACTCTGCCCCACTAGGCAAACAATTATATACTATCAACACCCTTATTTCGGGAAACAAAACTTTGCCTTTTGTTTACTGTATAGCAAGTAATAAACACAAAAGAACTTACAAAGAAATTTTTAATTCCCTGAAAAACAGCTGAGTAAATGATCCAGCTTCCGTAACAGTAGATTTCGAAACAGCAGTAATTAACAGTATTAAGTAAACTTTCCCAAACATCAATTTCAGGCTGATTTTTTAATTTTGGCCAATGCCTATGGAGCAACATTCAAGCCATCGGACTGCAAAACTGGTATGCCGAACCTGAGAATGCACACCTCATTAAGCAATTGCAGGGTCTTGCTTTTGCCCCACCACCTGATGTTCCAGAATTATTTGACAAATTCCTTGCTCAATTAGATGCCACAACTGATGAAATGTTAAGCGACTTTCTAGTTTATTTGAGAGAACATGGTTAGGAGTAGAGCAGCGGGGAAGGAGAAGGAAGGCTGTTTTCGACGTAGAATTGTGGTCAGTTCACTATCGTGTTATGGATGATTTGCCCAGAACCAACAAATCGCTTGAAGGTTGGCATGCGGCTTTCAAAAAAAAAGGCTTAATATAATGCATCCCACATTAACCAAGCTTCTTAGAATTATCAGGAGAGAACAAGCTATAAATAAAGTTTTAATCGAGCAGGCATCTATGGGAATCAATATTTCACGGACAAACAAAAAATATGATGCCATCAACGAAAGAATTAAGTCTATTTGCAATTCCTATAACAAAGAAGGCCAAGTTTTCCTACATGCTTTAGCTTACAATTGTTAATTACATAAGATATTTATACATTATTTTACATTATCATTTTATGACTTACATTGTTTTCAATAATATTTTGTGCAATTCTTAATTACATAATAAAAGTTTTATATACTTTTTTCACATTATGATTTATTACTTGTAATTTATTTCACTTCATTATTATTGTATGACATATTATTTGCAATAATATTTTGTGAAAGAAAGTTGCAAATAATGGTTTTAATTATCTATCCTATATCTTTGGTGAAAGGAAGTTGCTTTAATTGTCTATCATATTTCTTTCGACTTCTTTTATATTCAGCATCTTGTCCATTTGGCTTCCGGTCAGTTCGATTTCCTGGCCGTTCGGCATCATGACTTCTTGGCTTCAGCATGAATGCATTCGGCATCGTGTCCGCACACGGCTCCTTCTATATTTTATTCTCATGTTCGTGAAAGTCTTAGTTTTGGTTTTAGTTTCGTCATGCACCTTCTCGTATTTTCAGATGAAACTTCAGTTTTAACAAATAAACTATATACATGGCGCCAAGGGTAGCATACTAACAATAGTCATAAAAAGAACAACTGCAACAATCACTGTCTATTAGGCTACAGTATGACTTTAGAAGAAATCTTCAGCTTGTTTTTAGATTCGCTTATGGATAGCCAGAAACAGAACAGAAAACTGGAGAGAAAGGAATTTTTCCGCTTATTTCCTGTAGAAAATGTGAAACAGGAGCCCCGGTTGAAAAGAATACAAAAAAATTTCATTGACCATGGCTGAAATAAGAAAATAAATAAAACAGAAGTCACGCTCCTTTCTCAAGTCTCACTCTCTTTTCCTTGAAGATTGTAAAACGAATGAAAACACGCAAGCTTTTAAATATTTCTCGTACTCGCGTGTTTCTTATCAAATCGAATTCTGTTTTCAGAATTCGTGTTGAGAAGTGCAATTACTGGCAACAAGTAGTACGTAGCGTATGTTTATAACTTCAAGGTTAGAGCCCTTACTTTCACATACTGGTCTCCATGGCATCGACAGGTACTATACCACCAAATAATAACCCCGTACAGCAGTCTTAGTATTATTATTATTATTATTATTATTATTATTATTATTAAGAAAATGAACCCTTTTCATATGGAGCAAGCCCATTGGGTCCATTGACTTGAAATTCAAGCTCTCAAAGAATATGGTGCTCATTAGGAAATCAGAGAAGGTAAAGGGACATACAGAAAGAAGAGATCTCACTTATTGAGAAGAAAAAATAAGTTAATAAATTAATAAAAATGCAATAAAAAGATAAAAATATATTAATTGTCCTAGTGGTTTTCTGTTTGGCTTAGGAACTCCACATTTCAAGATTATAGCTTCCATGCCCCTTGGGAAGCGCCATTATATTCGTAATGGAGAACAATTTCTTTAATACAAAATTCACTCTAAAAAACGAGACGTAGAATAATTATCTCCTAAGTCATTTTGTGAAACTTTGCTGCATTTGACTTACGCTGCACAAATATAAGTATGAATAAATGGTTTAGAATATCTGGCCCCGCCCCCTGGATAATGACCCTGGGACAATTATTGCTCCCCATTTGTCGCCCACTGGGCACTGGTCCCTGGATAATTGCTCATCTCCCAGTCTTCCTGTACTTTCCCCTAATTAAAATAAAATTAAAAATAAAGTAATATTTTTTGTTATCCGATGAGAAAAATTTTCTAATAATAAGATTTATGTTATTATATCAAATTTATCACTTAAGCAGCAAGTTGTAGGTTATGCCTCTCAAAAAGTCCAACTTCATTGTTCTGAAAGCTTGTGGGATGTTTGTTGTTCCGCCTGCCTGATCTAGGCAGCGTTTCCTCCCATCTGATATGGAAGTCAAATACAGAGCCTGTAATCCCTCAGATCCAGGATGAACTTTACCCTAATACCAAATAGACAAAACAAAATGATCTTAGAACTTAAACACTCAAATAAAAAGCATGAAATTTCAGGTAAGAACCGTTCAAGGTCCATTGACTGAGTAATGACTGTCATTTCAAGAAGAAGAGAAAAAGAAGCTTGGTGACCATTCCAGTGTAAAGGAAAAAGTCTTGCATTTATGGCACCCCAACACGTTCTTACTGACCTTCATGACATTCCGTACCCATTGAGAAAACAAATCTCCCCTAAACTGGTTTTTCAATGCTCACTGAAACAATGTCTGTCTTTGAGCTTACTCGCTTTGTATTCGAATTGAAAATGAAGTTTTACAAATTCTCAGGATTTGAGAAACTAACTATAACCAAAGCTCTTCTGCATGCTACATCCCCACGAGTAACATTTAAGCTGTTTGGATATCTGTTTTTGTTATTTACGTTTCATTTTATAAAAAATACCGAGAGTTTGTATCATTTTCTAAATTTGATGATAGTATTCTTCACAAATTCCGTAAGATATATACTACAATAAAATATGATCTACTGGACATTTGCATTTGATATAGCTTGGAGCTACAATAAATTCCTAACTTCTCGACTTCGTCACACTTTTGGGGTGGGGTTGGGGGGGCGGGGGGTTACTATGCCATGAAGACATCGTGTACGGGAACCTTGTGTACACTGGCACGAATCCTTTCATCGAGTGGGAGATTTTCTTCGTTTATATCCCACTCAGATTTAGACATAGAATAACAGGATTATCCGAAAAGGGACGAGGAAATCGACAAGCTTTCATTGTGGTTATTAACAATAAATCTATGCTTTAGGTAAACATAATGTATTGTGCGATAGGGATACAAAATATTGCATCAGTTCCCTTAATGTTTCAGACGGAAGGCAAATGGTAGTATTCAGCAAGCAGTACCTGGCAACCTTTTGCCAGGCAGTGCAGGCGTATCATGTGCCATGATAACTGATGATTACTCAGTAGCTTGGTTACGGGTTGTCACCAGAGCAAATGCCTGTGCTGGAACAAGGCTGGCCTAACCTCAAACCAACGAATGAATCATTTGCTAATGGATATCATGCGAGCAGTTAGTATCCTGGAAGTTTAACTAAATAACATTCCATTTAAAGGAAATTAAGTTTATTATTGTTCTTTATTTTCTTATTATTTTTTTAAGAATCGTGTTATTAATTTTTTTTCTTGTGACTCAGCCTATACCATTTTTTTTTCGTCTGAAGAGGGTTTTATTTTACCACCCAAATTTGTGGGCCCATATGTTTTGCGTATACTGCATTAAAACAAAAGTATTCACTACTATTTATTAGATTTTGTTTATATTCATAGGCAAAATATAGAAGGATGCTGAATATCAACTATGTGCTGTTAGATTTTTATTATCAATAATGTATTCTTTTACAGTCGTTATGTAAATATATAATTGATCATTACAGTGCTGACTGACATCCTAAAATTGCCCATTTGGGCTAATTCTGAGTCGGTATGCTTGAGGACTAAATTATTCAAACCTTGAGAGAAAAATATTTATACTCTTCATGGTGAGGTAAAACAGGAACACAAAAATGATCTGTTTCTTTATATAATTTACAACAAAAATAGTTCGTAAGAAATCGAGTTGAAACGTAACTTAAAAAAAAATTTCATTCAGAAAAATAATTAACCAATAAAACCAATATAAATAAAGAACAACAACAAAAGATAAGTTAATAGAGCATTACGAACATAATAAAAGAAAAAACAACAGTAAATTAAGTTTATTTCATACATTCAGCAACTCTACCCAGCTTCAGTTCATGAATGCTATTCACGTTCTAATATTTAGTATGACCCCAAAAGCAACGTCAATTCGACTTTTTTTTTATGCTGTCTTAAAGAAAATTGACATTATGTAAGATTTATAAGTTATCGTGCATCATCACTGGTCCCCTCATCATTTGGCGTTCCAGGCGTACCAACCTCACTTCACACTTCAATGCATTTCACTACCCTTCAGTCAAGCGAAATTTATTTAGTGTAAGGAAGTCGTAAATTATTAAATAATTTTGATAATTATACCCTATTTGACAAATTAAAATAAAATTCTTTCTTTAAACAGCTGATAATCTGAGAAAACCAGATAAGCTAACCTCCACCATCCTATGATTTATTTGCGTAAAATAACATTCTTTTAACAGAACACTCTTCATACAGATAATTCTCTGATAACATGGTTGGTAGGCCTGTTCATGTACATAATGAAATATTTCGTAATGATTCGGACAAAACACTTAAAAACCTCCTTAAAACAGGGAATTTTCTTGGAGTTTTATTTGTTACTTGTTATAGTTGATCGCAGTTTTCATATTATAAAAAGTTTTTCTCAAACTAATTAATATATGGAATGTAAAAAAGAAATAAGATCTGAACGATATATTTCGTAAAGTGATACAGAATATTGTAGCGTAATGTACGTACGTTAATGTCGGAATCTGCGCTAGGTGTGTCTCAAAATATCACCCTTTTTTGATTGAATATGGGCTCCCAGCGTCTCCAGGAAACAAAGAACGCATAATGACATACGTGCATGGTGTGATACGTGGAGCGTTACTCGTATAACTTTTCCTCGTTATTCCTATTTTCATTCGAGCAAAACCACTTAGGGCTCGACTTTTAATTTGCATGTTAATGGGAGTAATGGCCTTTTATGTCCCAAAGTGAGAGTAGGATATATTAGTAGATACCATTTTACCAACTATGTTATTATTTCTTGATACTAAGAATAGTTGAATTGTTACATATATCATTTATTTATATTTTAGATTTTTTCATCTTTTTATTTTAATTTTTATTGTCCATTTTCTATAACCTTTTCATTCTTTAATTTTATTATTTGTAATTTTTTAAAATTTACCTTGAAAAAATCTTAATTTTTTGTATTTCAATTTCTGTTCATATATATATATATATATATATATATATATATATATATATATATATATATATATATATATATATATATATATATATATATATATACACACACACTCATAACAGGAGCCACTGCTTAAACCACATCGACGGGTAACAACGGAAAGCACAGAGCATTTTCATGATTTATTGTGCCGACGTTTCACAAACCATCTCGGTTGCATTTTCAAGGCTGTAAAAATTTTAACACCATATTACTCGTTTACTCGTAATAACTCTTAGAATATTTCGACAAAATATATAGATTTATTACATTGACATCCCCAGTAAAAGTAAAATATAGCAGAATAATGAAATAAAAAAAAATACATCAGAATACAAAGAGATATAGAAAAAAACTCAAGAACGTAAAAAACTTTAAAAATATGTAAAAAAAAGACTTAAAATAATCTTGACACCACTGGTTACATCAATATATTTAAAGTGAGACAAAATAAAATTAGTAAAAAAACCAGCAGTAAAAAAAAAGTAATGGTCAAAATAAAATTGATACAGCTAAAAGAAGAAACATAAAAACGCAAAAACACTACGGAGTAAAACACCCACCCAGCGGGCAGCTTCAAAGAGAGACTAAAACAGAAGAACCCTCAGAGACCGAGAAACGAAAGACGAAGTGCAACGGGCCATTACTTAATGTACAATTGGATGGAGGAATTCTGCGAGTTTAACGACGGAACTAGCTTTTTTATCATTATGGACTCTAAGACGTGAAGTTCGTTTTCATTTTGTACGTATCCTATGATTTGGAAATCTTTGGCCTCTATGTGTGTTTTACAGATCTTTGAGTGATTCCGAATATTTGATTGGTCTGGATTGGACAGTCTACTCCCTGTCCTAAAATTTACTCCTCTTTGAGAGTCCACGCGTACTTTT
Organism: Macrobrachium rosenbergii; assembly: GCF_040412425.1. Taxonomy (NCBI): domain Eukaryota; kingdom Metazoa; phylum Arthropoda; class Malacostraca; order Decapoda; family Palaemonidae; genus Macrobrachium; species Macrobrachium rosenbergii. The sequence goes on along the minus strand of NC_089763.1, from coordinate 40,448,444 downwards.
AGTAGCCTTTTTGTACATCCCACATAGGTCTCTCGACTACATCTAGGGCAAATATATTTGTATACAACGTTGGAAGTAAACATTGGACTCGGCTTGTCTTTGTATATGAACAGAGAACCAATGGTGACTGGGTTCTTAGGAATAAGTTTCAAGTTTAGGGCTGGTAGTTCCTTGTGTATTATATCATTTAGCTTTTTTTCTGAAATTGTCATTATGTAGAACCGGAAAACTCGCATACAGTTTTAGTTTGGGAACAGTGCTGATAGAGATAGGAGGTACCATTTTCCTGTAGAGTATTTTATTTAAGTACCTGAGAAAGGGTTTACGGGGAAAACAATTGTTTTCACAATAATAACCTAATTTAATGATTTCGTCGTGTAAATCATTAAATTAAATAAATACAATCATAACAGGAGCCACTGCTCAAACCACATCGACGGGGTAACGAGGGAGAGCACAGAGCATTTTCATGATTTATTGCGCCGATGTTTCACAAACCATCTCGGTTGCATTTTCAAGGCTGTAAAAAGTTGAACACCATATTACTCGTAATAACTCTTAGAATATTTCGACAAAATATATAGATTTATTACATTGACATCCCCAGTAAAAGTAAAATATAGCAGAACAGTGAAATTTAAAAAAAACACATCAGAATACAAAGAGATATAGAAAAAAACTCAAGAACGTAAAAAACTTAAAAAATATGTAAAAAGAAAAGACGTAAAATCATCTTGACATCGATGGTTATATCAATATATTTAAAGTGAGACAAAATAAAATTAGTAAAAAACCAGCAGTAAAAAAAAAGTAAAGGTCAAAATAAAATTGATACAGCTAAAAGAAGAAACATAAAAACACAAAAACACTACGGAGTAAAACACCCACCCAGCGGGCAGCTTCAAAGAGAGACTAAAACAGAAGAACCCTCAGAGACCGAGAAACGAAAGACGAAGTGCAACGGGCCATTACTTAATGTACAATTGGATGGAGGAATTCTGCGAGTTTAACGACGGAACTAGCTTTTTTATCATTATGGACTCTAAGACGTGAAGTTCGTTTTCATTTTGTACGTGTCCTATGATTTGGAAATCTTTGGCCTCTATGTGTGTTTTACAGATCTTTGAGTGATTCCGAATATTTGATTGTTCTGGATTGGACAGTCTATTCCCTGTCCTAAAACTTACTCCTCTATGAGAGTCCAAGCTAATTGATATAATACACAAGGAACTACCAGCCTTAAACTTGAAACTTATTCCTAAGACAAAGACAAGCTGAGTCCAATGTTTACATCCAACGTTGTATACAAATATATTTGCCCTAGATGTAGTCGAGGGACCTATGTGGGATGTACAAAAAGGCTACTAAAAGTTCGCTTGGACTTTCATAGAGGAGTAAGTTTTAGGAGGACAGGGAGTAGACTGTCCAATCCAGAACAATCAAATATTCGGAATCACTCAAAGATCTGTAAAACACACATAGAGGCCAAAGATTTCCAAATCATAGGACACGTACAAAATGAAAACGAACTTCACGTCTTAGAGTCCATAATGATAAAAAAGCTAGTTCCGTCGTTAAACTCGCAGAATTCCTCCATCCAATTGTACATTAAGTAATGGCCCGTTGCACTTCGTCTTTCGTTTCTCGGTCTCTGAGGGTTCTTCTGTTTTAGTCTCTTTGAAGCTGCCCGCTGGGTGGGTGTTTTACTCCGTAGTGTTTTTGCGTTTTTATGTTTCTTCTTTTAGCTGTATCAATTTTATTTTGACCATTACTTTTTTTTTACTGCTGGTTTTTTTACTAATTTTATTTTGTCTCACTTTAAATATATTGATGTAACCAGTGGTGTCAAGATTATTTTACGTCTTTTTTTTTACATATTTTTAAAGTTTTTTACGTTCTTGAGTTTTTTCTATATCTCTTTGTATTCTGATGTGTTTTTTTTAAATTTCACTATTCTGCTATATTTTACTTTTACTGGGGATGTCAATGTAATAAATCTATATATTTTGTCGAAATATTCTAAGAGTTATTACGAGTAATGTGGTGTTCAAATTTTTACAGCCTTGAAAATGCAACCGAGATGGTTTGTGAAACGTCGGCACAATAAATCATGAAATGCTCTGTGCTTTCCTTTGTTACCCTGTCGATATATATATATATATATATATATATATATATATATATATATATATATATATATATATATATATATATATATATTTTACCAGATACATATGTAATTGTAATAGCCACAATGCCCTCTTAACTTCTCGAATTCTTCACGCTTTTTTGGATACGCTTGTCACTACAAAGCCTTAAGATCTAAGTGCTAGAAATACCAAGATATTATGATGTCTGTTAGTGGAAAACGAACCCGGGTCCCATATACATATATATGTGTTACTGTTATAAGACTTTTACCAAAAAGGGGGTTCATCTGGGATTCAAGAGTAATAGTATGTAGATAGCAGTGACATTTATGTAGTTTTTCCGTGAACAACCAGTCTTAAGGGAAACGGCTTGATGTTGATTATATATATATATATATATATATATATATATATATATATATATATATATATATATATATATATATATACATATACATACACACAATATATATATATATATATATATATATATGTATGTACATTTACACACACACACACATATATATATATATATATTATATTCTTATATAATATTTATAATATGAACTGGGCATTTCGAAAACAGAACTTATGTCTTGCCGTAGTTGTAAAAATTCTAGTTAGCTGATTTCTTTCTTGCATGATTCTGAAGCAAAAATTTGTGGTTAATGGAAGGCAAATCCGAGGGCGAGCTGTACCTTAGCGTGAGAGGGAACATAGTACATGGCGTGACTTCCTTTCGCTGGTTCTCGATTCTGGCTGCTTTAGAAGGTCACGGGAGCTTGTTTCCCAACGTCTTCTGGCCTACTTTAATAGCCACCCATCCAGGTAACGGCTAGGCTTGATGTTGTTCAATTTCTTGTGGCTAACATGTTACTACCTGGCGTGCGTTATTTCGTTTTTCTTGCATTTTTTATTTTATTTTATTTTTTTTTTTTTTTTTTTTTTTTGTTGTTGCTAGTTTCACGGCAAACGCAGCACCAACTATTGTCGATCACCGAGGGTCAGCAGTGTATGGAACAGACCCACCGTAAAATAAAGTGGTTTTAAAACCTTTCTTTACGAAGCTAAAATCCTATTCGTTTTTACCGCGAACATGCTTCATGTCAAAGCTTCATTCCAAGGTGCTTAGAAATATTTGACTCGTGCCGTAACCTTAAAAATGTTTGACTTATAAGCTAGCTTCAGGAATGTTTGGCATGCTCCATCCTTGGAAATGCTCGATTCATAGCCTAGCCAGACATTTTGGATTCATGATCTATCTTCCGAAATGTTTAGTTTATGACCAATCCTCAGAAATGTTTGACTAATGCTCTTAGAATTGTTTGACTTATGAACTGTGGTTAGAAATGTCTAATTTACAACCCAGCCTCCGATCCAGTTCGATCCGCTGCTATTTGCTGAATAGGCCTACTTGTTAATACTTGTGAACTTTAATTGCTGAATACTTGTTAATACTTGTGAAGTTTAATCACAGCGGCAATAACTGACTACTCATTTATTTCAGGCCACGAAATAAAAGAACTTACCTTTTGTTCACTTCGCTCCTGTCTGTCTCTATCCTTGGGCGTATTCTTCTTTTGTAACAATTTGAAAGATGGGTTCATGTATCAGTTCTTGATAAGTGCTCTCTCTCTCTCTCTCTCTCTATGTACGCGCGTTCTTGACCTATATACCCTTATGACAAATATCTATTGTGGTGATAAAACTTTATTTTCGTTAAGAAAAATATGCATCGAGGTATCCTGTTCCTCTGTTACCATTTAATGTTTTATTTGTCTATCGAATTAGACATAAATTTTTTTTTTAAACTGTTCATTTAGTCACAATTTAATATTTCATTTGTCTACCGAATGAAGCGTAAAAAATTTATCTTTAATTACTATTTAATATTACATTGAAATATTCATTGAAGCGTAAAAAAAGGATTCTAGAGCAAAAACTGGATTCATCGACGACATGAATTAGTGAATAAATACTACTTATGGATAAGAAATAATAGATAGAGGAAAATACAAAGGAATGAAACGTTGTGGTGTAAAACAATTTGATTACATAAACAAAGAGTGGAATTAATTAAAAGAATGATGAATGCAAACGTACAGCGAAAACTAAGCTGGTAGACAGACAGATAAATAGATAGACAGATAAATAAAAAAGGAGAAAATTAAACGATAGAAAATGAGAAGATAAGATGAAGAGCTATAGTGAATAATGATATGTAAGTAAGCACAAAAATATTCAGGTATTAAAAGAACAAAAGGTAAAAAAAAACGTAATTACCTACAAACACTCTGCTTACCTTCGCAATTCATTAGAGTACTCCAGCTTCAATTTCTTTTAATTATTATATATATATATATATATATATATATATATATATATATATATATATATATATTGTAAGAAAGCAGAAATTTCCTATTCTTTAACCATTTCCATTGTAACAGTCATCAAGAGTGGCGAATGAAGTTTGGGGATGGAAGGGGTCCTAATAATCCCCTAGGCTTGCTTCTAATGCATGAGGAATACATACATACACACTCAAACACTTATATACTTATATATATGTATATATATATATATATATATATATATATATATATATATATATATATATATATATATATATATATACGAGGGTAAGTCAAAAAGTTCCAGGAAAAATTCAATATACTCTTTGTTTAAGGAAATTCAAACATCATTTTTCTACATATCTACCATCTAACTCTATAAGGCGCTGTTTCCACCTCTGCAACCCTTCTTTGTAGAAATCTGGGGCCTTTCTATTAAACCATGTTGAAACTGCATGTTTAGCAGCATCCAAAGATTCAAACGGACTCCTCTTAAGTGTTCCTTGAGTTTTGGGAACAGGAAAAAATCTGAAGGAGCAAGATCAGGACTATAAGGAGGATGTGGAAGAGTTTCCCACCTAAATTTCCGTAGGACTTCTCTTGCAACCCTTGATGAATGTGCTGGAGCGTTATCATGATGGAACAAAATTCTGCGGTGCAACTTTCCTCGACGTTTTTAGCCAATGCAGTCTTCAGTTTTTGCAAAACACCTTTGTAGTAGTTCCCGGTGATTGTTTTTGTCCTTCAAGGAAATCAATCAAAATCACTCCTTTGGAGTCCCAAAACACTGTTGCCATAACCTTCTGGGCAGATCTCGCCACTTTGAACTTCACTGGTGCGGCTGAACCTCTTGGTAACCATTGCTTTGACTGAATTTTACTTTCTGGGTCATATTGATGGATCCAAGTTTCATCTCCAGTAACAATCCGGTCAAAAACTCTGATTCCTTTGATTCAATCTTCGTTAAAACTGCAAGAGAAAGTTCAGCTCTTTGATGCAGTTGGTCTTTGCGCAACGCTTTTGGGACCCAACGTGCTGAAACTTTACTCAAACCAAGATTTTCATTTAAAATTGAAAATGCGGAACCATGGAGATCCCAGTTTCATTAGCTATCATATCGATAGTAACGACGATCTTCATCCACTAGATTCTGCACCAAAGCCACAATTCTTTCATTTTTTGCAGTCGATGGTCTTTCCTCTTTGGTTGTCTTTGAGGTCCTCCTGACCATCCTTAAATCGCTTTATCCAATCATAAACAACTGATTTAGATGGAGAAGAATCTCCATAAACTTGTTGCAAAGCTTCAATAATTTTTCCTGGTTTCCAATCAAGCTTGGTCAGGAACTTGATGTTAGCTCTCGTCTCAAAATTTTTATTTTCCATGGGTTCAAGAAGTTACTTTTCTGAAGCAGATGTTAACACCACGGTAGCAAGAGGATGACTGAGGTAACAAGTCTATATGGATCACTACATCACAGATAATTGTTTACCAAGTATTTGGGTTGTTTCATTCCTGTGTAAATACATCATTCAACAATTTTTCCTGGAGCTTTTTGACTTACCCTCGTATATATATAATATAATATATGAAATTTTTATCACACTGTTGATTTATGTACAATCATGAAGCTACAAATGTCGTTTAATGTCCAATTCACGCTACTTCGGGAATATTCCGGATGGGGAATTATCACCGAAGGGGAATTTTTTAAGTGGCAAATGGATCGGTACCGCCGGGTCTCGATCTCTCGACACAGTAACTTCTAACGACTCCGTTCGACGAGAGGTGGCACAATAATATTATCAATTTTATTTTTCTGGATTTATGTTTCTGTTGCCAATCATTCTCGAACCAATCCTCCATGGAAACCAGAAAGTGGGAACTGCAAATGTTAATGGGGATGCTGGAAGAACAGAAAAAACTAATTCACATCAGTGTTAGTAAGTAAATACAATACTTGAAGGGAGGACGCGAGACGAGTCAAGTCACAGTACAGAGGAAGCAAAGTAGGTAGTTTGTATAATGCATTCGAAGACTGCATCGTCAGGTATCTTATCGGACAGTCAATGCTGCTTCCAACTATTGTTTTCCCAGATCAATAGCTTCCCTTCATTTTATCTGGTTTCTGTCTGTCCAAGGTAAGCTCGGTCGCCCGTCTCGTCTCACTCTGAGTATCTAAAAGAAAATCGACTTGAATTCTTACCTGTAAGACAACGCAATGACTCAAAACTTGGACGCTCCCACTGCGGCCTTCTTGAGTGTACCTCGACGACTCAATCCCTTCCTTTTACCTGAAAGTCTTCGAGTGCGTTATACAAGTCCAGAGCGGGGGGCGATGGATTAAGAAATCGATGAGAGTCAATCACATAAATCGACGAGAATGGGAAATTTTAATGCAAGGTAAGTGATAAGCATTATACTCATGTTTAATGAGTTTTGAGTCCATGCAAAGTGCCAAGGTGGCTTTCTTTGAACATTTTCACGATATCACGTTCAGCAAAAGCCACGCTCCTAAAACAGGTTGGCGAATGACAGCAAAGAACGGGTTTCAGAGACTCTAAGAAATTCTCTTCAAGAATGCCATGAGTGCAAGTTAATGCAGGCGTGCATGGATGTCTCAGCTAATGGGGAGTTGAAAGATACACACACACACATGATGAACTTCATTTCTTTGTTATAAACAGGTGCAGGTACTGAAATATTACAAATAATCAGTATCGATAGTAAACACAAAATTGATTTACATAAACCTTTGAATTAGAAAACATTAAAATACATCCTTAACTAACCTAATAATTGACAAAGTTAAACCATAGCTTATATGCACCTCAGTTTAAAACCCATTTTTCCTCATTACAATAAGCCAAATGACATCTTGTAAATTGGATTGGACACTACATACACAGTGTCATTATTGAATTAAACTTACCACGCTATAGATTCCCCACTGAAACACCTAAACCTGAAGCATGGATCCCACAATAGCCTATTGTTCTCTCACAGCCTAATAAGGAAAACACTATCGTAAATCTTGGGATATAAGAGTATAATCAAAGATTCTTTTCCATTAAGCCTGGACAGTACATGAAAAATAAGTTCTTTTTTATATGGAACAAGTTATTAGCTGTATCTCACCAATTCCTATGCAAAGCACACAAGCATCTCACCATTATTAGCCTACTGCTCGACACTAAGTCCCGTGTTCCACATCCAAACAGAATTCGCTGTTATATAATAATACCCCCAAATGATTCCTTATTGATCATCAATAAAACTCACCTGACACCTCCCCGATAAATCCCATTCCAATTTAGGAATCCGCTGGCAAACTTCGGCATCACCTACAGCACGGAGAACAGCTTAGCTCACAGTTCTAAGAGGCGTCCATACCCAAATTTGAAAACCTCCTCACCCATGACTTTCCCCAGATATTCTTCCACCAAAAATAGTCCCTGACGAACAAAATCACATCTCGGGCTTTCTAATTAAGGTAATTATAAATAAGCAAGCAGTGCTTAGTATTATACTCCTGATAACAAAATAATTAAAGTTAAATAGAACGAAAACAACTGACTAGAGAAAAATTATTATTATATTATTATTATTATTATTATTATTATTATTATTATTATTATTATTATTATTATTATTATTATTATTATTATTATGAGTGTTAAATATCTGATAATAGAACAGTCTATGTTATTTGAATATAGCCTACTATAAAAATTCTCTCTCTCTCTCTCTCTCTCTCTCTCTCTCTCTCTCTCTCTCTCTCTCTCTCTCTCTCTCTCTCTCTCTTAGTCTCAAAGTTGAACTACATTATTCGTAAAGTTCTGTACTTTATTTGGTAAATAATACTTTAAAATTAAGCAGGAAATCTATTTTAGAAATAGAAAAGGCTCTTTATTAAAAAAAATTACATAAATGATTTCTTTCAGGAGCCACAGGATAAAATTTAAAACGTGTTTGGTGTCGGTTTGGGTGGTGCGCAGAAGGAAATTTTATCGATCAAATTAGTAAAACTGAATTTCTACCTCGTGAATGTTATTTGCACTAGGAACAGAACACTTGCATGGTCTTTTCAAGGATAAATAGTCCTTAAACCCAAAGTTCTTGAAAATGGAGGCTGACAGCTTGTGAAAAACTGAGGACAACTACCCAAGTCTCCCCTATCTGTAAAATTCACTTTGGACATTTTCCTACTGTCGAAGACTCGAAATTGCCCTAGTATCGAAGAAAGAGATCTACAACTCGCTCTGGCGACACCAAACATTCACAAGTTGCCATGTCTAATATAAATAAATCCTAAAAATACGATAAGGTGGCATTGAAAATTGTCCCTATTAAGTATTCCTTATTAAGATCTCTCACATAGTGTGTGCGAGCATTTTCTAGCATCATTCTATACACCATAGGTTCCAAGACTCTTCAGTCTCTGGTTTCAGTGCACACGTTCAGTTTCATTGATGACCGCCATAATTTATTGCATCCGTTAGGCCTCAATGATCTGCACCTCGCACATGGAAAAAGCGGCATTTGTATTAAGTGACTGGAAGGAGAGGTACCTTCCTTCTATAGGGTTCGGAGGCTTAAAAGTAAGAACAGTTCCGGCTGGAGGTGTCGATCCCGGGTATGTGTCAAATACTGGGTTCTGGCTGATTGTAGGCGAATTTCCAAATCGTATTTCGATGTTGTTGAAGTCGAAGTTGTCGTCTCTCGGTTTCACGATGAGGGCTGAGACGAAATACTCCTTCTGGAGATCGGCCTTCCACCAGGGGTTACTCATGATTTTGGTGACACTACAGGAATCATATTTATAGCAGTAATACCCGTTGGTGGCCTGGTATTCAGCGTTATTCACGGAATAAATCGACGGCATCGTAACCACTGCTCCAGGTGCCAGGTTGTTACGATAAAACCACGACGTGTAACATGAGGTAAAGCCAAAGGAATCCTGGGCAGTGCCATTGTATTCGGCTGTCACAAAGGTCTTGAAGAGAGTGCATTCATCGCCTGCGATGAGATATAGGCGAAAACGTAAAGTTGTTTTTGGAACATGTTGCTGCTAATGCTGGAGTAATGAAAGCAATCGTTAAATCAATTTTGCAACACCAGCGCCTTTTTAACAGTTTGTTTCAATGGTCTTTGCAAAGAATGTGTTCATTGTTTACATCGTTGTTCTATATCCAAACGGTCTTATGGAGAACGATATCGTGCTATCAATACTGGACGGGATGACATGAACTCTTGCACTTTACCATGTTATCGTTTTCATGTTAACTGGAAGAAATGCAGCTTGCAAACTGTATTGTATATAAAGAAGAAAATCTTTCAAAAATAGTAAAAACAATCAAGAAACGAAAGAGGAGGAAATAAAGTAAGCACTGAAAAAATATCTAGCAAATAACGGTGAACAAATCCAAAGACACAGAATACTCGGATATTAAAAAATTAAAAGCATTTTATGAAAAAAAAGAGACTAATTCATGAAACTCTTAATATGAGATTGTAGTCCAGAGGTCCACGCACCCATCGGTTCCCAATGAAAGACCAACAGTCTAGCAATCACGGTTAACAGCCAGACATATAAGCAATGACCACACCCAAACTTTTCATATTTGCTTTGATCAGCATAACAGCGGTGAAGTAAACATATTACCAACTGTTATCATTAAAAATGACCACAAATTTTTATGAAACAAGCCGGTAAATCCGTTGAAGAGCTACGCAAGTTATCAAAGAGAAGAATATAACCTACCTTTAATGCAGAACAAACGGCAAATAGGGTTCAGTAGGCAGAAACTGGCGCATTCGATACTCTTGCTGAGAGCAGAATGAAGTGGGACGGTTTGTAGAAGACAGTTATCCATGCCAGATGGGAATCTGCTTACGACCTGTAAGGGCAATTTTTATTATAGTGACAGCATTATTAATTCTCGTACCAGTGAAATCAGTAATAAGTACAATATCATAATGAAAATGCAATCATTCATTATAATGTAATAAGTTATGTTCTTTTGTGGTAATGAGGCTCAAGTTCATTAGGAACCAGCCTAATCTGAATATGACAAATCCATTATTAGATGTAGTCAAAACTGTTAACCTAACAAATGTAGCTTTCTCAAAGAGATACCTAAAGATGGATACGTTCAAAATGCTTGTTCATAAGATTGTAATCACAAGAGTGACTCAAGAAGCTTGGCAAGTCAGTCTGATTGGTAGGTGGATAAGAGGACAGTTAATGAAATGAATTCAATCTCACCTTTAGATAGGTTCCACCACTTGATGCTTCAACACCAAAGTGCTTTGGAGACAGCAGGAGGAAGTGGATAAAGAATTTGATGAGCATTGTCTTGAGCTTTCTGAAAGCGAATCAGTCCGTTAGTTAAATACTGAAGCTTGTGTGTGAATAATATTTGCTCACCTCTCATCCCAAGTGATAAAATGCTTTATGCAGTATTATCATGATTTCCATCGATCTTAAAGCTATCATAGCATGCTGTGACCCTTGTATGTGTGTATGTGTATAGTATATATATATATATATATATATATATATATATATATATATATATATATATATATATATATATATATATATATATATATATATGATATATATATTATTAGGATCTTTGGATGTTTTATGGGCGTTATGGTAGTTTGTTTGTTTGGCTAATCCTCCCCCTCCTCTTATTTTCACAGGAGTGTTTACGTCTGTGTTGGCGTGGCGCCAACCTTTAGTCAGGTTCGGGCAGCAGTGAACAGGTTGTTCTCTTGGGGAAGAGAACTTTTTGAGTACCAGCAGCAGTTCGACTTTGAAGACGTTTCTTGGGCAGCCGATGTTTGGGCCCAGGCTGGAGCAGCGCACCAACGAAGATGGTTGTTTGTTGGCCGCAGGTGGAGACCCTGTCGGCAGTTTTGGCTCGGTGCAGTGGCCCCGTGTCCTTTGTATTTTGGCGAGACGGCAGCAGGACGTCGTGATATTACGGCCTGTTGTCGTTAGTTGTGGACTTCGCTGGAGATGGCTTTTTTTTTTGTATCGACTGCTGCTGGTACTTCTTTTTGATATAAAGTAATACTGCTTTATTTTTGTGTTTCGTGGCCCGGACCTGGCTCATTTGTTATGGCCTTTATTTTTTGTTATAGATTTTTATTAAGATTTAATATTAATAATCTATTTTTATAACCATTTCCTGTATTTTTGTTATTCCTCCTTCTTTGTGTGTGCGAGCTGTCGATTAGCCAGAGCAGCCCCAATAAGTTTATTTTGTTTGTTGGCCGCAGGTGGAGACCCTGTCGGCAGTTTTGGCTCGGGTGCAGTGGCCCCGTGTCCTTTGTATTTTGGCGAGACGGCAGCAGGACGTCGTGATATTACGGCCTGTTGTCGTTAGTTGGTGGACTTCGCTGGAGATGGCTTTTTTTTTGTATCGACTGCTGCTGGTACTTCTTTTGATATAAAGTAATATTGCTTTATTTTTGTGTTTCGTGGCCCGGACCTGGCTCATTTTGTTATGGTTTTTTTTGTTTAAGATTTTTATTAACTTTAATATTAATAAATCTATTTTTATAGCAAACTCCTGTATTTTTGTTATTCCTCCTCCTTTGTGTGTGCGAGTGTCGATTAGCCAGAGCAGCCCCAATAATATTTCCATCTAGATCCTGTGTTTTTCTTAAGGGCCGAAAACCTCGGTTCGTTACATATATATATATATATATGTGTGTGTGTGTATACGTATATATATAAAAAAGTGAATGTTTGTATGTTTGTCTGCCATAGAAATCCGAACTGCTTGACAGACCCAGACAAAATTTTTGCACACGGCCTCTATGTCACCCCAGAAAGGTTATAACTCAAAACCAAACCCCTACCCCGTGACAGACATACAAACACAGACAAAACAAATTAAATTTTCGTTTTTACCTTTGCTGTTCACCTGTTCTTCAGTAACTTTATGGGAGTCACCAGTAGCTTGGGCGGAAAACCACCACCTTTTCTGTTGGTGACGTCATTAAACTTCCATTCAGTCATAAACTTCCATTCAGTCATAAAGCAATTTAATTCAAAATATAACTTCTGCCACCACACCAGTCAGCCCTTATAATCCTCGCCACGGAAAAAAGTAGTAACAGACCAAATGCTTCTGTGACAGACAACCCCCTCGTTAAAAAATTACTCGCGCCGAAATTACCACATTTTTTTAGTGTTCATCTAAGCCAAACGTATCTTAATCATATCCTGCCAATAAAACACAAATTCTTAAGTACCCTGTGGTATTTTCATCATCATATCTAAGTACTTAATCAACGAAAAAAACTTCGTAGTTATAGGCACAACTCTGGAGATTAAGAACTAATCCACTGAAGAGACGAAACAAATCCATCACCATCCACGCATGCGTATTAGCAGACCGAATGCTTCTAGGCAGACCTACCGCCTCATTAAGAAAATTACTTGCGATGAAATTACCGCAATTTTTCAGTGTCCATCTTAAACCAAACGTATCTTAATTATACCATGCCAATAAAATACAAATTCATAAGTACCTTGAGGTATTACCATCATCACATCCAAGCACTTGATCTACTAAAAAAAACTTCGTAGTTATGGGCATAACTTTGGAGATAAAGAACTTCCGTGTAATTTAGCCTACAACTTCAATTTTTTATCAGAATTTACGTGAACTTTGATCATAATTTATGATAATTATTAATGCAATTGTTTATTACCTTGATAAAATCAACATTGAATCAACCTGTATTGATAATTTTTAAAAGTCGGTACGAAACAAATCCACCACCATCCGTGCATGTGTATTAGCTACTGGCTAAACCTGCCGTGTATGATGTACGTTGTTTAATTTTTTTCATTTGTTCAAATGCAGTTTTCCTCATTAATTCGTTAGTTCCTGCTTCGTTTTTAGCTTCGGAATTCGTTATTGCGGAATATAAAATATTACATTTGGAAATATTTTTCGAAAGGCATTTGCAGAATCTACGTTTATGGAGGGTAATTGTATATGTTGCAAACAGGGATTAAATTAAAAAACGGTAACTGCTGCACTCTGGGAAATGTCGGTACGGTCTTCTCTGGTGGGAGCGGGGTAAAGAATATTTGCCACTGCAAGTCGGTCATTCTGCTCTCTCTCTCTCTCTCTCTCTCTCTCTCTCTCTCTATCTCTCTCTCTCTCTCTCTATATATATATATATGTTTATTTATATTTATGTTTATTTATATTTATCATGGTTATTTAAAGCACGACAAAACATTGCGGAGGAGATGCAGGAAAATTTTTCTGAGTCCTTCAGAGTTTTTCCGGGCAGCACCAGGTTGGCCAGTTAGTATATATATAATATATATATATATATATATATATATATATATATATATATATATATATATATATATATATATAGATCGATAGATAGATATGGATTTAGGATTTATGATTTAGGTTTATATATA
>NC_089763.1:40286968-40431968 GCF_040412425.1 Macrobrachium rosenbergii | reverse complement strand
CAACGGTAATAAATGGTTCACAAATACTATCACCAATGAAAGCGTCTTTCCTTGTAATTTTATCGCTTCCTGTGTGTAATTCCTTTCCATGTTTCCTTAGTCAGTATATTTCCAGTGTTGTCTTTCCTTGATATCATTCTTGCCCAGCAACAACAATATTTTTAGTTTTATTTCGTTAGATTTATTTCAATGTTGCCAATGCTAGTTGGACTTTCTGTTTGCAATTTTGAGCTCATTTTCTCTGTATCGGCCGTTAACGACAATAGTATTGTCGAAACTGTCACCAATAACTGTAAGATTTGTTTTTGTGCTTCATCCAAACACCTAATGCTCCCCTAGCTTTTAATCCTGCGAAAAAATGCTACTGACTGATTTCAGTTACTGAAAAGGATCGCAGATGCTGACTTTAGCCACAAACGCGAAGTCCAAGTATATCATGATAAGATTAAAAACATCCAAATTTTATAATGCTAAGGAAAAATGGAATTATTCGTGCCATATATGCCGTGACCATGGCCGCTTCGTCGCAAACTGAAGCTAACGCAATGATGCGCCAGCCATCTAGGCTTGGCCAATGAGAGGTAACTCGAAAGAATTTAATGAATCCCTTGCTGCTTCTGTTTCCCTTCGTCCAAGAGGCGTTTCTGCCATTTCATTTACGCCCGCCCCTTCCTGCCTCTTCCGTGTTTCCCGACACGGTCGCTTTTGAAAGGGGGATCAAAAATGTCTCTGGATATGATCTCGTCTCTTTTCTTCACACCTTTTTCTCTTATGATCTATGAACGCGAAAACTCACCTTTCGATCACTAGAAAGAAATATACTGATAATGTTGAAAATTCGAGAAGTGTTTTTGAAGTCGAAAACATCAAAGTGACTCAAAGAAATCCCAGTTACAAGTTTAAAATATGTAAGTTAGACCATATGTCATAGATCCCACACAATGCAAAAACTGCAAAAATATATATAGTCATACTACCAAAATTGTAACAACACTCAAGTGACCATACAGCCAAAGCTTTTGTGCTGGTTTTGATAGTATCATTGTTTTTAACATGGTTTAATGTACGTACTGTGCAGGAGTGTGTAGACAGTGTACATTTGCAAAAAAGACCCTTTACATTATATTATGTCATTTTATGTAAGGAATTTGATTGTACAAAGCATGCAAGCATTCTAGAACCAAACCTCCATAGCAACCAGGAAGAGGTAGCTGTGGATGTTGAGAGGGATGTTGAAAGAATGGACAAAATGGAATCGTGGAGGTGTTTGTGTGTAAACATAATGCTTGAAGGTAGGATAAGAAAAGAGTCAAGTCACAGAATAGATGAAGCAAAGGTACACTCGGAGTGTGTATGGAAGCCTTTTCGTAGCAGGCAAATTAGTCTAATGATTTCCTTCAAAAAGCCCACAACGCCAGGTAACTTATCAAACAATCAATCCTGCTTTCATCTATCGTTTTCCAAGACGTTGAACCCCGGCTTTTTCATCATAACTTCTCATCTTTATTTATTTATTTTCTGTTGGTCCAAGATAAGATCAGTTGCCCGTCCCGTTGCAATCCGAAAATATAATAGGATATTGACTTGAATTCCTACCTGGAGGACAACATAATGGTTCAACACTGGGACGCCCCCACTGCGAACTCCTCGAGTGTACCTCGACAACTGTCGTCTTTTGATCCCTGAAGGTCTCCGAGTGCATCATACAGGCCAAAGTGGCGGCGATGGATTCAGAAATCGATGAGAGCCAGTCATATAAATCAACGATAAAGTCGAAATATATTGCACGGCATTTGATATCCATCTTATTCATGTTTAAGACAAAATCCAAATAGTCACTGCCAAGGTCTGTTCATGTTTTTAATGCGTCCTTACAAAGCACCGAGGTGATTTTCATTTAACATCTTCATATCCCATTCTGCAAAAATCACATTAGTTGGTGAACGATATCAAAGTAGCGGCTTAGAGATCCGGAGAATTTTTTTTTTTGTCTATTTTTCAATTTCGTTTTCCTTGACGTATGACGTGATGCGGTTGTCACGGTTATCATACGTATGAGTTAATGATATATATATATACATATATATATATATATATATATATATATATGTGTGTGTGTGTGTGTGTGTATAGATACATATATATGTGTGTGTGTGTGTGTGTTTAAGCATGAGGAATCTCTCCACATCTCAAGTGGAATTCTAGCGCGCACGTTACGAAAAGGAAGCTTTATTAGATAAGAGAGATCCACACAGCATATGCAGTGAGAAATCAAAGATAGCCGAAAGACAGGAAATAAAAAAAAAGGGCCAAAATAAGAAAACACGAGACCGGAGGTTAATGATTTGTAAACAGTTAAAATACCAAGAAAATATGAAAAGATGGAGCAGCAAAGGTCTTCGCCTCTCTCTCTCTCTCTCTCTCTCTCTCTCTCTCTCTCTCTCTCTCTCTCACACATACGCACACACACAAACACACGTTTTCGTTTTAACCTTCCGTATTTAACATTTACTGAATGAATAAGCCAGCGACAGCTGCCTGTTTTTCCCTGGATCCACTCGCATTTCGCTTTGCTCAATTTAACATAACGATACAGATCGTGATAATGACAATAACAGTAACACGACCATTTTATACAACAGCAATAATTTGCATATTAGGTATTGATGTCTATTTACTTATTTTTACATGAATATTGCTATCATTTATTTTATTTTACCGCTCTGTGCAATTTTCACATTTTTGGTATTCTACTCCGTGGAACTGGTTTGGAAAATATTGGTCTTGTTAGTTTGTTCCATAATGGATATGCTTCACATTATTATTTATAAAAGATGAAGAACAATGATGATGATCATCATGACGATAATGCTGTATTTAACTGTGTTCGTTGCTGTCTGGGAAAACATTAACTATTAATCCCATAATTATAATTTTTTCCCAATAAATCTACGAGCAGTGCTCCTAGTTCATTCCCGTGACACTTATAAAAAATTAGAATGCTGACCTGACGCCAGAATTCTCTGTAATGAATCAAAATAATGACTGCCAATAAAACAAAAAAGATGATGATGATCGACAGGTCAAAAGTATAAATCAAACCATCTGCTAGAACTGACTGTTTCTGTTTTTTTTTTTTTTATGTTTTCTGAGCGTTTAATTATGGTGGCATGAAGGACGTGTTTATGAGAGGATGAGGGATAATAAAAGAAAAAATAAACTGCATGAGAGGAAGGGAAGAAAGGTGATGAAAAGGGAAAAAGCGAAGAACGAAAATTAATTGGTTAGTATTATTAGAAGAGCGCTTGTGTAGTGTCGTAAAGTACGCCTTTTAGACTACGGCAGAAAATTTAAAAAATGGAGTGAGAATAAGGAAAAAATACGGCAAAGAAGAGTAAAGATGTAGAAAAGAAGGAAAAGGGTTGGAAGAAGAATTGATAACGAGTAGAATAAAGAAAATTCAATCAAAGAGGAAGTCACAGAAATGTAAGCAATATACGACGCAAGAGTGCTATGAGTGAAAGCTGTTTTAAGAGTTATTATTATTATTATTATTATTATTATTATTATTATTATTATTATTATTAAAAGCCTGATAATAGAACAGTCAGTCTATACTATTCGAATATACTATAGAAATCCTGGTTTGAAAAAAATTGCCAATTAATGGATGAAGAATTTCACTCAATCATTTGAATTAGAATATTCCATACTAATGTGTAAATTCAAATTCAGGATAATAATAATAATAATAATAATAATAATAATAATAATAATAATAATAATAATGTCAACAGATAGAATGAACAGAATAGCTGACGTAACAGGCGCGTACGAAATATTATACAAGAGATCTGTATTGCTCACAACAACCAAATGATACATTTATTTAGAACCTGAGTGGCAAGAGAACAATACGTATGACTTAGCGAGTTTAAATAAGCAACCTTCGCGGTATATGGTATGGGTATCTTTTTTTTATTATATACAATGGCGTATGTGTGTGAGACTTTGGTATCAAAGCTACACTGACGTACCACGCCAAAGTGTAGTGGTCAAAGAACCTGCATGGAAAGGATACTGAAATATTTATACTGCATAATGGTATCACTTCATTGCAGTATGCAGACACTCATCTTGTCTAGCTGTTAATGGAAAAAAATGGTAAAATTATTTTGATAAAGTATGATTTGATAGCTTTTGGTTCTGAATGAAAAAAATATTCAAGCTAGGAAAGACAACTCGTAAATTTTAGGTTTGATCATCTTTGAAATTCTCTCTTTTTCTTTTTTTCCCTCATTCCTCTTATCTCCCATCATCGTCTCCTATAAATCAGCACCAGCCTCTCTCTCTCTCTCTCTCTCTCTCTCTCTCTCTCTCTCTCTCTTCTCTCTCTCTCTCCTTGATTTTAAGTAACTTGGATTTCTTAGGGGAAAGTTGTCTTCTTCAGTTTATTTCATGATTCGACATTATACTTTATTTAATGCTGGATAATTGGAAAAAATTGAAATTCAAATGATATATCTTTACGAAACGATGATAGTTGTCTCATATAAAGAATTTTGAAGCATGTAACTTGATACTTTGTTAAAAGGCCAACAGAGCCTTTTTTAAGTCACAAGCCATGCCCCTTGAACGTAATACAGATGATTAATATTTCCAGACAGAGGCAATAAAAATGGCAGGTAATTAATCTTTTTAGAACTGCTTGGCCACTATCATTGGTGCCTAACGCTTTCTGGCAGAGACAAATAACACGATGGGCAAATTACCTGCCTGCAAATGTTTGGCAGCGATTAAATCTGCATACCGTTCCCAGATAGAGTCATAAATCAAACAAATACAAAATGGGCAAATTAAATATCTAGGCAAATTTGGCATCTCTCCTCTAAGTGGACGTTGTTTTTGCCCGAGCTAGTGATCATAAAATATGAATATTGTCTTTGCATCCATTTAAGAATTTTAATTAATGCAGCCAAAAAATTAAAATAACATTGATTTAATTTCTGGTCTGCATACCCTTGGCCCCAGTCTGCACAAGTTATCTGAAGGAGATTTAAAAGAGAGAGCTAACCTTATCAATAATTCTTGTTAATGTTCTTAGCATCTCCTTGGCTAATCTGTTATTTTAGCCATTCCAAGATACCTGTTCTTCATCTGATAACCACCCCCAAATGCCTTTGTATGCCTTCATTCTGAATTGTTTTTTGTGAAACCAAGTTTTCTTTATATTTTTTTCTGAGATATGCAGAATGCTTGAAAATTCTTTAGAGCACCATTGTTCAACGTGGGCCATATGTGCACCGTGTTGCCTATGAGAAATTTGCAGGGGCCACAGGAAAAATAACAGAAATGGGGGCCACGGGAAGCCACTGAAAAATATTCTATAGGTCAGACTGGTTTTACTGAATTGCTACTTCGTGATTGTTAGTTTCACTGGGAACAGAAACTTGCATGATCTTTTCAATGATAAATAATCCTTACATCCAAAAGTTCTGGTAAATGGAGGCTAAACAGTAATTACTCCCTTATAACCAGACGCATGTAGCAATACTCAATGTAAGCGAAAGAAAATTTACTTCCGAGGATTAAAATAGGAGTTTTCCAGCAACCTTACTGGACGACAGCTTGTGAGAAACGTGGGACAACCACACCAGTCTCTCCTATGTGTAAAATTCATTTGGGTTATCTCTCTATTGTAGAAGACTCGAAATTACCATGATTTTAATTGAAAAAAGAAATCTACGTCTCGCTCTTATGAATATCTGTGTTTTTTATTCTCTCGCTCTTATGAATATCTGTGTTTTTTATTCAAGTACATTTTTCAACCAAATCATGACGTCCAGTGATTTACAAGTGGAGTAGGAGTTTCTAGTCCATAGTTGCCTCAAATCTGGGGGTCCATAAGAACTCAAGTTGGCTTGGAAGGGGCCATGGGAGTAAAAAGATTGAACAGAACAAAATATAGAATTTAGGCCAATGGCCAACCGCTGAGACCTATGAGGTCATTCAGCACTGAAACGGAAATTGACAGAAAAAAGCTTTGAAGGTACAACAGGAGGAAACCTCGCAGTTGCACTGTATTATGAAACAATTGTTGGGAGAGGGTGGAAAGTAAGATGGAAAAAAGATAATATGAACGGAAGTACAGGAAAAGGAATAACAGGAGTCGCAGCTAGGAACGCTGCAAAGAACCTTAAGTAATGCCTACAGTGCACCGCGTAAGGAGCACTGACGGGACTAACTTCCTACGGGGGTGAAAAGGTTGAGAAGTGCTGTTTTAGTGTAAATGAAAGTATCTTTCACGCCACGTTTACTTTTCTCGCGGCTATATGACCTGTTTATGTTTTATATCACGTTTTCACTTCCGTGTTACAAGTTATACATACTCATAAAGAATAGTAACATTGTTTTAAAACCCCATATATGGAATGTGATTCAGTTTACCTGAGGAGATAATAACCTGCTACCAGCATCACAGCTTTTGACCCTGTGAATCATAAAGCCCTTTTATATACATATATATATATATATATATATATATATATATATATATATATATATATATACAAACTAAGACTATTTGGAATTGGTGGATCTTTTATTGATATTTTAAGTGAATTTTAATAGGCAGAACCCAAAGGGTACGTGCTGATGGCCAGTATAGCAACTTCAATAATATCAATTCAGGTGTTCCTTAAGGTAGTGCTTAGACCTTTGCCATTTGTTATCTATACCAATGGCATGTGGCAGTTTCTGGCGAACAAACTGATTCTATACGCCGACAATGCTATTCTTCTAGTTGTTGTTACTTCTCCGCATCTTAGGTCTGCAGTTGCAGAATCCTTAATATAGATCTGGTGTATATTCGCGAGTAGAGTTGGCTTTGGGCAGGAAGCTTAACCCTTTTAAAACCAAGTATGATAGTTAACCGACCAGATTTATATTTAATTGATATAGTTTTAAAGTTCAGTGATTCTTTAAGAATTAAATTAATAATTAATAATTTCCCGAGGGATTGAAATTCCAAGCGTCTGTGTCGATGTCTTAATAATCCAGATGTAGGATTTTGAGTTTATTACTGGGCGTCTCCCTAGTCATGTTTTGAGCGGGTCTGTAAAATGTACTATTGTCATTATACAGTAGATAGCTCACTCAATTATATGGTCAGGGTACCTTAAGGGGAACAGCTGCTTACGGATTATTTCAAATTCTTTTCCAGGAATTCTGGAAAAAAAATTGCTGGCTACGCCAAGTTTGACAGAAATGTCATTGTACCTAAAAAAAAAATTAATATATGAGTGCAAATGTTTGTTTTCATTACACGGCAAATTTGTATTCTGTCATGCCTCAGATTATTAAAATATTTGGAAAATGAATTTTATTATGTGTTTCCCATTCGACCTCTACAAACAAAAATTCATGTTGATCATGGACAGCCCTTTAAGTCAAGTATTTGGAGTATTTCGATAATACAATAATAAACGCTATAAAATCCAAAGGCCTGATGTGTATGAGATACGTTGATAACCAAACATTTTGGGATAATAGATGTAGCAATATTAACGATTTTCGTTCAAAATTAATTATATTAGTGCCCCGTATCAAATTCAAAGTCAAATGCGAAACAGACAATAACATTATAGAATATTAAATTTAGCGATTTAGCCGTTATAAACATTGAAAAAACAGTCTTAAACATACTTCTGCTGGACACATGGATTAACAAGAGTGGTTCTCAAGAGTTTAGAACTGTCAGATTGGCGGGTAACAAAATGAATTCACGCCTCACCTGTAGGTACGCTCCCGTAAGGGATGCTTCGACACCAAGGTGAACTGGAGACAGCAGGAGGAAGTAGATGATAAACTTGGTGAGCATTGTCTTCTGTTTTCTGCAAGCGAATCAGTCCGTTAGTTAGACAGTAAAGGTAGTTTAGGAAAAATATTCGTTCAATTCTGTTGGCAAGTCATTTTAAATAAATGGAAAGCTTATTTCATATGCAGATCCAAAACTCTAAAACGTTAGACACACAATTATCATAATCTACAACGATCTTGAAGCTATCATGGAATGTTGTGTTTATTCTACTACTCTTACCACAGACGCAACTGCAATGGGTATCATTAGGACCTATAACCTCTCTCATTAGACTCACTAGGTCTGTTGCAAGCTTCAGGAATTCAATTGGCCTCCCAAATACTTACAAAACCCACAATTGCTTAATTTCAGTAATCGGTAGACCAATGTTGCGCTGGCAAACGCAACGCCATCTATTGTCAAACGTATCGACGTATCGAGAATCAACAATGCGCAGAATATAGCCACCTTACAATAACCTGGTAATTCATTAGGCTAAAATCCAATGCGTGTTTACGACCCACATACTTAAAGGCAGAGCTTCATTGCAAGGTGCTTATAAATATTTGACGTAGACTCAGAAACGTGAGGTTTACGATCTAGCTTTAGAGCTGTTCGACTTATGAACTCTTTAGAAATATTTCCTTTGTAACTTAGACCCTGATCCAGGTTGATCCGCTTCTGCTTTCTGAATACTTTATAATTCTTATGGAGTGCATTCACAGCACTGATGAATGACTACTCCTTTAATTCAGGTCACGACTTTATAGATAGAAGTCCCCCTCGATTTGGGACTACCTTGACATGGTGGGGTGGCTCTTGGACCCCGGGAGTCTGCTCACGGGTTTGAGTCCAAGGGTCCCACATGCCATTGTATATTTGTTTGGATTAAATTCTGTGGAATTTTCCACTGTTACTAAAATTTATTGGACCTGACAAACGGAAGGGGATGTCATGGCTGGGAGTGGGTTTGTATCCGAAGCTGAATGGTGGGAGCTGTGGTGGGACCATCAACTGCCCGATATTGTTCGGACCTGAGAGATATCAGGCGGAACTATTCTTTAGGGCTGGACCACGGATTCCCGGGGGGTCTGGTTCTGGGGATGGGACTCTCGGCATTCTGTCTGGTTTGTCCATAACATGATTGGGGTGGGGATGATTGTATTCCGGTAATATTGTCGGTCCTAGCAAGCGGGTTTGGCTTGCACTTGGGCCACTCTAATTATGTTGTGCCATTCCCTGTGGGGTCGGGTAGGGGATACGGACGTTTGGGAGTCGGTTCTCACTTGTGCCATTGGCGAAGGGATGGACCCCGTGAGGGGCTGGTGATATCTTTTTAAGGTTTTCAGGTTTATTTTTTTCTCCCCACTTCAATCTTCATGCTCAGTTGTGTTAAAGATTTGAGTGCCCCTGGACCCTTTGATGGTAGCTGCTTGGCACAGTTGATGACCACAGGAGCCTCCTCTGACAACCTCTCTCTGGAAAAATCAGAAAAAAATACAAATGTAATTACACCGGAGCCCTATGCTCTAATGAAAAGCAAACCAAAAAAGAGGCAAATATCTTGACCCAACCTGGACTCACTTCGACTCCCTCTTTGTGAGTGGGAGTTGGTCAAGATTCCTGACCTTAGAAACAGAGAAGAAAATATTGGCATTGAAATTAGAAAACTTCCTGTTGAATCGACATTCAAGTACTGAAATGCCATTCAGACAAGTAAAAGAACAGATGTGGTTGAAAGAAACCACAACAAGAAATCAATCAGAAAATTACTTATATATAAAAAATATTGACAATGTAAAAGTACATATAAAAAAATATAACAATATGAACAGTGTACAAGGTACCATAGTACTCCCTGGTAATGATGAACCAATAGAAAAGAATATATAGCTGGATTCCCTTAAAAAAAGATACAACAATGTACAATACTGCGAAATATACAACATAGCCAGTAGACGGAGTAATGGAAAAACACTGAAAATAGCAAAGATAAAATTTGAAGGCCATGAATTACCCTTAAAAATTCAAATCCTTGGCCAAAGCAGAGAACCGAGACCGTATGTTCCAAAACCACTACAGTGCCAAAACTGTAGTATGTATGGACATACAAGGAAAAATTGCCGTAATACATCTGTATGCCCATACTGTGGATCTGACAAACATGCCACACAGTGGAGGTGTGGTGAACCAAAATGCGGAACTGTGGACAAAATCACCATGCAAGATCTAAGGAGTGTATGTAGTATATATACAATACAGAATTAAAATTACTTCAGGAAAGGAGTGTATGTAGTATATATACAATACAGAATTAAAATTACTTCAGGAAAGGACAGGAATGCCTATAAAATTAGAATTAAAGATTAGAGGAATGCATGATCCCGCTAAGAAACGAACTTTTTCTACAGTAATAAGATCAAACAATGAAACAAAAATGGAAATAAATAAGAGTAACAAAATAACCACTTTACAAGAAGAAACTAATATAGCAAAGGACCAAGAAATGTATACTAATCTTTGCTCAAATTCATTTGAGATATTAAGAGAAATGAAAGCACTAGAAGATAATACAAGCACCACAGAAATATTAGAAGATAGTCATGATGAATTAGAAACTAAAGAAAAAAAGAGGCCTTCAGAGAAAACTCCACCCAAGACCAACGAAAAACCAACTATTATTAGAGATACATCCATTAAAATAAAGGCGGGAGACCCGGAGAAAGAACATAAACCAAAAATTAGGAATATACCTTTGTCTCCTAAAGTAATAATAAAACCAACGGAAACAGATACCCAGAACATCAAAGAAATAGTAGAGGAACAAACCATTGACAAGAATGATTATGTGATGGGAGGAGAGATTACTCCGTCACCAACAATAGGTGCAGTAAGAGTAAATGAAAAAACGACACATGAAAACACATGTGGATGCAATGAATGTTTCATTGAACTGTGCAACAAAAACGAAAGCATAACAAAGAACAGTTTAGCAAACACTATACGAAATTTTATAAGATACAGGAATAAAGAAATTACTAATTTAGACACTCAAGAAAAGGGCTGTATGCGCATTGGACACATAATGTCTTATAAAGAAAAACAAATAAATATTGTAAATAGGACTTAAAAAAATGCAAATTGATGATCCACAAAAGGAAAATAACACTTGAACACACTAACGTTATACTTTCAATATTTATATTATACAATGGAACGTAAATGGTTTACAGACCAGATTACATTTGGGAGAAATACAACGACTACTAAGGGAATATGAAGCAATGATACTATGTTTACAACATGTCAACAAAACAGTATCAACAATAGGTAAACATACCTCAGTATCTATATCTAGGGAAGAAGAAGGAAATTTAGGTACTGCTATATATGTACTTAACAAAGTATGTTATGACAGAGTACCTGTAAATTTTACTGACTTGCAAAAATCAAGTATTAAAATACGAATAAAAAACGATAATTACATAATTTATAACTTATATAACCAACCTAATAAAAATTACGACATTGATAAACTTAAAGATTTACTTAACACTACCAAGGAACCTACATTTATAGTAGGTGATTTTAATGCTCACAACCCAATATGGGACTGTAATTGTACAAACTCAAATAGAACAGGTAGTAAAATAGAAGAGTTCATGGATTCAAACGACATGTGCTGTATAAATGATGACGAAATTAGCACGTATTTTTCAAAAGCACATGGAACATTTTCCTCAGTAGACTTCACTTTATGTACAGCAAGTATAGTTGACAGATTGGATTAGAATACAGTTGATGACTTGCACACCAGTGATCATTTCCCAATATTAATTTCCTTATTACAAAATAATCTTGCAAAACATGTCCCTCACTATAACATTTATAAAGCAGATTAGGAGTAATATGAAATACACACTAGAAATATCCCATCATTTGAATATTTACAGGACCATAATGAAACTAATAAATTCCTTGTTGATTTCATTAAAAATGCTGCCGATAAAGCAATATCAAAGTCAGAACCCCATCCAGCAAAACACAAAGTTCCACGGTGGTCTGATGAGTTAACAGAATTAATAAATATAAAACACTCAGTAGGGAGACGATTAGATAATTTGAATAGAAAGTTCAGTAAAATGAATACAAAATTACTGATATTAGAAAGAACTTTACAAAAAATGACTGTATTATTACTAGAAATTGATACATCAAAACCTGTATACAACAAAATATCTGCAAAATTTAAAAAAGAAGTAATTCAAGGAAGAATCATTTTATGGAGGAAATACGTATCAGATCTCTCTAATAATACTCTCATACAAAAAATAAGGGAAAAATTCAGGAAAATAAATGGTACATGTTAAACCACCTAGACATGCCATATTAAAAGATTGGAAAAGAACTCTTGATCCAAAAGAAATAAGTAATATAATGGGAGAAAATTTAGCAAATGTAAGTAGTGATAAAAATTTAGATGAACACTTCCGCACAAAAAGAAGTAAAATAGAATTAATAACAATAAATTTTGAATCAGTAGATGATAATATATATATATATATATATATATATATATATATATATATATATATATATATATATATATATATATATATATATATTATAATAGAAAATTTAATATGTCAAAGTTGGAATATGCTCTCTGGAACAGCAATAAATCCGCTCCTGGAGGTGACAGTATTTTTTTTGGATGATCTGCCACTTAGCACCTATGGCAAAGTCATACTTATTAGAGTTTTATAATCGTTTATGGCTTCGAAATTTATTTCCAGATGAATGGAGTAAAGCTATAATAATTCCTGTCCCCAAACCTGGAAAGGATCCCAGTAATGTAAATAATCAGACCAATTTCTTTAACAAGCTGCTTATGCAAATTGTTAGAGAATATGGTAAATACTCGACTAACATGGCACATACGAGAAAATAAAATTTTAACTCCTACTCAGTTTGGGTCACATTGTAACAGATCTACATTAGATTCTCTCTGTAACTTAGAAGACCATATACGTAGAGGTTTTGAACGAAAACAAATTACTGTAGCTGTCTTTTTTTAACATTGAAAAAGCATACGATACTACATGGAGGTATGCTATATTAAAAATTTTACAAAACGACAACATCCGTGGACATTTACCCACAGTAGATTTATACAGAACTTTTTGACAAATCGCAATTTTCAGGTGAGAACTGATGATGATCTGTCTAGAACATTTCCACTTGAAAATGGTGTTCCACAGGGAAGCGTCCTTAATGGCACACTGTTTACTTTAGCAATTAATGATATCAGTAAAAATCTACCTATTGGCATTAAAAGTAACCTGTATATGGATGATTTTGCCATATATTAGTCAGCATCCCGAATAAAACATGCAGAACGAATCGGTAAAAGTATAGTAAAAATAGATGAATGGGCCTCATCTGTAGGCTTTAAATTTTCCATAGATAAAACTCGTGCAATCATGTTTTATAAAAATAAAAAATGGAAAAAGGTGAAGAAATAGATTTAAAAATCAGAAACCATAGTATACCAATTGGCCAAACAGCCAATCGAACACTACTTGGGGAGCCGATAGACATACCCTTACTGTACTGTATGAAGCAACAGTTCTGTCCATCATTGATTATGGAAGCGAAGTATATGGCTCAGCATCTGACGCAGCGCTGAAAATGTTAGACCCTGTTCACAATGAATGCCTTAGAATATGCTCAGGAGCCTCTAGATCGTCACCAAAATCATCGTTACAAGTTGAATGTGCTGAACTGCTTTTGTCTCTCCATAGAGAGCTAGTAACAATGAAAAGTGCTTTAAGAATTCAAACTAGTGATTCTCCAACAAAAAAATTATTTGAATTAAGAGATGTATTTATAAATAACCATCCAACCACCTTTCCCACTTAGAGCTAGAAGATTATTTGAGTCGCTGGATATAAATATATACAAGTGCCTTTAATAGTAAAATCACCTCCTCCCTGGACAATGAATAAAATGAGAATTTGCACACACCTCAAGTATTTATCAAAAAGTAACTCTTATAAACCAGAACACCATAGACAACATACAATAGAGCACATAAACCGAAAAGGTCCACATTACGCAATATATATAGATGGATCTAAATCAGAACACGGAGTGGGATATGCTGCAGTTTCCAAAGACAAAACTTATCAATTCTCTCTTCCTGATAATGCTTCCGTATTTACAGCAGAATTGTATGGAACTGCGTCAGCTATAAAAATAATTAAAGAATCATCATTCAATAATTTTGTGATTTTTAGTGACTCGAGAAGCGCTATAGAAGCTATTCAAAGTTACAAATCAAAAAATAATATAGTACAACAGATTAAATTATATCTCCATAACTTATATAATAATGGAAAGAATGTAGAAATATGTTAGATCCCTACCCATGTAGGGATCAAAGGAGATGAAGATGCAGACAAAGCAGCTAAAGAAGCAACTCACATGACAAGATCAAATGTGAATATCCCTGTTACTGATTATGTAACACACATAAAAATGGGTATCGTAAATAAATGGCAATATATATGGGATGAAGAACCTGAAAGTAATAAATTGAAACAAATAAAACCTGATGTTAAAAAATGGAGTTCAACATATCAGAGAGAGACACACGCACAAGTAATTTTAACACGTCTCCGAATAGGCCATACTCGTCTGACACGTGGGCACTTAATGAGCAGCCCACATGGCCCGCCTCCCGAGTGCTCAGAGTGCAGGTTAATAACAGCAGTCAGACATGTGTTGTGTGAGCGTCCAAAGTATGACCAACAGCGAATGTCAACTTTTGGAGATAGAACAGTGAAAGAAATTTTGTCAGAATCTTTACATTTTCAGTCGTTCCAATTTTGATGTTCTTGAGGAACTGTAATTCAATTAATAAAATATAAAAATAAGTAAATAATAAAAGCACGAAAACCCTTTTAACATTTGTTAAATTTAAAAAAAAAAGGCAAAATTTTAAAATGTTGCTTAATTTATATTCTGATTTTTAATATACCTTTTTAGTATGTATGTAAGGAAGTCTGAGTAAATGTATTTATTGTATGTATGTGTTTCAGTATGAGAGAATGTGCCTATAAGCAGTTTTTAATTTCATTTTAATTCATTCATCATTGTACCGAATGATCTATTAGGTCCTAGCACTTGGCCTCAGGCCTGGACCTAGTATTTTAATCTAATCCTTCGGGCCAGTCCTATGAGAGCTGAAAGTCAGCTCAGTGGTCTGGTTAAGCTACTTTAATAATGTTTCCAATTACTCTCAGTGGGAAAAAGAAACGGGGACCTCTAATTGACATTACAAGATTGCTTTGCAGTGTTCAAGAGGAGTGCGTAAAAGGTATATGTATAAGGGTCGCGTTAGAAGCTAAAGATGAAGGCAAACATACAAAATTGAATATCAAATGTTATTTCCCTTACCCCATATATAAAGATATCAGAAAGAATATTATTATTGTATACACATAATGTACTATATGTGTAATATATTTACAATTAATGCTCTAGTAACAGGATATATGTATACTCATTCGGCTGTGCACATTAAACTCTCTCTCTCTCTCTCTCTCTCTCTCTCTCTCTCTCTCTCTCTCTCTCTCTATATATATATATATATATATATATATATATATATATATATATATATATATATACGAGAGTGTGTGTGTAAGTGCAAGTGTTTGTATAAAATATTTATATAATATATATATATATATATATATATATATATATATATATATATATATATATATATATATATATATATTGAATATCCCAAAAAAATAATAGACTATCTAATTTGAGACTCAAACTGCCAAATATCATGAAACTGAAGGCTCTGGACCAAGATCATGGCTTAGAAGAATTAAGATCGCCCCAGATAAGCCTAAAGGAATGTTCTCCCATGTGAAATATGGCACCGCTGTATTAGTCTGTTTTAGATACGTCCTGCCACGCGAAGATGGTACTGTTATAGCTTTAATTATGCAATTAAAACGTATTAATAGTTTTAAGATTTTGTACTGATATTTGAAATTTTCATATTAAGAAGTGTGTCATCAAGTAATGCGCTAACAAGTCAGTATTGTTTTACAATAAGCTGGCTGTATGCCAACACGTTCTTTTGCTGACGAAGCAGCCTTACTTGAACCAGAGACCTTTATGAGGTCTCTGGCTGAACTCTGGGCAAGCCATGCAGAAGGCTTGAAAAGAAACTTCATCCTTGAACAACCCACTTCATTCGTTATGTACGGTATTCCACGTTTCCTTTCTCAGCTTATTCCGTAGGTTTTTTCTTCCTTTCGTGTCATTCTTTCCTTGAATATTATTACTTTCAGTTTTCTTTTCTTAGTTTCATGTTCCGGCTGGTAATGTTAGCTTGATCTTCTTTTGCAATTTAGCAATGTCCTTTGAATCGACCTATTACTCATCCAGTTTCTAACTTTACGAAAAGGTGCCGCAGACTGATTTTAGTCACTGAAAGGAATATCAATTACTAATCTAGCCACCTGCGCTGAGTCTAAGAATGCAGCAGCTTAGACTAAAAACATATTTATGGAACTTTAGGGAAAGAAGGTACTAGTTGTGCCATATATCCGTGACCATGGCCGTTTCAAAGCCAGTTAAAACTAATTCAGTGAATCGCTACAGTCAGCTCAGTATGGCTAATGAAAGCTAACTCAAGAGATTTTAGGTATTCCCTTTATGCTTCTGTTTTCCAGATTACTATGATCCTTCCTCGTTCAAGAGGCGTTTCTGTCACTCCATTCATGCCCGCCCTTTCCTGCCTTTCCCGCGTTTCCTGAAACCGTCGCTTTTGAAAGGGATGGATCAAAAACTTCCACATTCATTCCACATCGTAATTCCATTCATGCAATTATTAGGAATTAATAACTGTTTCTTTAATAATTTGCATCCGTATTTAGCCAAATATTTCTGATTTTTTTCAAATAGTCCTTCCATTTTGGCAATATCGATTGGTGAGTTAATGGCCAATTTAGCTTCCTCCATGCAAATATTAGAACTCTAATTAATTAATAATAATAATAATAATAATAATAATGATAATAATAATAATAATAATAATAATAAAGGAATGCCATACATTTTTAATAATCTTGTACAAGCTAAGAAAAATTAATAAGCAAGAAACGCTTGTTCAACTCTAAAGGAAGCAACCGACGGCTTACAAGAAACAACAGATGTCACGCAACCGTTGTACATATATTCGTGTTCATATTATTGTTTTGTTAAATGTATCATTCTTAGCGTAAGCATTACATTGTCAGCGTCCCACTTATCTGTTCATATCTTCAGTCATGTTGTATACCGATTTATGTGTTTTTCCCTCCTCCAGCAAACACAGTTGGTTGTGCTCTGACCTCAATTTTGTTCGCCTCTTGTCAGGCACTACGTTTCCGCTCACACACACACACAACACACACACACACATACACATATGTACATATATATATATATATATATATATATATATATATATATATATATATATATATAGAGAGAGAGAGAGAGAGAGAGAGAGAGAGAGAGAGAGAGAGAGAGAGAGAGAGAGAGAGAGAGAGAGAGATATGACTAATCGACACAGCTCCATATACAGCACGTATTATAAACAATGTTTAAATTTATACTTATAGTAATATTGTAGCGAAGGCATGAGTAAGAGGCTGCGCCTACAAACTTACTAATTTATTCAAACAACAAACAAACAGGTCAATAGCTCTTGCGAGCGGAAACGTAGTACCTGACAAGAGGCGAACAAAATAGAGGTCAGAGTACAATAACTGTGTGTGTTGGAGGAGGGGAAAACCTACATAAATGTCAGGGGAAATGAGGAAGTCTAGGCCTTAGTTAAGTCAGGGGAATTGAGGAAGTCTAGGCCTAAGTCAAGTCAGGAAAGTGAGGAAGTTTAGGCCTAAGTCAAGTCAGGGGAAGTGAGGCAGTCTAGGCTTAAGCCAAGTCAGGGGAAATGACGAAGTCTAGGCCTAAGCCAAGGCAGGGAAAGTGAGGAAGTCTAGACCTAAGCCAAACCAGGGAAAGTGAGGAAGTCTAGGCTTAAGTCAAGTCAGGGGAAGTGAGGAAGTCTATGCCAAAGTCAAGTCCGGGGAAGTGAGGAAGTCTAGGCCTAAGCCAAGGCAGAGGAAGTGATGAAGTCAGACAGATGAATTTTCAGTTGTTTTCGGTCAACTTTAGTGGATCTTAGACTTGAATGATTTGGGAACACATTTATTATTTGGAGAAGCCCTCTGTATTTGTAACGGTTCTGTATTTGTAACGGAAAACCTGTTTGCAATCAAGCTTACCCTTTCAATATTGGTTACTTTCTGTCAGTTATTGCAAACATAATGAAGGAGGGAACTAATTTACCTGTTTATTCAATATTACTGGCTGGCGATGGGGGTATTGGGGCAAAGTCCCCCCCCCCCCTAGTAGGACGCGGCTGGTGATTCATAGGTTGGGTAGATAATGTTGAAGTTTGTGTCGTGGGTCAAAACCGAAGCCAAAGCTGAAATAGAGTCCGAATGGTCGGGTCCTAGAAGCTAAAATCAGAACTACCAAACACACTCAACTTCTCTGTTGAATGTAGGTGCATTCATGGTTGATTATGTTTAATGTTACGGAGATTTTCCCTTTATATTCTATTGATACATGCATGGTTTTATGCATCTTCGCTAAAATAATTGATAATACACTATGATATTAAATATTTGTTTTCACATTGCTCGAAATATACAAAGGTAATGTTGGTAATCCTGTGTTGAACGAAAATTTTAAATTGTTGCGTTTCTATAGTCTGAAGTAATAACTATACTCTGAAATAATTACTATTACCATAATTTTTTCTTATTGTTATAAATATCATAGATTTGATATTTGTGCATCATATGTTAGCTTTATTTCAATTGACAGAGCTTTCAATGTAGAAAAAAATAAGTTTTTCAGCCACGTGTTGTAGTTGCCAGTTAGTGAGTTTCGAACAAAATCCTCTGAAATTTGTAGCTTCACTTTTGGAACTTACTGTACAAAGGTTGCGTGACATCTGTTGTGTTTCTTGTACGCGTGCGCTTGGCCCGGGTAGATCTCGTCGTGATATAAAAATAGCCCTTTACAATATATCACATCATTTTATGTGAGGAATCTGAATTCACGTGAATTTTAAAGTGCGCAGGGATTCCCGTACCAATCCTCCACAGTAATTAGGAATTTGGAGTTATGAATGTTAGTAAGGATGCTGAAAGAACGGAACAAATGGAATCGCAGGGGTGTTTGCGAGTAAACACAATGCTTAAAGAAAGGATGAGAGACGGATGGAGGAGGGACCGGTTAGGAAACAGAAGAGGTGAAGCAAGAGTGTAAGCTTTAATTGTCTTTGGAATCGTTTCCGTAGCCGGCAAAATAGTATGGATTAGAAATGAGCGTAAGTCATTACCAACTGATAATCATGTTCAGTTAACAAAATAATCTGCTCTAAAACATCCACAGCGTCAATTAACTTCTCAGACAATCAACCCTCCCTTCATCTATTGCTTTCTAAGAAGTTCAGCCCCGTCTTTTTCCTCATAACTTCCCCTCTTTGTGTCTGGTTTCTCTCTGTCCACGATGAGGTCGGTCTCCCATCCCGTCGCACTTGAATTCCTACCTGTAGGACAACCTAATGACTCAGCACAGGGACGCTCCCTCTGCGTCCACCTGGAGTGCATCCCGAAGACTCTGTCCTTTCTGGAGCTCTAAAGGTCTTCGAGTGCATCTTACGGACCCGAAGAGAAGCTTTGATTTAGGAAATCGATGACAGCCAATCACATAAATTGGCGCGAACGGCTAATTGTAATACAAGTTATGTTCAGACCTTACCCATGTTCAAGACCAACCCCAGATAATTATTACCAGAGACTGTTCATGTCGTTTGAGTCAGGCGACTCCTATACCCTTAAAGATGAATAAATACTTTGTTTGTGTATATATATATACAAATATATACATATATATATATATATATATATATATATATATATATATATATATATATATATATATATATATATATATATATATATATATATATATATATATATATATATATATATATATATATATATATATATATATATATACATGGATGGATGGTGAAAGTCACTATGTATCATTCCTTCTAAACCAGGGCACAGTTCGAGCCCTGTCTGGCAGGAAATCACTTATCAAATACAATTCTCTTTGGGCATAAGTTATAACCAAGTATAGTGCATTAGATACTAAACTGTGTTCGTGGCTTAACATTTGTTTTGGACACAAAACCAATTCATCTCTGATTTCACGTTCACTCTTTCATTTGCATTTAAAATCCACGCCTCCCTTCCGTAGAGGAGAGCAGCATAAATTCCAGCCTTGGCTTTCAAAGACACTTCAGGTTTCTTCTTCACTTGTGCACACATCCTGTTACCTTGCTTGCTTTACTTAATCTGTGACACTTATGCTCTCATCCTACCATCATCTGAAATATTCACTCCCAAACACTTACAAGAGCCTACTGCTTCTGTTGCTAATTGTCCATAATTACATTAAATGCTCCATCTTAATGATTTACATTAATCTTCATAATCTTCACCTTGCTCACATTCACATGTTCCACTTCCACCATAAAAACTTTTCACTGCTCTTAGCAGTTTACCCTGTGTACCATAGATCCTCAACACCCTCCACATTGCTTCTGTATGAGTTCTAACATAAACTTCCTTCATGTTTCAGGTCCATATATGAAACACAGAATGAAATGGTTCAAAATTTGAAGATGTATGGAAGGAGTGGTAAAATTCTCGTTTAAGCGAAAGTGCATGAGAGTCTTTTGAGATGATTTAGTTGAGTGGAAAGAATGGAAAATGGTCAGTTAGTAAAAGGAGTATATAGTTTGCAAGTGTTGGGAGGAAGGAGGTGAGGATGACCTAAAAGAGAGGGGTAGCTGTGATCAAAGAGGAGTTAGGAGAAACTTCAACACCCAGCAAGCAAGAGAGAGCTTGCAAGGTAAGAGCAAATGGAGTAGTGTGTGTAGGAGAATCGACAATACTAATGAGCCTTCTGTTTAGAGTAAGAAGCAGCTAGTGCTTTGGATGTTTCCTGCACAGGGTATTCATCCCCCTGTTACACCTTTTGAACCTTTTAGTATCGATTTCAGTTTCAGCGCTGAATGACCCCACAGGTCCCAGTGTTGGCCTTTGGCCTAAATTCTATATTCTATTTCATTCTCTAAAAATTATACTCCACGTGAAAATTTAAACTCGGCATTACAGTATATTTAATTTGAATTAAAAGTAAAAAAAGAAATTGATAGCTTGCCAGTAAGCATTCAAGTATAAGATTAGACCTCAACTCTTGACATTTAACAGCATATACCAAATATATACTACGGGGAAATCAGTAATCTGCTTATCTTGCAAAATTGATCCTAAAATAAGATAAACTAAATTTAATACATGAATATAAGAATCTGAAGTACATTAATTTACAAACCTTCTATTTGAAAATCAATACCCTAGGGTAACGAAGACCAAATACTGGTGAACCTGGGTTTTGTACCAGTGGTATCTTTGGGAGTTTGTACCCCCAAATCTGTAGGTACGCTTTCCTCAGTTCCACTTTACCAGAAATTGTGTTAATGAACTTTAAATTGATATTGAAATGTAATCAAGTTGTCATGCCATGCAAGCAACGTCATCATGGACATAAAGTACCCTGATTTATTGCTCTGACGGAGCAAAGCCAGTAGCAATTTTCTTATCTCTAATTTGCAGAAGTGAGGAAAAATCTTGACCCTTTCTGGTTATTGATGTGTCTTTAAAAAAAAAAACTTCGTTAAGCTATTGCTTGAAGCCATACTGGCACTTGACTGAAATTATTATTATTATTATTATTATTATTATTATTATTATTATTATTATTATTATTATTATTATTATAGATAAAAACCGAAGAACAGTTACATTCTAGTTGATAGTAGGAGAAAACGACCAATCGAGTGAAATTTTGTTTCTTATTTGTTTTTTTATGAACAGTTTTTTAAATACACAATTTACACAGTACTACCCGTTGCCTCCGGTAGCCCTGCTGTTATCTACAAAGTGGACTTGTGATATAATTTTTAGTCAGGTGGCCTGTTTTTATATCTCCTAGCCCTTCATCTCGTTGTATGCCTCCTCGGGCCGTAAGAGGTAGTGCCGTAAGTGCACCTCATGCGGTGCACTGTAGGCATTACTTAAGGTTCTCTGCGGCGTCCCTTCGACATCTAGCTGCAACCCTTTTCATTCATTTGACTGTTCCTCCGTTCAAATTCTCTTTCTTCCATTTTACTTCCCACCCTATCCTAACAATTGTTTCTTAATGCAACTGAGAGGTTTACCTCCTGTTACACCTTTAAAATCTTTTTACTCTCAAATTCCCTTTCAGAATTAAATGTCCTCATAGGTCCCAGCACTTGGCCTTGGGCCTAAATTTAATATTTCAGCCTTTCATTCATTCTTATAACTCTTTGGAGTCCTCGCTTATCCTTTGCTTTCTGTCAGAGTGCTACGCGGTCTGATCTTTTGACCAGGTGTAATAGGCCTGTCTCATTTGGAGCAAACTCTTTCTTGATATTATGATATGCAGCTGTTTTGTTTTTTGTTTCACACTGTTGTGGGTATTAATTATATGAATACCCCTTTCATTGCATTGCGTTTCTTCATATCATTACTTTTGTATGCTAATCAGCTCTCTTTGAAATTCATCCTATGATTTTTATCCTAACATTGTACAGCTAATGCAATATTTTAATCTTGCATGTTTATAATACTAACACCCAGTCTCACCCACGTAAGAATTATATAAAAGCCTTGTACCCTTTCATTCTTTATCTACTTTGACTTTAATTACTGCATATGTCCTTCCTACCCTTATTGTTGAAATGATGGGTGACATGAGATATGTTTTTTTTTTTTATTTATTGGGGGTTTCTTTTATTTTTCTGTTGTATTATAGTTTTATATTCGGGTTACCGTTTTATTCCATTTCTTTTTTTTTCTTCTTGCTACCATAGAAAATTCCTTTCGCCTGGATAAGCAAGCTTCATAAAACCAATTTCTATGTGTTGAACTCCTCTATGTATTTTGGACGGTATATCCTTCACGTTTTCTCTTTGGTACGAAAAATAGTGCATATAAGCATTTGTGTGAGTGCTCTTCCCGTATACTTTGGCTTCAAATCCTGCAGAGTTTTGTTTCACCCAAAATTCGAGAAAAGATAATGTTGATTCCTTGATGTTTTCAATTGTGAATGTCATCGATGGTTCCAAAATAGTCATTTTTTCAGGCAAAGCATCTAACATACTTAAGCTGCATGTTTAAAAGAGAAAAGTGTCTTAACATATCTCTTCATAACACATACTGTAGCTACTCTGAATGTCTGTCCGTATGTCTTGCCTCCATAACTGAAATAAGAGTCCTCACCATTTATTGATTAACTCGCAAATTTCCGGCGAAACTGACAGTATTGCTGATAGGTTTCTAGGTTCTTTTAGGCTTTCTAAGAAATCAGTTAATTGCTTTCAACGGGCCGACGACACTAGACCCACGGAATTAATCAATAAGGTTATTTTTTGGGGTAGGAGGCGGATTTTAGTCATGCACGAAAATATCTGCCTTTTTTAAGTTAAGCTATATCATAGGAATCTTTGTCGACATCATATATAGATTTTTCCAAACCAGTTAAAATCCTGTTGTGTGTTGACCTCCATGTTTCGTTGTCAGGAAAATTAGTATTTTCATCCGCTGTATCCTTCGCATTTTGATGTTGTAATCAATGCTGTTCTTCACTACTCTGGTATTGCCCTTAACAGCTTTCATTAATTTGATATCTTTATTTGCGTGCCGTATATGAAGATGTGCGTAAATTAGGCGTAAATATGCTATATAATACGTCATTCTAAGTAAGGAATTTCAGTGCCCATAAATTTCAAAGTATGAAGGGAATCTTGAACCAATCCTTAATGGCCACCAGGAAGTTGGAGCTATGAATCATTGTAGGGACGCCGAAGTAAACATAATATTGAAAGGAAGGATGACAGACTGGTGAAATCATAGAATAGGTGAAGCCGACTAAATAGTATTGATTAGAAATGAGCCTAAGATATTCCCAACTGATAATCATTTTCAGTTATTAATATAATAATCTGCTCTAAAAACATCCACACCGTCAAGTAAATTCTCGGGCAAACAATCCCGCGTTCAACTATTGGTTTTTAAGAATTTCTGACCCGTCTTTTTCCTTATAACTTCCCCTTTTTGTGCCTTGTTTTATCTCTGTCGACGAAGAGACAGGTCGGTCGCCCGTTCCGTCCTGGTTCAACAGTTCCTTTTTAATTCTAACCTTGGCTTTCAAAGACACTTCAGGTTTCCTCTTAATCTTGTACACACATCCTGTTAACTTCCTTGCTTTACCTGATCTGTGATACTTGTACTCTCATCCGACCATCATCTGAAATATTCACTCTCACACTCTTACAAGAATCTCTTGCTTCTGTTGCTAATTGTCCAAAATTACTCCATCTTCATAATTTACATTTATCTTCATAATCTTCATCTTGCTCACCTTCACATGCTCCATTTCCACCTTGTATACTGTGGATCCTCAACACCCTTCACACTGCTTCTATATTAATTCTGCCATAGGCTTCTTTCAGGTTTCAGGTCCATGTATGAAACCTACAGAATGAAATACTTCAAAATGTGAAGATGCACAGGAGTGGTAAAAGAATCGTTTAAGTGAAAGAGTGCATAAGAGTCTATTGAGATGGATTAGTCAAGCGGAAAAAATGGAAAATGGTAGGTTGGCTAAAGGAGTATATAATTTGCAAGTGTTGGGAGGAGAGAGATGAGGATGACCTAAAAAGAGAAGGATAGCTTTGACCAAAGAGATATTAGAAAGAGGGAACTTCAACACTCAAAAAGCAAGAGAGTGTTTGAAGATAAGGGCGAATGGAGTAGTGAGCCTTCTGTTTAAAGTATGAAGCTGTGGATTTTTCTCGCACAGGGTATTCATCCACAGTTCAGCAATTTACAAGTGCATATGGCAGCAGTCATTCACCTTTCTTTTGTGGGGAACCACCATTCTTAAGGGGAAAAGGCTTATACATACATATACAAACATACGTACATAAACACATATTTATGTATGTATGAATGTATATTTGTATGCATGTGTATACATATGTACAATATTTATCTATCTATCTATCTAGCTATCTATCTATATATATATATATATATATATATATATATATATAGCATCGAGTTAGGGGGGAAGGAGACTTCCTTGTATTTCCTTTCAGTGTATTTTATTATGCTGACGTTTCAGGACCATGTGTCCCATTTTCAAAGCTATAAATTAAAAAGACAACAGAATTAAAAATACTCAGATTTTAAAACGAGAAAAAAGAAATTTTACTTAAAAGTATAAAAAGAAACATAACAGAAAGGAACAATGAATACCAAATAGTGCTGAAGGCGAAAGCTGAGTGACATTCAGGGTCCGTTTTGTTTCCAACGGAAACTCACGAGAGGTATAGAGGTGTTGACGTGGACTGAGTATTTAATTGGGGAACTAGTTGTTTAATAAAAAGAGATTCTAGTATTGACAGTTGGTGGTCATTCGGAGCTTTGCCTATTATTTTGAAATCCTTGTAACTGATATTATATCTGCATTTTTTCCCGTGGTCTAATATGCATGAAAATTCGGGGTTTGATAATTTAGCACCCGTTCGGTAACTTACGCCACGATGAGAGTCTAATCTCACCTTCAACAACCTACGAGTGGAGCCCACGTACTTCCCCAGGTCACATCTGCGGCAATTAAACAGGTATATGACTCCTGAAGTCATCAAAGGGTGCAGACTTTCTTTAAATTTAAACAGAGACTTGATCGTCATTGGATTATTAGGTATTAGTTTCAATTCGACACCCGGTAAATATTTGTTTATTATTTGTCGTAAATCTTGGTAAAAATGTTTATCGTAGACAAGCGGGACACTTGCATAGAAAGATAGTTTAGGCACTGTTGGTATTCTGAATTTTAATTGAAAAATATTATTCAAAAATTTACGCAAATGTTTGTAAAAGAGCTCAGATGGGAAACAGTTATTAATAAAAAATTGGTGAAGATATAGAATTTCCTCGTGAAAACCATTCCAGTCTGTTCATCAGGTTTAAAGCAATCGCCTTCGACTTTGATATATATATATAAATTTATGTGTGTGTGCACACCTCACGTACATATGCCTGAAATCAGAGCGACAGTGCAGGAGAGTAAAAGACATACGACATAAATAAATTATAAAGGTGTCGAGAGAGACTTTTTTACATTTTCGATTTTTGGAATCTATCATTTTACCACAAGAGGCTCCTTTACAACAAAGGCCCTGAAAGCCCTCCCTACCTTGGCAGTAAGTTCATATGACAGGAAAATTTATCCGGGAAAATAATAATTAGGCTGGTACCCAACAAACGTGGTGGGTAATCTGCAAATTTGGTGGGGTGCCAGTCACGCTGGTGGGGATCCGAGAAACCGGACCTCAGATCTAGTGGAAAACTACAAAATTTGGTGGGAACTAACAAACTTCAGAGGAATCTAGTAAATCTAGCGGGAAGCAAGCAATTTTTGTCAGAAATCAGCAAACTCAGAGGGCAAACCAGACATTTCAGAGAAATCTAACAAATTTGGAAGCAAAACGTTATCATAGAGTGAGGCAAAAGTTATTCATAAAAAAGCCAGTTCAGTACCAGGCAATTAAACATAAGTCCAGACTTATCCGTGAGATATGCTTGACAATGGACAATTCTGGTGAGAATCCAGCAAACTCAGAGAAAAAGGTTTCTACTCTTCAAAGAACACTCGAACTTCGAATACCTAAATCTGATGGCTACACGCAGTCATTATGTTTCCCTTATTAGAAATCTTATAATTTATATAAATTTTTAAATAATCAAGGAAATGCATTGTAAAAGAAATGTTACAATTTGATTTAATTATTCATTTATATATTCCTCATGACAAATGCTTTAGTTATTGTAACTCAGCACTGACACATACATGTCAACA
Source organism: Macrobrachium rosenbergii (assembly GCF_040412425.1). NCBI lineage: Eukaryota > Metazoa > Arthropoda > Malacostraca > Decapoda > Palaemonidae > Macrobrachium > Macrobrachium rosenbergii. Next base: position 40,404,934 of record NC_089763.1, on the reverse strand, counting down.
GCAATGACAACAGAACAAACATTTAACTTCTCATAAACTTTTTGTATATTTTATCAGTGACAAATTACTCTGAAAAATTTGAATGATTTAGTTGACAGCTTTCTTACAAGTTAAAAGGCCTTTTGGATTCCTTAGCCATGTTTAATGTAAATAAAACCTGAAAATGCAATAAAATGAAATTGGAAATTACCCCTTTTGTTTATCTTACACTCACAATGCGTGAGAGCATTGTTTCTGGCATCATTCTATATATCACAGGTTTTATGACCTTATGACCTGTTGAGCCTCTGGTTTCAGTGCAACTGCTCGGTTTTTGTGATCTTACTGTCACAAAAAAACATGGGTTTTATTGCCCTTGTTTATCCTCTGTAACCTTATCCTTCCAAAAACCCACATGTTTTATTACATCTGTTAAGCCTCAATGATCTGTATCTCGCAAATAGCAATGGCGCCATTTGTGATAATTGCCTGGAGAGAGAGATACCTTCCTTCCATTGGGTTCGTAGGTTTAAAAGTGAGAACAGTTCCGGCTGGAGGTGCCGATCCCGGGTAGGTGGCAAATATTGGGTTCTGGCTGATCGTAGGCGAATTTCCCAATCGTATCTCGACGTTGCTGAAATCGGCTACGTCGTCTCTCGTTTTCACGAGGACGGCTGACACGAAATAAGCCTTCTGGAGATCAGCCTTCCACCAGGGATTAGTAAAATAAGAAGTGATGCTGCAGGAATTGTATGTATAGCAGAAATACCCATTGGTGGCCTGGTATTCAGTCTGATTCACGGAAAAAGTCGGCGACATCGTAAGCACTGCTCCAGGTGCCAGGTTCTTCGAACTGAACCACGACGTGTAACATGAGACAAAGCCGAAGGAATCCTGGGTAGTGCCATTGTATTGGGCGGTCACAAAGGTCTTGAAGAGAGTGCATTCATTGCCTGCAGTGACAAAAGTGAAAACGGAAAGTTAGTTTTGGATAGCATTGCGGTCTTCACTTAAAAAAATCTTTCGTCATTAGTACTGGATTCATATCTGCAATCTTTAAAAATTATTTGTGGAACCACCACGATTTTTTAGCAAAGTTTGTCTCAGTTATCTTCGGAAAGAAATATTTGTTTATTGTTCATGTCGTTGTTATTTATTGAAACATTTTCCTGGGTGCACGGTATCTTGCTATATTTTCGGACAGTGTGACTTGAAGCTTTCTAAAATTTTATCTGCTTATCATTTCATGTTAACTAATCAAAATGCAGTTACAGACACGATTGCAGTATTATTCTACGCACCCCCATCGGTTCCCTAGTACTGACCAAAGCAGACAGGAAAACCAGCAGCCTACCGAACACAAATTGACGGTCACCCACAAAAGTAATGAAAGATCGAAAGTGTCTTAGCTGTTTTGGTCCGAATAACAACGGTGAAGTAAACACATTACTAATTGTTATTATTATGCAATACAACCACAAATTCTTTCGAATCCAGACAGTGAGTCCACTGAAGAACTAAACAAGTACCAAAGAGAAGAGTGTCTTCACATAAAGATCCAACCTGACCTACCTTTAATGCAGAACAGGCGGCAATTAACGGTCTGTAGGCAGAGAGTGGCGCATTCAATAAGCTTGTAGCGAGCTGGAGGAAGTGACAACGTTTGCAAGAGACATTTATTCATGGCAGATGGGAACCTTCTGTCGACCTGTGGGGAAAATTTTTATTATAGTGGCAACATTGGTAATGCACGTACCAGTGAAAATAATGTTGATAAATGCAATGGTGTGATAAAAACAAAAGTTATGATAGCAAAGTATTACATTGTGTTCTTTTATAATGGTAGTAATGATTAAGTTCATTAGGAGCAAGACACCAAAAGTGGCACAAGGCCAGCTCAATCAAGCAAAGATTAAAACAATAACATCAACAAACAACAAGCTTTACTAGGTCAACAACATTCGCAGGTGATTGCCATTAAAGACTTAAGCACTTGGTAATTCCAACAGTAATACCGACTAAAGAAAGTCTGGTTTCTCTAAGGACAGTGAAGAATAACCGGAAACAGGCAAAAAAAATCCGATTGATGGAGGAGGTCACTGAGAAGTCCGTTATGATGAATAAAAAACTAAAAGCCGTGAGTAAACAAATTGGAACCATGCCTCGAAAAGCAGTTGAGATACTCTCTACAGATGAAATGAAAACTAATAGAAAAAAATTAGGAACATTCCCTTAGCCCTACCATGAAATAATCTCCTGAACCGAAAGCTACTGAGTAAATGAAAAAGCATCGTGTTAGCGTTTTGTCATATTCCAGTATGATGAAGAAAGCACGCAAAAGGAAAAAGAAAACACAACCTTTGAGTGCTCAGATAAAAAAAAAAAAAAAAAAAGGAGATACACGATGCAAAACAAAAGATCGCAGAATAACTAAACACTTCAGAACGGGACTCTAAATATCGTAACGGCCAGTGTCCCAGAAGAAAACGAAGAGAATATCATAGAACATAAAGGACGAGAACCCGAGGTTAAGATGTATGGTAGAAGAGAATAATGAATTTAAAAATGTCGCCAGAAAGGTGAAACCCCTCATTGGACATAATAAGAATTATGCGTCATGGCAAGCTTATGGATTTAAAAATGGATTCTTTACGTATATCACTTCCATTATCAAGATAAAGCTACGTTAGTAACAGAAAAGAGATCCGCTTTTTGCTTTTGAATGGCTCCAGCAAACATTTCTGCCCATGGTAAGTGGGCAACGTGATTGTGTCAGCAGGATGGAAGGGCTGATATTGTACTTTGCTAAAATAACCTTGAGGCCTTCTGGTGCTCACGCCCATGCAAGACCTATTCAGACTTGTAGTTGTTATGGGCTGTCCAGTTACTTCCAAGAATAATTAAGGACATTATAGAAAAGGCACTGAATTAGCTCCTGCCGTGGCAGAATTGGATTAATATATATACTGTACATACATACATTCATATATATATATATATATATATATATATATATATATATATATATATATATATATATATATATATATATATATATATATGTATGTATATGCACACACAAACAGATAGATACTTATATGTCTCTCAGTATGCCTTTCCACGCTAGTTGTACAAGGGAGTTTGGCATCCGGATTCAAGAAAAACCTTACCCTAGAAGAAGTTTGGGAAAGCAAAAGTAGTCTGTTTTTCTCAATAAAAAGAACTTCAAATACTATCTCCTTTATACATGCAGTTCTCATTTCTTATTCATCTTTACTCTTAAATCAAGATTCTTCTTTTCCATTTGTTCCTATGGTATGAATCAGACTTGGAGATGCTAATAATAAGAAAAGATATTCCTTTAGTGATTTAGCTCTGATAACATTAGGGAAAACAAAATTTTAAACATTCTTCTATTGGATAGATGGATTAACAAGAGTGACTCAAGAATTTAGAACTGCCAGTTAGGCAGGTAGAAGGATAAGCAAACAAGTAACAAAACGAATTGACATCTCACCCGTTGGTACGTTTCTTCAAGTGATCCTGCAAAACCATGATGCCTTGGAGACAGCAGGAGGAAGTAGAAGATGAACTTGATGAGCATTGTCTTGTGCTTTCTGCAAGCAAATAAGTCCGTTGGTTAAACCCTTAGCTCAATACGCGAAGAATATTCGTCGACCTCTGTCGGCAAGTCATTTTTTAAATAAATGGAAAACTGTGTGCAAGTCCAAAATGAAAACTATGTGCAAGTCCAAAATAATAAAATATTTGACGTATCAGTATCATTATCTAAAGAGATCTTGCAGCTACCATGGAAGGATGCCCTGATTTTTCTACTGTTACCACAATCCCAATTACGGGTTGTATCATTATGTCCCATTAGACTTGCTACGTCTGTCGTAAGTTTCAGTTATTGTGACGTCTCCTTCCAGTTAATAACGAGACACAGAAACGCTTAATTTCAATAATCGTCAGACCAGCAGAAATGCGGAGCTTGAGATTAGAAAAAACAAATGATGTGGTGTTCAGCCCAATTTTAAATTTTATCTCTTGCATGAAAGGAATAGATATTCCGAGAAATGTTTACCCAGAATTGGTCATATCTAATAAATTTTTGGGTATGTTTTATTGATATTTTTATGTATCCCTCTATCTACCTATATTCAAATATATCTATGTCATCACGTACTCTTCCTTTGTGAAGATATGAAAATTTATGTACTTGTGTCAGTTCTGGAGGGGGCCTCTCTATCGCCCTCACTGTAAGTTTGTGTACGTGTGTCAGTCTATATATATATATATATATATATATATATATATATATATATATATATATATATATATATATATATATATATATATATATATAAGACCCTGTGGAAAATAAGAATACCCATTAAAGTAAAGACCCGTGTGGAAAATAAGAATACCTGAATAAATTAAAACAAAAAAACGCAATATCTTCATTCATGTCAAAACTTTACTCATCCTCTTCAACCGTTGGGGTCGGATTATGGTCACATCCCACAACTTGTGCTGCAAAATCGACAAGGTCATTATTGTCCAAGTTTTAACTATGCAATATAAAACAAGGATAGTTTTAGGTTTCTGTGTTGATATTTGAGTTTTTCAAATTATGAAATGTGCTTAAAAGTTACGTGCTAACGAGACCATATTGTTTTAAATTACGCTGGCCTTATGCCAGCACGTTTTTTTGCTCCCGGAGAAGCCGTACTTGAACCAGAGAGCTTATAAACCGATACTCCCATTGGAAAAACAAATGACGCCATTTTGATTGCGTGGACAGTGGCGCCTCATAGCGGACAAGGGCTACAGTTAGCATTCACGACCTTTCCTATGCAGAATACTCCTTTTTAAGTTGTCAGTTATATTTTGCAATTGGATAACGTCTTCTGAACTGAAGTCATTTATTTCAAGAGCCACATAAAAATCTATATAAAATTAAACTGAGTTACAAATATGATCTATGATGTTTATTACAGTGTCGTACTATACTTTAAAAAAAATTACTAATCTATTAAACTTTAATTATTCTATTTCACATATCTCTTCAGTTTGGTTATGAAATTTATATAGTGTTTTTAAGATTTTTACACGTTTTGCAGGATGTAAATGTATTTATTTATGTATTGTCGGAATAAAAGTTTTAAATTGTCTTCTTTTGTTTTTAGCTATTGTAGCATTGAAATGATCCTATACTATTCTTAATAATTACAAAGTACCAAAATGAATACTTACTTTAAAAATTTATCATCAGTTGACAGTGACTGTCAGTAGACAATAAACATTGAATATATAGTGAACGTTCTTATTCCTAGAAAAGATCCTTGAATGTTACAAGATATTTATGAATTCATACTTATTCTTGACAAAACCTTTGTTTTATAGATTTATTTACTTGTATATACAGTACATATATATATATATATATATATATATATATATATATATATATATATATATATATATATATATATATATATATATATATATATATAAGATATCTGTACTTTGACTGTCAACTGATAATATAAGATTAATAAAAGCGTATATAAAATGCCACTATAAACTATCATTTCTTGAAAAAAAAAATCATTGTATGTACAGGAGATATAGAAATAAGTACTTATTCATGAAAAATAATTTTTCTGTGTTGGGTCTTCGGAAGGAAGTCTTCTCGTTTACAGTTAATCACTGACTATTTTGATCTGAAAGAACATTTCATCTACTATAGCGAAAGCCAAAACACTTGCAAATTCAAAGCTGTGTGTTCTATAATACTTATTATATATTTTAATGTCAGTTAGAAAACAAAAAATGTCGACAAATATTTTTGTAATGCTCAACATGAAAATTTCCAAAGCAGAGTCAGTTTGAGAAATCCTTCATTCCTTTTGCACCCAAGAGGACGGGTGGAGGGGGGGCGAGGTTATTGTTACTATTATTTACAATGCGTAATTTTGTTATTATTTCTTCTCCTGTAATATTTTGGCGGGGCTTGTTTTACCAGTGACCTTGACCCTGTCCCCCTTTCCCTCGGTAGTTGGGAAGGGACGGCCTTAGCTCCTTTCATCTGGAAGTTTAGCGTTGGTTTGTTTGTTGTTACATACACAGCATCTGTTATTGTCAGGTCCCGATATGTGATGCACCTGTATTTTATTCTGGAGTCTTCTATCACTTCTTGTAGCGTTGGCATTTTGCCGTGTTTGCCTGTGTCGTGTTGGAAGATGACTCCAGAGTTTCTATGCGCCATTAATCTCCTTCTAAGCGTGGTCGATGTCAGTAACAAAAATGTTACCGCCATGAAGGCGACTGTCTACAATATATATATATATATATATATATATATATATATATATATATATATATATATATATATATATATATATATATACATATATATATATATATATATATATATATATATATATATATATATATATATATATATATATACACCTGTATACATTCTATTTGGGCATATTTTCCTTTTGATGCAATTCCTATTAAAGTCAGTGGCATTATATGCAGCCACTATCTTCTTAGTTAGGTTTTGAACCAGTCTATACTTCTTGTTCTCTTCAAGAAAACTTCTCGGGAATAATTTTTTTTTATTCCTGAGAAGCTTGCCTGAAGAGAAAGAGATTAAGTATTGACTGATTCAAAGTCTAAATAAGAAGATAGTCTCTGCAAATAATGCTATTGACTTTAATGGAAGTATATATATACATATTATATATGTGTGTGTAGAAGTGATATTACGCTATTGCTGATTAGTATCTCTTCTACGTCGAGTGTTATGATTGAAAAGTGAAGCTTAAAGGAAAAAAAAAGATACCGAAAATGGTAAGAAACCTAAAATGGTTTTTTAACTCGAAAATGCTATACTGATACAAAGATCTCCAGAGTCTTTGTTCAGAATGCGGAAATTAGGCCACTGTATTCCAAATCCCAAACAAATATACCAAATTTGAAACAAATAGAGTCATACGGCCAAGTATGTATCAACAGTACAAAGTGCGCACCTGGGATCAAGTGACCATAAAACTATACCATTTTTCCCCGTTTTTATTATTGTAAGTTATTTAAACATGGTAAATTTATATTGCGTGCTGTATATGAAGGTGTGCGTAAATCAGGCATGAATATGCTACATAATACGTCACTCTAAGTAAGGAATTTCAATGCACATGAATTTCAAAGTATGAAGGGAATCTTGAACCAATCCTTAATGGCCACCAGGAAGTTGGAGCTATGAATGACTAGGGACGCCGAAAGAATGGAATCGTAGAGGCGTTTGCGAGTAAACAAAATACTGAAAGGAAGGATGACAGACTGGTGAAATCACAGAATAGGTGAAGCCGACTAAATAGTATTGATTAGAAATGAGCCTAAGATATTCCCAACTGATAATCATTTTCAGGGTAATTCTATATATTAGCTCCGCGCCTGTTTTTACCTTTTCAACTGTTTTTCTCTACACTTTTATGGGTTCTGATACTGGCGGTGCATCTGTTTGTTGTCGGCCAAATGGAATGTCCCTTCGCCGTGTTTAGTACTGGCCCGGGGATGTTTGGTATCCATACGTTAACAAGTTATTGCACTTGCCGGACGGGATATGAACCGTTCGAAACAGACGTGCTGTCTTGTGAAGATCGCGTATGGAAACCCCTTGTTGGATGGACTTCGGGTGATAATTACAGGTTAATTAGACTCGAGCGCCAAAAATTAAAGGTAAATTCATAATTAGCAACCAAAAAACTGTAGAAAAGGTCAAGTTATAGTGCCGTCGGCGACGCGGAGCTACCCTATAGTTCTACCATTTTCAGTTATTAATATAATAATCTGCTCTAAAAATATCCACACTGTCAAGTAAGTTCTCGGGCAAACAATCCCGCGTTCAGCTATTGGTTTTTAAGAATTTCAGACCCGTCTTTTTCCTTATAACTTCCCCTTTTTGTGCCTGGTTTCTCTCTGTCGACGATGAGACAGGTCGGTCGCCCGTTCCGTCCTACGAATACACACCAGAATATAGACTTGAATTCCTACCTGTCCATCATTAGGACGGTCCCTCTGTGGCCTCCTAGAGTGCACCTCGACGACTCATCTTTTCTGGAGCCTCGACGACTCGTCTTTTCTGGAGCTCTGAAAGTCTTCGCGTGCAACTTATGACCCAAGGATTAGCTTTGATTCAGAAAATCGATGAAAACGAATCATCTTGAGTGGCACGAAAGGCGAATTGTAACGCAGGTTATGTTCAGAACTTAGTCATATTCAAGACCAACCCCTGATAATCATTGCCAGAGACTGTTCATGTCTTTTGAGTCGGTGGAAAGCACCGAGGTGACTCTCAGTTTTAATTTTAACGATGAATAAGTACTTTATGTATATATATATATATATATATATACATATATATATATATATATATATATATATATATATATATATATGTCATTGTAATAGTCATCATGCCCTCTTAACTTCTCGAATTTTTCGCGCTTTTTGGATACAAAATTTGAAAAGCGTGCCTGGTGGCTATTACAATTACATACGTATCTGGTAAAAAGTGAGCAGTAGATTATATATATAATGTGTGTGTATGTATATATATATATATATATATATATATATATATATATATATATATATATATATATATATATATATATATATGTATGTATGTGCATCTATATACAAATATATTGTGTAATATTATATATATATATATATATATATATATATATATATATATATATATATTATATATATATATATATATATATATATATATATATATATATATATATATATATATCATATATACATTATAGTAGGATGGTCAAAGTCACTATCTATCATTGCTGCTAAACCAGGGCACAGTTCGAGTCCTGGCCGGCACGAAGGAATTATCAAATACAAATCCCTCGGATATAAGTTATAACCAAGGAATTGTGCATTCAATACTAACGGTATTCGTGGCTTAACATTTGTGAATATAAAAAGTCGTGCACGTATAAATTACAAACATATATATATATATATATATATATATATATATATATATATATATATATATATATATAATATATATATATATACATATATATATATACTTATTTATATAATATATATATATATATTTTTTTTTACGAATTTCCCTGCGATTATATGATTTCTAGAGATTTTTACAGGCCAGCAATGGAACCTTTATTTATTTGGTCTTGGAGTTCTGACTTTCATCAAGGGAAATCGTAAAAAACAAAGAAAACGGGATGATTTTAGGAGCTGAAGGCTCTACTTCATAAGGAAATGTTACGTAAACACTTGGGATAAATTAAGAAATTATATTTACAAAAAGAAAAGCATTAGAAGGGAAATGGGTAATTGAATTGTTACAGGGCTTGCAATGCCTGAAGATCCTCCTACAGGAGTCTTGAATAAGGGCAAGGCACAGTCCAAGCTGAGTCCACTGTGAATATTTCCCTCTGCAAGAGAGATTTACACATTACACGCCAGTAAAGGAAAAATATAACACAGAATATGACTCGAGTCTGCACAGAGGGTGCCAAGGACTCGAGGAATAACTGAACACTTTACACTGGAACACAAAACACTGCAAAAGGGACTGAACAAATGACACAAGGATGAGAAAACAATACTGGCACTCGGTAACACTTCAAAAATGCAAACTGCCGTGACTGAAAAGGCCTCCACTCGTACTTTACCTTTGGGGGGAAAGGTTAGCGGGGCTCTGGCGTAGAATGACGACGGGTGTTCACACACGTGACATCGTACTCAGGTTCCGGGGTAGGTCCTTTCAAGGATGACTGTAGTACTGGGTCCACGGTTAAAGGTGGACTGTACATCGGGGCCTGAGTTCGAGGAGGACTGTAGTACTGGGTTCACGTCAGGAGTCTGGCGTGGACATCTGGGTGGAAGGGTGAAGGGTGACCTCTCAGCGACTTGTATCACTCGCCTGCGTGTATGGCTAACCGCCAGATTTCTCTGTCCAAGGCCTCTTTTTAAGGCCTCTGTCCAGAGGAGGGGCCCCAGTAATATACCCACGTGGTGGCAGGCTAAGGGTGTATCACTCGTCCAGGTGTTCCGAGCGTTTGCTTGTATTCCCCAAGGTATTCCTGCGGAAAGACAATCCAGCCAGCTCAATCTGCCTTTGGAATGGTTTTCTTAAGCAGCTTAGTTGAACTAAGCTGCTTAAGGGAGTGACAGTCAGCCTCTCATCCTTTACCTTATTGACCGTGCCTTCTGAATGATTGTCCCAGGTGAAAAAAAGGGGACATATCAGGATGTTGATAATTTATATGTGTTGGTGACTAGGTCAATTGGGGTCGCCTGTGCAGCAACGAATTTACTCTCAATAGCTTAAGGCAAGTACGGGCCGGCTTTCAGCGATTACTTTACTTGCACTAAATTCAAGGCTAAACTAAGGAAAGCTGAATGGCCGATATGCTACGACTTCTTGATAACTATAATAGCTCCCCACAGAAGAAAACATACCCACCTTCATTCGGTGTGCATGTTGAAATTCAAGAAGTCGGCAACAAGCTTTGCTCTACTTATCTCCCAACACGCGATGCAAAGAATATTTTCTTATTAATATTATTATGAGGTATAATTTTACTTTAATCCCAACACATATTTCAAAACAAACTACTTTAACACGACACATTAATCTCGATTCAGTCTAACATATCTGTTAATTTTAAGATTACGTGGTCAAGGTAATTTTGAGGCGGGTGACAGAATACCAAAATAATTTACATGTATATTGCTTACATTCTAAATGAGAAATATAGCAGCATGCTGTTAGTTTGCCTTTAAGAGGCTTCTTAATACTATGATACACTTCTCGTGTTACTTCTCGCTCGAGTACAAATGGGCGGTGCCTAACATGGCACTGCCTTGGTGGCGCTGAGTGCCTAAGGAATGATCAGGGGAAATGACTGGTTCTTGCCTGATGTATAAGTTCAATGAAGGATATCAAGAGAGTTTTAACATTACATATTCTGATTCAATTACTTCAGTGACAAGAGAGAGAAGGGGGCAGGGCTGGAATTAAGTTCCCTGAATTACAAAAAGGTGGTACTGAATTTATAGATGCCTAATGGCACTTCCTCTGCATACATGAGGGATAACATTTTGCGTAAATTACACATTTTGCGAGTCTGGGACTCGGGATTTATCATAAAAAAAATAATAACAAAGAATAAATGACAGATACAAAGTAATTATTATTACTTACATAAACAGATGCCAATTAGGTATGCCATTTTCATGTATTTCAGAAAATATGGCTGCTACAATTTTAAAGGACACATATATGCATTTCATAGCTTCAATGCTTTAAGATGTGATGGAAGAGTTTTTGGAGTGAGATGGTACTGACCGAGCCGTCAGATGTAAAGTCTTTGTATTCAGCAAATAGTTTGATTCTTCAGCAATATTGGCGGTCAGGTGATCTTGTTATGTATATGAGTACGTGCGTTAATTTGATCTAGATTATGCCAAAATCTGCCCTAAAAGTGAGTTTGATCGTTCATTAACGTGATAGAACTGCAGTTATCTAGACGTAGCTTTGGAGAGGATCCAGGCTTTTGAACGGCAGATAAGGTAGAGTTTCAAATCTCTGTTTTTATGGGAGGAAATTGAACTTGTGATTTTTACCATGATTTTCTAATCATTATGAACTTTTGAACTGGTGTGGGAGATTTAATATGAATATTCATACCTCTTTTATATTATTATTTTGTTATGTTACGTTTGCCATATCTTGGCTGATGCATTTTACACTTTCCATTATTGTGTTTTGCATTTCATATATTTTTGGGAGTTTTCTATCATGTTTAATTCTTTGACAGATGTCTGTGGACTGGTTCGAATAACATGTGGTAGACTGTTTTTTTTTTACATGACTTTAGTTATTGATTTTGGGGAGTATGTGTGAGTTTGGATATTTAAGGCTATTTATAGTGAGACTTCTTTAATCAGAAGTGTTTGGCAGTTCAGAGTTTAGTTATCTGACTCGATAATTTATTTATTATGCATTTTAATCTTTGCTTTGTTTTATTCATTTCTTGTTGGGTTATTTGAATAATAAACCTATTTTTATAGAAACTATTGCGTTTCTTTAAATAGTCCTTTCAATTGCTTTGAGAGAATGAGTGAAGGGTGGGTGAACTTCAGAAAACGATGAGAGAGAGAGAGAGAGAGAGCGACGGTGAGAGAGAGAGAGAGAGAGAGAGAGAGAGAGAGAGAGAGAAAGAAAAAAAGGATGCAAGTGTTATCATAAACCTTTTTACGCTTTTTCCTGAAGAAAGATCGTTAGATCACGTTACGCATACACTTTCAAAAAAGTGTTTAATTCTGTTCTTGTAACACATGTATTGCCATAGCCTATGGAAAATGGCTAGGATTATTCCTTGGCCCAAGGCGGCCACAAAGATAGCCAGAGGGAGCGACTCCTCTTTGGGGGGGGGGATAATGGCACAGTGCCACATTGTTACTTATATAGAATAACTTATAGCGAAGGCATATCCTATTTTGAAATGCATCATGCTGTATTAAGCATGGAATGAGAAGTCGTAAGACTTAAATAGTTGGTACATCTGTCAATGGCCCTCTGCATGAGCAGAAGGGATTAAATTAAAATGGGAGGTGGGGAGGGCCTTGATAAGGCATAAAATAAATGTGAGTAAATCAAAAGTACGAAAGGGAAATGTTAGAGGGAAAGAATAAGGGATAGACTTATGAAAGGAATAAAAATAGAATGGTGACAGACCTTGAGATCCTCTTCTGGATAGAGTTGCCAAAAGTTTTCGTAGGATTAAGGGGATGGCACTGTGCCAATTCGACACAGCTGCCAGGGGAGCTCGAGAGCTCTCTTCAAGCTACCTGAAATTATCTACGCCCACGGGATTTCCTCCATGGACCCCTCTTACTGTGATGATTTTTCTCAGTCGGGGGAATCGGTGGAACCGAACCCTGGAGGGGATTTGGAATGCCCCCTGTGTCGGCTTCTTTGACAGTGGACACAGGGACTTTCTTTGACAACTCGACCACGATCCGTCACAGTTCCGTGAGTTCATCGGCCAGTTGCAAATTGGCTGAATCATTACTCATGGGCATGTCGGTGGCGGGCTGAGACAGAGGGGAGGCAGTCGGGAGGGGCGTGAGAGACTCACAGGTAGGGATGACCAGCTCTGGCACGGGTTTCGAGGCCGCACCTTTAGGTGAGCTTCTGCTATGGTCTGGAGGACCCGTCTTTCGTACCAGCGTTGGTAGCAGCGCCAAGCTGGGCAGAGGGAGGGGGGCCGGACTGGGATCTCTCGAATGTAGTTCATGGGCGCGCTCTGGCACTGGCACTAAGGCAGGTCCAGGCAGTAATGATGGATTTAGAGGTTTCTCATCGTTGGAAACAGACGGAGATGGGCACTGCTCAGTGCCCTCAAGCGGCACTGGCAGTGATTTAGAACTGATTTTGGGATCTCCCGGAAGGGGATCGATTTGGTGCCTTGGCACTGATATGGAATTTGGGGTTTTCTCGCCGTTCTGGGCAGATGGAGCTTGGCACTGCTCAGTGCTTTCCAGCGGCACTGGCAGTGTATTAGATTCATTTTTGGGATCTCCTGGAGGGAGATCGAGAGAGGGCGTGGCACTGGCACTGGGACAGTGCCGGGTACGGAAATGGGATCGGGAAGCAATCTCTTTGGAGGGCGATCCTGTAATTTATTTTTATTTATGCTCACATAATTATTTGGGGGGTTTGGACCCCTGGATATCTCAAACTTAGATGGGGATGGGAAGTCCTGTCCCAGGATGAGGTCATAACCTCCAGGAATGGAGTTGGTGACAGCGAGATTGTATATTTTGGAGGTGTGAGGTCTTGTCACTCTCAGCCTAACAGTCGGGAGTATCATTTTGAATGAATTTATTCCCTCGAGTGTGACGAGTTTTCGTCAATTGACATTCACTCCATGAGGGATCTTATCTTCCCTCATGAGGGAAATTTGGGCGCCAGAGTTGTCAAATGCCGTGACCTGGCATGTAATGTTATTACTTTGAGGGGGTGCCACATATATGGACCTTCTGTGGGAGGGCCTAAAGTTTTGGGATTTGTGACTGCTAAGGCAATGGCAGGAGTATTTGATTTGTTAGGGCACTTCACCCATTGGGAGGAGTGTCCATAAATTTTACACGCAGAGCAATAGTTCCTGCTGTGGTCCTCATTACGGGCAACCTGGCGGGGTGCGGCTCCTGCCATGGGAGGGTCCCAGGCTGATGCGGATGGCAGGGGATTTCCCCGCGGAGGTTGGTGAGAGGGAGCTGTGGGCCGATTTCAGCACTGATCAGAGGAGTGCCCTGGTTTCTTGCAATAGCCGCACACCACTGGTTTGCTGGGATTCCCACTCTTTTAGGGAGCTGATCCACCCAGGGAGGATTAGGGGTAGATCTACCTCCCCATGGTTCCCTCCTGAGGGTGGTGGGTCTCCCACACATCTGCTATCTGGCAACCCTCAGTGAGGGTGGCAAGGGCCTTCTTTACTACATGGTTGGCCAGGGCTGGAGGGGCGCAGCATAAGAAATGCTCTAATTTGAATTTCTCAAGTACCTCGGCAGTGCTGGTAGCCCCCTTGGACTTGAGCCATTTTGCTAACGCCCACTTGGAGTGGTACTCCCAGTCAGACCACGTCTGGCCTATGTCTCTTGTCTGCCCTCTCCAGCGCCTCCTCCAACGCTTGGGGTTAATCTCGCACGCCTTGGTGACAGCTTGGCGTACAGCCGCCCAATCTCCCCTATCCTCTACCGAAAGGGCGTGATAGGCAATGAGTGCGTTCCCTCCGAGGAATTTAGTGAGAACAAGGGAGAGTTCCGCGGGGGAGAGGGTGCAGCAATCCAGGACTCTTTTGGCCCCCTCAAGCCATACTTCAGTTCTGCCTCCATCCACTTAGGTATAAACGAGTGGGCTTGGCTAAAGGTACTCATCCCCGCTGCAAGAGAGGGGGGTTGCATTCTGCCGGGCTAACATCTGGAGGTCATGGGCATGCTGTCGTTCTCGCTCCTCTCTCTCTCTTTCTCCTTCTCTTGCCTCTCTTTCTCTCTCTCTTGCCTTTCCATCTTTCTTTTCTCCTGGGCGATTCTCTCTTTCTCTGTCTCTTGTCTCTCCATCTCCTCTCTTTTCTCCTGGGCAATTCTTTCTGCCTCTCTTTCTGCCTTCGCAGTATCTAGTTGCCCCAGGACCCAGTCCCGTAATTCTTGACCCAACTTTGTCAGGTCTTTTCCTGCCTGCATGTAGAACGTGAAGTCCTGTTGGTGGTGGGCTCTTGTAGCCGGCATATTGGCAAATTTATTTGTCCACTGAACTCAAAGAAATAACTAAATGGGTTCGGGAACCAATTTGAAGTTAAAATATATTTTATCTCTCCCTGACGGCCTCGGCCGGGTATCACGGAGACAGAGTATTTGGGAGTTGAATGGGCATCCTGAGGGACGTGGTAGGCGTCAGAAATGGATGTCGGCATCATGAAGGATGTGGAATTGGCGTCACGAGGACGTGGTGGGCGTCACAATGGACATGGGCGTCACAAAAGGACATGGAATTGGCGTCGTGAGGATGTGGTGGGTGTCACGAAGAACGTGGAATTGGCGTCACGAGGATATGGAGTTGGCATCACGAGGACATGGTGGGCGTCACAATGGATGTGGGCGTCACAAAGGACGTGGGGTTGGCATCACGAGGACATGGTGGGTGTCACAAAGAACGTGGAATTGACGTCACAAGGACGTGGTGGGTGTCACAAAGGACGTGGAATTGGCATCACGGGGACATGGTGGGCGTCACAATGGATGTGGTCATCACAAAGGACATGGAATTGGCATCACGAGGACATGGTGGGCATCACAATGGATGTGGGCATCACGAAGGACATGGAGTTGGTGTCACGAGGACGTGGAATTTGGGCGTTCCGTGGGACGTGGAAATTGGGCATCTTGTAAGACGTGGAAATTGGGCGTCCCGTAGGACTTAGGATTTTGGCGTCTCGTAAGACGGGAGAATTTGGGCATCACCTGGGACGTGGAATTTGGGCATCTCATAAGACGTGGATTTTGGGCATCCTGTGGGACGTGGAATTGGGGCGTCTTGTAAGACGTGGAATTTGAGTGTCCCGTAGGACTTAGGATTTGGCGTTTCTTAAGACATGGAATTTGGGCGTCCCATAGGACGTGGAGTTTGGGTATCTCGTAAGACTGAGAATTTGGGCGTCCCGTAGGACTTAGGATATGGTGTCTCGTAAGATGTGGAATTTGGGCGTCCCGTAGGACGTGGAGTTGGGCGTCTCGTAAGACTGAGAATTTGGGCTACCCGTAGGACTTGGGATTTGGGCGTCTTGTAAGACATGAGAGTTTGGGAGTCCCGTAGGACTTAGGATTTAGGCATCTCATAAGACGTGAGAATTTGGGCGTCCTGTAGGACTTAGGATTTGGCGTCTCGTAAGACGTGAGAATTTGAAAGAGAAAAAAAAAATTCGCTTAGGGTAGCCCAAGTAGGAACAATTCTAAAACAGCAAACTACACGGCAATGAATGAAAAAGGGGGTAGACACGTGGGGAGGGGAGGGAGGAGGGTGAAGGCCATCTGGCTCCCACCGATGTGGCTATTTTTAGATACTGGTTGAATGACCCTTTTGTTTATACAACACTGGCCGGTCTCCTGACTGCGGGGGAATTTCCCGGAATGGGTATGTAATGACAGAATTTCGCTTTCCTAATACCTGAATTCTAGCTATTCTGAGAGAGAGTGTTTTAGCACTGCAAACTGACTTCGTTTTGTCCCACGTGGGAATTTATTCGCGCCTAAATAATTCGCCAATCCAAAATGCAAAGTAACATTTAACACAGAGGAATTTCTGTCGCACTATTCCTCGAACAGAAAACTGGCAAAGATTTTAACACAGAGGAATTTCGCGCTATTCCTCGAACAAAAGTGGTTAGCACTTATTATTTCCTATTTACCTATCCTGAAAAGGGCACGCATTAATGAAACTAATACGGCGGTTCTCTCTCAGTGGGTGCGTGCGTCCCTAATTTCCTAATTTCCTATGAACAGTCACGATTTTAAAATAGAAAAAAATTTTGCTAAGATACACACTCTACTTACGTGGATCCCGCTTGGTCTGTGCTCTTGGTACCAGGTTCGGAATTTGTCTCGCACCCAGCTTAGCTTTGCTAATAGCTGATCTGGCAAGTTGCAGTTGCAATGAAGCAATAATAGAGGGGAAAATGCAACTGCTAAACGAGAGCTATGGGAAGGTCACCATTTTTACGAATTTCCCTGGGGTTATGTGATTTCTAGAGATTTTTACAGGCCAGCAATGGAACTTTTATTTATTTGGCCTTGGAGTTCTGACTTACGTAAAGGGAAATCGTAAAAAACTAAGAAAAAGGGATGATTTTAGGAGCTGAAGGCTCTACTTCATAAAGAAATGTTACATAAACACTTGGGATAAATTAAGGAATTATATTTACAAAAAGAAAAGCATTAGAAGGGAAATAGGTAATTGAATTGTTAAAGTGCTTGCAAGGCCTGAAGATCTTCCCACAGGAGTCTTGAATAAGGGCAAGGCACAGTCCAAGATGAGTCCACTGCAAATAGGTCCCTCTGCAAGAGAGATTTACACATTACACACCAGTAAAGGAAAAATATAACACAGAATATGACTCGAGTCTGCACTGAGGGTGCCAAGGACTCGAAGAATAACTGAACACTTTACACTGGAACACGAAACACTGCAAAAGGCACTGAACAAATGACACAAGGATGAGAAAACAATACTGGCACTCGGTAGCACTTCAAAAGGGCAAACTGTCGTGACTGAAAAGGCCTCCACTCGTACTTTACCTTGGGGCGGGGTGGTTAGCGGGCTCTAGCATAGAATGACGATGGGCGTTCACACACGTGACATCGTACTCAGGTTCCGGGGTAGGTCCTTTCGAGGATGACTGTAGTACTGGGTCCACGGTTGAAGGTGGACTGCATGTCGGGGCCTGAGTTCGAGGAGGACTGTAGTACTGGGTTCATGTCAGGAGTCTGGTGTGGACATCTGGGTGGAAGGGTGAAGGGTGACCTCTCAGCAACTTGTATCACTCACCTGCATGTATGGCTAACCGCCAGATTTCTCTGTCCAAGGCCTCTTTTTAAGGCCTCTGTCCAGAGTAAGGGCCCCAGTAATAGGCCCACATGGTGGCGGGCTAAGGGTGTGTCACTCGTCCAGGTGTTCCGAGCATCTGCTTGTATTCCCCAAGGTATTCCTGCGGAAAGACAGTCCAGCCAGCTCAATCTGCCTTCGGAATGGTTTTCTTAAGCAGCTTAATTGAACTAAGCTGCTTAAGGGAGTGACAGTCAGCCTCTCATCCTCGACCTTATTGACCGTGCCCTCTGAATGATTGTCCCAGGTAAAAAAAAGGGGACAGATCGGGATGTTGATAATTTTAATGTGTTGGTTACTAGGTCAATTGGGGTCGCCTGTGCAGCAACGAATTTACTCTCAATAGCTTAAGGCAAGTACGGGCCGGCTTTCAGCGATTACTTTACTTTCACTAGATTCAAGGCTAAACTAAGGTAAGCTGAATGGCTATATATATATATATATATATATATATATATATATATATATATATATATATATATATATATATATATATATATATATATATATATATATATATATATATATATATATATATATATATATATATATATATATATATATAATATATATATATATATATATATATATATATATATATAGACATAAAAATAATTCATCTCTGGTTTTCACGCGCACTCTTTCATTCACATTTAAAATCTACACTTCCCTTCCACAGAGGAGTCCTGGTTCAACAGTTCCTTCATAAATTCTAAACTTGGCTTTCTGAGACACTTCAGGTTTCCTCTTAATCTTGCACACATATCCTGTTACCTTCCTTGCTTTACCTGATCTGTGACACTTGTACTCTCATCCAACCATCATCCGAAATATTCACTCCCAAGCATTTACAAGAACCTACTGCTTCTGTTGCTAATTGCCTGTAATCACATTAAATGCTCCATCTTAATGATTTACAATAATCTTCATAATCTTCACCTTGCTCGCATTCACATGTTATACTTCCACCATAAAAACTCTTCACTGCTCTGAGCAGTTTACCCTGTATACCATAGATCCTCAACACCCTCCACATTGCCTCTATATGAGTTGTAACATAAGCTGCCTTCATGTTTCAGGTCCATATATGAAACACAGACTGAAATGGTTCAAAATTTGAAGATATATGGAAGGAGTGGTAAAAGACTCGTTTAAGTGAAAGAGTACATGAGTCTTTTGAGATGATTTAGTCAAGTGGAAAGAATGGAAAGTGGTCGGTTGGTAAAAGGAATATATAGTTTGCAAGTCTTGGGAGGAGCGTGATCAAAGAGGAGTAAGAAGGAGAAACTTCAACACCCAGCAAGCACGAGAGAGCTTGCAAGGTAAGAGCAAATGGAGTAGTGTGTGTGTAGGAGAATCGACAATATTAATGAGCCTTCTGCTTAGTGCAAGAAGCAGCTAGTGCTGTGGATGTTTCCTGCACAGGGTATTCATCCTCCTGTTACACCTCTTAAACCTTTTTACCGTCAATTTCAGTTTCAGCCCTGAATGACCCCACAGGTCCCAGTGCTTGGCCTTTGGCTAAATTCTATAGTCTTTTTTATTCTCTAAAAATTATACGCCTCATGAAAATTTAAACTCGGTGTTACACTATGTTTAATTTAGATTAAAAGTAAAAAAAAGAAATTGATAGCTTGCCAGTAAGCATTCAAGTATAAGATTAGACCTCAGCTCTTGACATTTAACAGCATATATCAAATATATACTACGGGGAAATCAGTAATGTGCTTATCTTGCAAAATTGATCCTAAAATAAGGTAAACTAAATTTAATACATGAATATAAGAATTTGAAGTACATTTATTTATAAATTTTCTGTTTGGAAATCAATACCCTAAGGGTAGCGAAGACAAAATACTGGTGAGCCTAGGTTCTGTACCAGTGGTATCCTTGGGAGTATGAAACCTTCAAATCTGTAGGTACGCTTTCCTCAATTCCATTTTACCAGAAATTGTATTAATGAACTTTAAATTGATCATGAAATGTAATCAAGTTGTCATGCCATGCAAGCAACGTCGTCACGAAAATAAAAGTACTCTGATTAATTGCTCTGACAGAGCAAAGCCAGTAGCAGTTTTCTTACCTCTAATTTGAGAACTGAGGAAAATTCTAGACCCATTTAATCTCCTGCTATATTCCTGGTTATCGACGTGTCTTTAAAAAAAATCGTTAAGCTATTTCTTGAAGCCATACTGGCACTTAAAAAAATTATTATTATTATTATTATTATTATTATTATTATAGATAAAACTGACGAACATATATATATATATATATATATATATATATATATATATATATATATATATATATATATATATATATATATATAACCCTATCCTGTATTCCACTTTTATTAATGACACTTAGGCCTATTTTCCTAACTGGTTATATAACCAGTTGGGCAAATAAGCCTAAGTGTCATTAAGGGAAGTCAAAATACATGATAGGGCCTATGTATATATATATACATATATATATATATATATATATATATATATATATATATATATATATATATATATATATATATGTGTGTGTGTGTGTGTGTGTGTGTGTGTGTGTGTGTGTGTGTAACTGGTAATGAAGGTGACCTTTGAAAAGAGCAGGTTGGTTTTTCGAAGACGTGAGATCATATGACAGAACACAGCATGCAACAAATGCTTAGGTGTGTTTTTCGAATTCAGCAGTGCCCATTCCCGCAAAACGCCCTTGGTTACAACACACGTGGGCAAGATTGAAAAGTCAGCAAAAGAACCTTCTAGATGGTGATCCGGTTATAGATCCGGATTTGAAGAGAATATCACAGTGGAGTGTGTAGGTACGTGTGTGACCAAATACCTCGTGACGCCTTGGTTTACAGATGGTGTGTCTTGTCGTACATTGAACTCGAGCGATGTCATGGGGTCGTTGCTTTAATTGTAATATATAGGGACACGTTAAGAGATTTTGTCGTGTTAAGTATTGTGGCAGTTGTAAGAGTTATGATCATCCTTGGCGGTCTTGCCCGTCTCGGAGACAGTATAATGATAGGCCCGCACTTCAGAATTTTGGTAGCCCAAATAAGGAAGTGCGTCACGCGAATTGTTCAAGGGGATCTGGTAATCGGCAGACATTGTCGAAGGACCGGTCATTTGTAAAGGAAAACGGGATGGGTGTCTCTTAGGATATTGGCCTTTTGGGAGAACCCGCAGGGTCGAAGCCAGTTGTAATTGGGTCTGTACAGGGTATAAATGTAAGGGTCTTTATAGATACGGGAGCTTCGATTAACCTTATAAGTAATGAGTTTTTCAGATCGATGTTTCCCGATCGATCTTTGGGGCCTGCTAAGGAAGCTGTATGTGACGTTCAGGCAAATAGACTACAAATATTGGGTTGCATAGATATAGATTTATCCCTCGGGGCAGATCTTTGATGGAACCATTCTTAGTTATAAGGGGATGTGCTTTGGGAAATACATTGTTCCTGGGACATCCGGCGTGTCGGAAACGAAAGATATCAGTTCATACGGGGGTTTCCGGTATAACTGTGGGGGTGCCTGGTGTGTTTGTACCGTATGAGGGGGCAGACGTGAGTATAATGAGTGAGAATGTCTCGGGAGTATATGAGGGTCCGGGGCTGAATGATGAACATGTGTCGGGGGATGAGAAGCACTATAAGGGGGTGTTGACTGATGATGTAGTGCTTGGTCCGGGTATGGTTGCGATGGTGAAAGTGCAAGTGAAAGGTGTGCATAAATCCAGACAGATGTGTGTGGATGAATGTAGCGAGAAGTTGAAAGGGGTTTTGTATACGGGTTTGATAAATAATGTAACGAGTTCAGGGGAAACTTGGGTGGAGTTGCTAAACTGTAACGATACAGTTCGCAATTACCAGAGTGGTACTTATGCCATCGATTTTGTTGACTCGGTCGATGAAGATAATTCAGTGAACATTGTCGGGGATTTTTGTTCTTTTTGAGAGGCAGATTTACAAGCTAGAAGGCAAGTTTTTAGGGATCAGTTAGCCAATGCTGATTATAAAGAATATGTTGGGGGTGTAGAAGATGTTCTGGTCGAGTTTGCGGACATAGTCGCACTCAAAGGGGATAAGTTAGGATTAACGAATGTGTTAGAACACAAGGTTCAGTTGGAGGACAAGACTAAGCATATTTTTGTTCCTTCATATAGGATTCCTTTTAAGATTAGGGAACAAGTAGAACAAGAGGTTAATAAGTGGGAAGAAGAAGGCATTGTTAGGCCTAGTTCATCACCCTTTAATTTTCCATTGCTCGCAGTCCCGAAGAAGGATGGCTCAGTCAGAGTTTGTGTAGACTTTAGGAAATTGAACGAGAAAACCAGTCCTGATCGCTACCCTGTGGCGTGTTTGCCGGATTTATTTTTTGAGATAGGAGGTAGGAATATTTATAGCTCAATTGATCTAATGCAATGATATTTGCAAGTTCCGCTGAGTGAGGAGAGTCGAAAGTATACGGCCCTCTCTTTGCCGAAGGGTCATTATGAGTTCACACGAATGCCATTTGGTTTGACAGGCAGTCCGATGACTTTTACTAGGTTGATGAATACGGTTTTGCATGGCTTGTTAGGGAAAAAAGTCCATATCTACATGGACAATATATTAGTTGCCACTGATTCAGTAGAAGAGCATCTAGAAGTTCTCAGGGAAGTTTTTAGAAGACTTAGATTAGCGGGTTTGAAGATAAAGGTAGCTAAGTATAATTTTCTCAAGAAGCAAATAGTATATTTAGGGCATGTCATTTCTAAAGAGTGTGTCAGGTTAAATAATGATAAAGTTAAGGCAGTTGTAGAGTTTGCTACACCCAAGACTAAGAAGCAGGCTCGATCATTTTTAGGGATGGCCGGATTTTTCCGTAGATTTGTGAAGGGTTTTTCTGTTCTGGCATCTCCCTTGACAGATGTTCTGAGGGATGACGTCCAGTTTGTTTGGGGAGAGGGACAGCAAGTAGCTTTTCAGAAAATCAAAGATACCTCAACAAATCCCCCAGTGTTGAAGTTTCCGGATTTAGAACGTCCATTCACGTTGGTAACAGATGCGAGTAATGATGGGATAGGCGCATGCCTTATGCAGAAGTTCGATGGAAGACTCCATCCGATTGCATTTTACAGTAGGAAGTTTAAGACACGAGGTAGTAATGAGCGACTCTGGTCGGTCGTAGATAAGGAGGCCTTTGCCGCGGTCTCATCTCTCGTTCACTTCAAAATGCTGTTGATGGGCAGTCAAGCAGAGGTTCTGACGGATCATAAGCCATTGGTGGATCTTTTTAATAAGCCGGATCTTTCACCAAAAAGAGCCCGGTGGTATTTGACAATCAGGGATTTTGATGCTAAAATAAAGTATATAGAGGGTAGACAAAATGTCGTAGCAGATGCGATGAGTAGGAGTTTTGCTGATCAAGAGGGTACTCATGTATGTTATGTATCGGGAGATAGCATTGATTGGAATATTAGTCTAGTAAAAACAAAGCAAGATGAGGATGAGATTCTGAGAGACGCAAAGGCGTTTCTTAGAGGGGAATTTGTTAGGAAGGGTTATAAGCTGCCTTTTGCAGGACTTGAATTAGAGGGTAATTTGTTAGGAAGATTAGATACAGACTGAGAAATAGTGAGGATAAGGGTGATACGACGCAAATAGTTGTTCGTACGAGTTTAGTACCTACTGTACGGTGTTAGATATTGTTCACAGTAAGTCTGGCAGTCCGCATTTGGGAATTGAGAAGACGTATCAGAATGTACGAGGACAATTCTTTTGGAAGAATATGTTTAGTCCAGTAGAAGACTTTGTGGAAAATTGTTCAGTCTGCAGACCAAGGGTCGTTTCTTGCAAATTGGGTTCATTCCGATTCTACCAGACCCGCAGCGAGAGTCCACACGGACCTGCTGGATAATTTCTGTGAATCTAGTTATGGCCATAGGCACCTGTTGGTGGTTGTTGACGAATTAACTAGGTCCGTAGAGATTTTCCCGTTGAGGCATAAAACAGCGGAAGAGGTGGCAATTGCATTTTTTCATGGGTATATCGGCAGATACGGAGTACCGGAGGTTTTGATTACAGATAACGGACGCGAATTTGTAAATCGTACAATGCAATGTCTTGCGGACGTAATGGAGATTATAAAAGGTTAATATTATACCACATAAATCAGAAGCGAATGGGCTCTGTGAACGAGCAAATAGAAAAGTCATTGAAGCTCTTAGAATGACCGTGGAAGGTAATGACCCACTTTGGGACCGCTATCTTCCACAGGTCCAGCATAGTATCAATGTTATGCCTAGTGATACCATTGGAATGTCTCCCAATGAAGCGCTGTTTGGATATCCAGCGCGAGGTGCGTTCGATTTGCTGCCTATTCCAACATGTGACGATACTGTAAAGTCGCTTATAGCAACTGTGAAAGAGATATGCACGCCTTGCTAAGAATCTTGAGATGAAAACGCGAGACATGGTAGATAGAAGCAATAAAAAGCCAGGTAGAGTCAAAGTGGCTGTTGGAGATAGGGTTTACACAAAAATAATGGCAGGAATCAGCTGAACTATAAGCTGGGTCGTAAGTTTGAAGGTCCGTTCCGTGTTGTTGAAGCAAAGAAGGGAAATAGGTTTGTTGTTCTGGATGAAAACACGGGTGTGTCTCGATTGACACATATTTCTAAGATCAAAAAGCCGGGTTAATGGGTATTAGCAGGGGTGCATTCTTGGGTTGTATTGTTGTTATGATAATGGTTATGTTACGGGTTGTTTTTTCCTTTCGGGTTTTAATGGGTTGTAAATGGGCGTGACTTGTAGTTTGTTGTAATTGGGGAGGACGTTAGTCCGTAGAGTTATACAAATTTTTAATAGTTCGGGTTCATTGTGATTCTGATGCGAGTTGCAATACTTAGTGTAAATTGTGTGGAGAATACCGTAGAGTTTCGTAGATATATGAATTTGAGTTTGTTTTTATGGACTTCAGGGACTTCATCGTTCACATTTGGCGATAGTAATTGGTTACTTTGAGTTAATGGTTTGTGTTCACATGACTTTGGGAATTGTGACATTGGCTAATTTCATAAGAGATTAGACCCGTGTGGTATTATGTAAGAATGTTATGATGTGTATTTGTCGTCTGACGCAATATCTTTGAATGTAGAGTTACAGAATAAGGGTTTGTTATTTAGGATTTTGTTTTGGGGAGGTATTTAGTATGTCGGACCGAATGGGTCTGATCTTTTACAGGTTTGGGTATGTCAGTTAGGATTTAGGAAGATTTTATTAGGGATATCGAATTCGGGTATTTGGGATTTTTCAGTTCTCTTTTAGAATTAAGAGAGCTGTGCCATGGGTAATTGTAGTTGTTAGGATTGTAGGAGCGGTTGCCAATATGTCAATTGCTATTGTGCTGAGAATTAGTCATGTATTGAGCAATATTCGCTAACCAGAGTAGAACTTTGATGTTTTTGGAGATATATTACCTTACAGATGTTTAGGAATGCTTTTCGGGAATTTGGTATATGGATAGGGTTCTCGGATAATTGTTTTTTGGGTAGATTTGTTATGGATAGTTCATTAGAGTTAGTGTACCTGATAGTGGGTTGACTGTGGAAATTCCAGGTAGCAACTTGGAATTGTTTCACATGAGACCATATGACCTTTGCACCAGTAGTCTTATTGGTTCAGTAACAATATGGCATATGGAATAGACGAGTTACTTTTTGATATGACTGTCCATATGACTGACTTACGTAAGACACCACTTCCTTGCAGCGGAGCTGCTGGAATAGCTTCACCGTCCTCAATATATGGGAAAGCTGTCAACGATACACCTGCACTTTTGTGAGAAGATCCAGGGTTTTGGAGAGATGTCGGGCAGGACGTCTACAGATCACAGTAGTGGCTGGGAGACGTTGGTTTGGCACGAAGGATTCGCGAGCGCCGCATCCAGCCTGGGCTTGTGCAGTCACAAGCCATTCATCCTGGTCGGATGACTGGGAAACGTAGGAATACATTCAACTTGGACTGGTGCAGTCGCAAGCCTTTCATCTTGGTCGGATCGCTGGGAAATATAGAATACCTTCACCGTTGGCGTGCGCAATCGCAGGCCATTCAGCGTGATGGAATCATCAGGAAGCCAAGACTTCAAGTGCTGCGTTTCTTAGGGAACTGATTGTGATATAATTTCTGTGTTACGAGACATATAATTTTTGCATCTAGTGTTGGAGATGACGTTGCAGTCGGCCCCTAATGAGCTTTCGATTAGGCAGTTATCGTAACTAGGTGGGGACACCTAGTTGTAGGTAGACCGAGCTACTGTAACTGGTAATGAAGGTGACCTTTGAAAAGAGAAGGTTGGTTTTTCGAAGACGTGAGATCATATGACAGAACACAGCATGCAACAAATGCTTAGGTGTGTTTTTCGAATTCAGCAGTGTCCATTCCCGCAAAACGCCCTTGGTTACAACAACACGTGGGCAAGATTGAAAAGTCAGCAAAAGAACCTTCTAGATGGTGATTCGGTAAATACGTGTGTGACCATATACCTCGTGACGCCTTGGTTTACAGAAGGTGTGTCTTGTCGTGCACTGAACTCGAGCGATGTCACGAGAGTGTGTTCATATGTGAGGTGCAAAACCCATATAATGGGAGCGTTTCATAGAATGAGTGGGTAATACGATCCGTTCGGGGTATAATTAACATGTGAACTGTGCAAAAGGGAAGCACGCACATGGAGTCTGTGTTCCAGAGGGCTTTCGTGAAGTGAGTACAACTCATAAAACATTTTAGATTCTTCTTACAGACTGGAGAAAGACTTTATCCCTGTTGCAGTGACATCTTGTGTTTCTGCATTTTTATTTTACATGTTCTGGTTTTTAATATGACGCTTGTCTCTTACAGGAATTTTCCCACGTTCCCCTTCAAAATAGGGAGTGGTGTGACATTTATCCATATATGAAATGACTTTTATAATGAACTGTGTGACCTTTTTATTGCTTTGGATGACAGATGGATTGTTTATGCATTTTACCTTAAATAATCGAGTCTCGATGTCTGGACCTTATTCAGTAGATTTTCATAGATATGTGTGAGTCATTCGGTTTCACTCTTTCGTAGCGTATTTAAAGTTATTTTCGTTATTTCTGTCAATAAAGTTTAGTTTTGTAACTCAGTGTCTCATTCCAGTAGGTCTTGTAATTTAGTTAGGGGTAATGAATAACTTAAGATGTGAAGATGAATAACTTAAGATGGGATGTTGAGAGATCATCTGACCAACAAGTCGGCTCTCGCTGCCAAACTCATCTCAGAGTAAGTGAGATGCTAACCTCTGTCCTTAAACAGAGAAAATGATAAAATATAGGCCTCGAAAACCAGGCCTATAACATATATATATATATATATATATATATATATATATATATATATATATATATATATATATGTGTGTATGTATGTATGTATGCATGTATGTATGTATGTACTTACATATATATACATATATATATGCATATATATACTGTATATATATATATATGAATATATATAAATAAATAGATATATTTTAAGTTTCACTAGTTTACAATATGCAAGGGATTAGTCATCCAAATATCATTTGTGAAAAATTTGATTCATATGTTATACCAGCATGAAAAAGTCGTAATCGTTGATGTTACTTGGGCAAATAGTTCAACTTCAAACAGTCGTGGGCCTATATCTACAAAACACACATATGAAGAGGATAAAACATAAAGATAGTGATGGTCTTTTTAGATGAAAATATTAAAACATAAGAACAGTGATGACCTTTGAAGATTATAGAAACATCCTTTAATCAAGTAAAGTATGACAACATCAGAAAAAAAAAACTCGGTTTAAGGGAAACTGCAGGCAGTTTCTCTGACGCACTGATAATGTCTGAGTTGTTTCTTGCAATTACAACGGAGTTGCCAAATAGCGCCATATGTCAGTATTGTACTCTGCTGTCTGAAAAGTTTTGAAGTATGTTGCAATACATTATTGAGTGAGTGTACATACATTGCACAGACCGAAAAATATCGCTGGCAGTATTCTGAACTGCGTCATCAAGTTTTAGACAAATAAAAAAGTAAAGCTCACCTTAGCCACTGCTATTTTTTAGAAGTTTTCCTTTCTTTTACTTAGTCATGACCAAAAGTGAGTCTGTTTTTTTTTTTTTTTTTTTAAGAGCATTATCAAAATCTTTTAGTTCAAAATACCTTTAGTTATCATCTATTCCATCAGGCTAGCCGGCTAAAGTCAAAAGGCGCCTACCCGTCCCGTCGCAGTTGACTATAAAAACAGAATATTGACTTGGATTCCTACCTGGAGGACCACATGGCGACTCAAACCAGGGGCGCTGCCTTTGCGACTTCCTCGAGAGAGCTTCTTCGACGTGTCCTTCCTCTTGTGGTCTCAGAGCCACATTAATTGCTACATATGGCTTGCTATCCGAGGACCTGAAGCCCAGTATGTTACACGCTCGGAAATTCTCGACAGTCTTTCGTGAATTGCAATTAGTAGAACAAAAAAGAAAATCTTAAGTTGGTTTTTTATTGGTTTTAATTCGCAAACTTCTTTCAAGATTACTGGCAGGGCACTAAATCTTGATGTAGTCGAGCCAGTAAAGGTTACAATCAGGAGTTCAGCCAATCAAAATTTTAATTACACGGAGTTATGAATGTCGGTGTAACTAGCCTGACATATATAGATTGAATATATGTGTCATGAATTTAGGAAGACAACAGATCAGTGATAATTGTGTAACTAGGAAGGGGGAGAGAAAAGAGAAGGGCCTAGAAATGTAGAGTTGGTGGGGTTGTATATATATCGCGAAGGCCGGAAAGGCCTAATTATCCACAGAGTGATACAGTTAATGCAAATAGAGATGAATGGCATAGTGTTTTTTGGGTGTCCAATGCACTGCTGATAATCCATATGTACAGGTGCAAATAGCAAACGAAGATATAGGCGGTTTAAGCAGAAGTTAGAGTAAGCGTTCTACAAAACAAAAGTTTGTATGATTTACAAATCCTATTTTTCATGAGACTGCTGACCTAGCAAGTGCAATGTTTTTTTGAACGAAAATCCA
The DNA here is from genome assembly GCF_040412425.1 of Macrobrachium rosenbergii. Taxonomy (NCBI): domain Eukaryota; kingdom Metazoa; phylum Arthropoda; class Malacostraca; order Decapoda; family Palaemonidae; genus Macrobrachium; species Macrobrachium rosenbergii. The sequence continues at coordinate 40,375,619 of NC_089763.1, read as the reverse complement.
TTAGTAAACCATTTTTCTGTCTTTAGAACCAGATTCCCTAAACTCTTTAATATCTGTACATTTCACACATCGAATATATCAGGTATTATATTCTTCAGCTCTTTTCAGATTCTCGTAAAAAAAATAAAAAAAAACTAGAGTCAATAGTATTGCGTTCCAACATGCTACTAGAGTAGTCGAACCTATTAGCGCCCGTCCAGTTATCAGCATGATTGTCTTTTCAAACATCTTTCATACTTTTTAATTTTCATTTCCTGAAATTTTCAGGTTCAACCGATACAGGATAAATTCATCTATGACCCATATGGATTTCATATGCACGACCGTTAGGATTGCCGGGGTCGTTCTTCGTAACTGACCTTTTCATTGTAATGTTCTTCTTAGATGATACATTAACAGTGAAATTATGAAGAAAACCAGGAATATCTTTCAATTTATTGTTGTATGACAATACAAGAAAGCTTTTTGTAATTAATCAAACAACTGAGAGTCATATATAACAACAAAGAATTTAGCGGAAAACCAGAAAATTGAGTGGAACTATCAGACGTCTCAGGAACCCGCTGAACCGACAGCAAAGCCATAAACTAAAAGGAAACCAGAAATTTTGCCTGAAACCAGAATATTTGTCAGGAAACCTTTAGTGTAGAGAGAAACAGAAAATTTGGCAGGAAACCAGCCAGCAACTTGAACGAGAAAACAACGCTCGATTCAGTACCAGGTACTAAGACATAAAACCAGTAGTTGTGGCTAGATCCAATAGAATCTGCTGGGCATAAGAGGATTCTCGTGAGAAACCAGTAAGCACAGAGAAAAATGTTTATAACCTTTAAAAAATATTCGAGCTTCAAATACCATTCTGTTTCATATTAGTAATTTTGTCTTTTTTTAAGATGTTTAAATAATGAAATACATTGTTTGAGATATCTTACCACTTGATTTATCTATCCGTTTATATATCCACGTGACAACTGTCGTACCTTTGCACTGCCATTCTTAATTGCCAACAGTAATTACAATAGAAAAAAATATTAACTTCTCATAAACGTTTATTGGTGATTAACATCTTTCTTGTAGATTAAAATGTTCTCATTTTCCTTGGTTATGTTCAGTACATAAGAAAAAATTGAAAACAATAAAATGTCACAGAAAATGGACCCCAATTGATGGATACCCTATTAAAGGTAGCTCATTATGCATGAGGTCAGTGATTCTCGCACTATCAGATACAACATTTGCTTTATCATTTGTTTACCCTCTGGCATCAACGCACCTGTTCAGTTTCCATGATCTAAGTCTGGCCAAAAAACACGGGTTTTATTGCCCACGTCCGGCTTCTGCGACCTTCCCCTCACAAAAACTCATATGTTTTATTATAATCTGTTAGGCCTCAATGATCTGCACCTCGCAAATAGAAACAGCATTAGTTGTTGAAAACGTTTGGAAAGAAAGGTACCTTCCTTCCATGGGGTTCGGTGACTTAAAGGTGAGGACGGTGCCGGCAGGAGGTGTCGTTGGTGCGTGGGTAGCAAATATTGGGTTCTGGCTGATCGTAGGCGAATTCCCAAATCGTATCTCGACGGTGTTGAAGTCGAGGTTGTCATCTCTTGGTTTCACGACGAGGGCTGAGACGAAATACGTTTTCTGGAGATCAGCCTTCCACCAGGGATAATCCCTAACAAGAGTGATGCTGCAGGAATCGTATGCATAGCAGAAATACCCATTGATGGCCTGGTATTCAGCCTGATTCACGGAATAAATCGACGACATCGTAACCACTGCTCGAGGTGCAAGGTTCTTAGAAAAGAACCAGGAGGTGTAACATGAGGTAAAGCCGAAGGAATCTTGAGCAGTGCCATTGTATTCGGCGGTCACAAAGGTCTTGAAGAGGCTGCAGTCATCGCCTGCGATGAGATAAAAGTGGAAACATAAGGTTAGTTGTGGAACATGTTTGCTTCTAATAGTGGAATAATCCTGGAATAATAAAAGCAATCACTAAATTATTTTTGGAACACCCGCGTTTTTATAACAAAATTTGTCTCAAAGTTCTTCGCATATAATGTGTTCATTGTTCATATCGTTCTTGTCATTCAAACGGCTTCCTGGGAGCACGACATCTTGTTATTAATAATAGACAGGATGACCTACACTTTGTAAAGATTTTACCGGTTTATCCTATTAATGATAACTGTGAGAAATGGAGCTAGGAAACTGTTTTGTGTATCACAGAACCTTTCAAAGACAACAAAAATAATCAAGTAACAACACAGAAGAAAATGAAGGAAAATGCTGATACAATACCCAATAAATAAGAACAACAAATAAAAAATTTATATATATATTCAAAAGTGGGAAGCAGTTTATGTAATAAAGCAAGAACTACTACAAAAGATCATGGTGCCAATAAATAATAATAAAAACATTATTATAACTTTAACGCTTACTATGAGACCGCAGTCTTAAAGTCTACACAAACATCGGTTCCCACAGAGCTTATAAGTCAAGAACTGACCGAAACAGACTGACTGTTATTATTCAACACGAGCAAGTATTCTTATGAAGCATGACAATAAGCCACTAAAGCTAAGCAAGTTATCAAAGAGATGAATGTCTTCACATAAAAATAACAATAGAATTTAACCTGACCTACCTTTAATACAAAACAGACGGCAGTTAGCGTTCCGTAGGCAGAGAGTGGCGCATCTAACATCCTTGTCGTGAGCAAAACGAACTGAGATAGTTTGCAGAAGACAGTTGTTCATGCCAGATGGGAAGCTGCTGGTGACCTGTGAGGACACTTCTCATCATGATAACAGCATTGGTATTGCTCATGCCAATGAAAACAGTATTGGTCAGAGTATTATTATAATAAAAATTACAGTATTCGCTTGATTATAACAAACGTCTTTTGCAGTTGTCATGATTAAGTTCATCAGGAACAAGAAAGTGGTACTATGCCAGCCTAGACGGTCTAATGAAAATCTGAATATGACAAATCAAGCACCATAATAAACATAATTTAGCTTTCTCAAAGAGATAATTAAATAAGGATACGTTCAGAACTCTTGACCATAAGAATATAATCACAAGAATGACTCGAGTAGTTAGGCTTGTCAGTTAGGCAGATGGAGGATAAGCACACACAGGTAACAAAACGAATTCACACCTCACCTTTGCATACGCTCCACCAAGTGATGCTTCAATACCAAGACGCCTTGAAGACAGCAGGAGGCAGTAGATGATGAACCTGATGAGCATTGTCTCGTGTTTTCTGCAAGCGAGTCAGTCCGTTAGTTAAATATTGAAGTTGGTGTGGGAACAACATTTCCTCACCTCTTCTAAAATTGTAAAATGTTTGTCGCATCGGTGTCATAAACCACAGCGATTATAGCTGTCATAGAATGCAATTCATTATCTTGCTGTTATTGCCACTAACAAAACCACAGTGACCCATTACCGCTCAAATTAAAAAAAATTAAACTCACTAGGCCTGTTGCAAGCTTCAACGGCTTTCCAAATACTTACAGTACCTAGAATTGCTTAATACAATTAATCGGCAGGGTCTAATGTAATATATATATATATATATATATATATATATATATATATATATATATATATATATATATATATATATATATATATATATATATATATATATATATATATATATATATATATATATATATATATATATATATATATATATAACACGTATGCTGATGGACAATTAAGAATTGCTCTTCTTGTACATATTTATTTCCCGACGTTTCGTAATTCTCATATATATAATTACATCTTCAAGGGCTCTAAAATGGATAAAAACAACACATAATTAGCATAAAAATCAAACTGAACATTTTTTACACTTAAAATTATACATTTAAAAAAAACAAAATATTTTAAAATACACAAACTATTGGACCAACCTTCCACCAGAGTAAAAGAAACATAAGTGGAAGGAAACTACCAAATAAAAAAAGAGGAAAATACATCTTAAGACATGAAAAGGGGAGTGGCTGTTGACTGCGTGTTTAATGGGGGAACCAGTTGTTTGATCAATAAGAACTCTAGAATGGGTAATTCCTGAGTGTTGGGTGTTTGTCCGATGATTTTAAAATCTTTATTTTCAATGTGATAGTTCTTTTAAAAGAAAATCCACTCAGGTAATACAAGATCATTTTCCTGCTATAAAAGTTAACCTGATTCCTAAAAATCCATTAACCATCCGCTCTCTGTTTCAGTTCAAGGATCGTCTGTGCCCTTTCATGTCCTCTTGTGTGGTATATAAATATACTTGCCCCAGGTGTAACTCGGGGGTTTATGTGGGAGGCCGCTGAAGGTGCGCATCGACTGTCATAGAGGGGTCAGTTTCCGGACAGGCAGCAGACTCACGAACCCGGAGCATTCCAATATAAGAACTCATGCTGCAAAACATACATTGAAAATAAAGATTTTAAAATCATCGGACAAACACCCAGCACTCAGGAATTACCCATTTTAGAGTCCTTATTGATCAAACAACAGGTTCCCCCATTAAACACGCAGTCAACAGCCACTCCCCATTTCTTGTCTTAAGGTGTATTTTCCTCTTTTTATTTGTTAGTTTCCTTCCACTTATGTTTCTTTTACTCTGGTGGAAGGTTGGTCCAATAGTTTGCGTATTTTAATATGTCTTGGTTTTTTTTTAAATGTATAATTCTAAGTGTAAAAAATTTTCAGTTTGAGTTTTATGCTAATTATGTGTTGTTTTTATCCATTCTAGAGCCCTTGAAGATGTAATTATATATGAGAATTACGAAACGTCGGGAAACAAATATGTACAAGAAGAGCAATTCTTAATTGTCCATCATATATATATATATATATATATATATATATATATTATATATATATATTATATATATATATATTATAACTATATATATTCAGCTCACATTTAACTCGTACTTTGAGTATGAAAGGTTAATCCAAAATTAGACATCGCTAATAATATGTTTCCAAAGTATATTACCATATCTTTCGAGACGGCATTTTGTGAAAATCTTTGGCCAAAATTTGAAATGAAAAAGTAAAAGGAATAAAGGGTGATACTGAGTGCTGTGCTTGCCAGGAAGATTGACTTCAACTGCGAAAACCACGAAAGTGCCCAGCTTAAAAAAAATGATAAAAAATACTATGATAAGAAATACTATTTACGAGGCAACATTGGAATGACATTGCAGAAGCGTCGCTGATTTGCCCTCCCATTAACCAATCATTGATGATTGATTACTTCCCATCACGGATGGAACCTTGCAGTCGCCTTATATTCAAAAGATCAACTACTAGTAAATTACAAGGGAATTGTCCAAATGCCATGGTCTTAGTATTATTACAATTGAGTTGATATTTGTGTGGAACAGGACACAAAAAATTACCTTGCTGAATATAAAAAGTGAAGAATTCTCGATTTTAGAAAGCTCTTCGTCTCGGAACAGCGCTCCTGTTTAACATTCCCAAGTCTTTTTATTATTATCATTTTCAAATCTATATTTTAGTCTCATTTTATAAAACCATCGCTAAACTTGTAAATATTTTCTGTCTCTTTCCTCCATTGCTGCCTAGCGTTGTATAATTCTACCACTCGTGTCTTTCCTATGCTTTGTCTTCCACGAACCTCCACTCTTTTCCTTCCTCCTTTATTTTAGTGCCCATCCGAGTATGTCTGGTTTTCCAACTCTTCTGGTGCTTACAGGGCCCCACTGACACATATTACTCTCCTAAGGGTTGAGCGAAGGAAATCTCCTAGGTATTCCCATCTCCCTTCCAAAATTATCTGGTCTAAAAAGAAAAATGAACCTTCTGTATAATTTCCCCCATGTTATCTTGCCATTTGCGCTTAATATTCTTCTTCAAGTTCTATTTTCAAAACGACAAAATCTTTTGACAATAGTTTAATTTTCATGCCATGATCCAAGTCCTCACTGCAATACAGATCGTGCTAAACTCACATTTGCCTGCAATTTCAGGCTACTGGATTTCCAAATCCTATTCAGCCTAGCCATAGTTTGAATTGCCTTCTGCAGTCCTTCATTAAATTCCAGTTCAAGAACACCTGTGTTTCTCCGTCTAATATTATTTCATCCTTTTATGCATACTCTGTCATTACTTCTGTTTTTCTTAGTTTTATTTAAATCCCATCTCTCTAGATATATGATCCATTCTAATGGCAAACTTTGGTGTCTCGCTGATTTAAGCAGCATCATCTGTATATTCTAAATCTTTTAAGTTTTTATCGCCACTCTAATCTAAACGTCTCTCTTAATTTCTGACCACTTTTTTCATTATAAAAGTTTATGGGAAAGACAAACGGCAAAGGAGAAGGGAAATTGTCATGTTTGTAATTCATTCTCAAAACAGATTTCGCGTCTTTTTGGAAGGATTCCATCTCATTCTTGAATTAATATTTGGCTAATTCTAATAATATATCCAGATCATTCCATAATCCTGTCATAGATTGTGTTCAGAATATCTTATATCATTCTGAACATTTTTTCCTCAGCTTCAAAATCGTTTTTAGATCATTTTTAAAACACCTGTAACTCCTGAAAATCTTCTTTTTAGATTCGCTTATAGACAGCCAGGAACGGAACAGAAAACTAGAAAGAAAGGATTTTCCGTTTATTTCCTATAGAAAATGTGAAACAGGAGCTCCAGTTAAAAAAAAAATACGAGATAATTTCACTTACTCATTGGTGAAATAAAAAAAAAAATTTTAAACAAATAAAAAAGAAATCACACTTTTCTAAAGTCTCACTCTCTTTTCCTTCACAAATTCTTTTTTTGTTGTTGTTGTTTTGTTTCTTCTGGCTTAGCTTAGATAGGGACCAAGGCTGCCAGTAACATTGGCCTCTGTATAACAAACGTGAAGATCGATATTATCACTATTAAAGTAGGCTAGTTTAACCAGACCACTGAGCTGATGATTTGAAGATTGAAAAAGCGAATGAAAACACGCAGGCTTTTCAACAATTCTCTTACTCGCATGTTTCATATCAAATCTAATTATGTTTTAAGAAATCGTGCTGAAAAGCGCAATTACTGGCGACAGGCAGTACTAAGCGTTTCTTTACAACTTCAAAGTCAGAACCCTTGCCTCCAGCTACTGGTTTCCATGGCATCGACAGGTATTAGACCACCAAATAATAACCCCTTACAGCAGTCTTATTATTATTATTATTATTTATTATATTATTATTATTATTATTATTATTATTATTATTATTATTCAGGAGATGAACCCTATTCATATGGGACAAGCCCACTGGATCCATTGACTTGGAATTCAAGCTCCCAAAGAATTTGGTGCTCATTAGGAAGTAAGAGAAGTTAAAGGGAAATACAGAAAGAAGAGATCTCACTTATTAAAATAAATAAGTTAATAAATTGATAAAAATGTGTTAAAAAGATAAAAATATATTGTAAAAAACGTATTAATTGTCCTAGTGTTTTTTTTTATCTGGCTTGGAAACCCCACATTTCAAGATTTAGCCTCCATGCCCCTTAGGGTTAGGTTAGGAAATTGAGGTCTGAAGCAAGTACCGCTATTTTCGTAATGGAGAACAATTTCTTTAAAATAAACTTCGCTGTAGAAAACGAGACGTAGAATAATTACGTCCTAATTTATTTTGTGACTTTTTTTTTTTTTTTTTGCATTTGACTTACGATACACAAATTAAAAACATAACTAAAAAGTTTAGGATAACTGGCTCCCTGGATAATGGCCCTGGACCATTATTGTTCTCCATTTGCCGCCCACTGGGCACTTGCGCCTGGATAATTGCTCATCTCCCAATCTTCCTGTATTTTCCCTAATTAAAAGAAAATGGAAATAAGTAATGTTTTTTTGTTATCTAATGAGAAAAAAGTTCTAATAATAAAATGTATATCATTGTATTATGTTTATCACTGAAACAGCAAGTTGTAGGTTATTCCTCTCAAAAAGTCCAAGTCTGGCTATTCTGAAAGTCTTGGGGGATGTTTGATGTTCCGCCTGCCTAATCTAGATAGCGTTCCTCCCATCTGATATGGAAATTGAATACAGACCCACAATCCTTCAGATCCAGGCTAAAGTTACCCTACTATCAAAGAGACAAAAATAGAGATCTTGGAACTAAAACAAATACAGAGCATGACATTTCAAGCAAGAACAGTTCAAGGTCCATTGACTGGGTAATGATTGAAATTTAAAGAAGAGAAAACAAAGCTTGTTGGCCATCCCAATGTAAAGGAAAAAGTCTTGTATTTGTGACACTCCAACACATTCGTACTGACCTTCCTTACTTTCCGTACCCATTGAGAAAACACAGTTCTCCCCTAAACTGATTTTTCATTGCTCACTGGAACAATGTCTGTCTTTGAGCTTACTCACTTTGCATTCGAATTGAAAATGAAGTTTCATAAATTATCCGGATCTGAGAAAGTAACGATAACCAAAGTTCTTCTACGTAATACATCCCCACGAGTAACATTTAATGTGGTGGTTTTTCTATGCGATCAAGTTTTCTGGATGTCTGTTTTTGTTATTTACGTTTCATTTTATAAAAAATACCGAGAGTTTGCGTCATTTTCTAAATTTGATGAGAGTATTCTTCACAAATTCCGTAGAACATATACTACAATAACATATAATCTACTGATCATTTTTACTTGATACAGCCTGGATCCACAATAAATTCCTAACTTTTCGACTTCGTTACACTTTTCTTTGGTACTATTCCATAAAGATATCGCGTGCAGGAATCTTGCGTACACTGGCGCGAATCCTTTCATCGGGTGGGAGAGTTTCTTTGTTTATATCCCACTCAGATTTAGCCTTAGAATAACAGGATTATCCGAAAAAGGACGAGGAAATCGACAAGCTAAAAGGCCATTGTGGCTATTAACAATAAATCTATGCTTTAGGTAAACATAATGTACTGTGCGATTGGGATACAAAATATTGCACCAGTTCCCTTAATGTTTCAGACGGAAGGCAAATGGTAGTATTCAGCAAGCAGTATCTGGCAACCTTTAGCCAGGCAGTGCAGGCGTATCATGTGCCATGATAACTGATCATTACTCAGTAGCTTGGTTACGGTTTGCCCTGGACCAAATACCTGTGCTGGCACAAGGCTGACCTAATCTTAAACCAACGAATGAATCACTTGCTAATAGATGTCATGCGAGAAATTAGTACCCTGGAAGCTTAACTAATTAACATTCCATTTAAATGAAATTAAGATTAGTATTGTTCTTTCTTTTTTTATTATTTTTTTAAGGATTATGTTAATTTTGTGTGTGTGTGTGTAACCGGCCTACACCATTTTTTTCTGTCTGAAGAGGGTTTTATTTTACCACCCAAAATTTGTAGGCCCATATGCGTTGCATTACTATGCTAAAAAACAAAGTATTCGTTACTATTTATTAGATTTTGTTTATTTATCAGAGTCAAAATATAGAAGGATGCTGAATACCAACTATAAATGCTTCGCTAGGCCTATTGATCCTTGCCTGATCTGTGAAAAGTGGGATATCCTATTATAAGCATTATGATTTTTGTTAATAAGTATTAGTGCGCTATTAGATTTTTTATAATCAGTAATGTATTCTTTTACAGTCATGTAAATATATAATTGATCTTTACAGAGCTGACTGACATCCTAAAATTGTCCACTTGGCCTAATTCTTAGCCAGTGTGCTTGAGGACTAAGTTATTCAAGCCTTGAGAGAAAAATGTTTATGCTCTTCATGGTTAGGTTAAAGAGAAAAACAAAAATATTTTATTTCCTTCTGTAATTCACAGCAAAAATAGTTCTTAGATGATACTAATAGTGAGTAAGAAGTCGAGTTGAAACATAACATGAAAAAAATTTCATTTCAGCAGAAAAAAATTTACCAATAAAACCAATATAAAAAAAGGACATCAAAAGATAAGTTAATAGAGCCTTACAAACATAATAAAAGAAAAAACAACAGTAAATTATGTGTATTCCATACATCCAGCGACTCTACCCAGTTTTTGTTCATGGATGCTATTCACGTTCTAATATTTAGTGTGACCCTAATAGCACCGATAACTCCGTTCGCGTATGTCGTTACCATTCACCATTCATTCTAGGCCTCTCTGATAACATAGTTGGTAGGCCCGTTCATATACATAATGAAATATTTCATAATGATTCGAACAAAACACTCAAAAATCTCCATAAAACAAGGCATTTTCTTGGAGTTTTACTTGTTACTCGTTACAATTGATTGCAGTTTTCATATTATAAAAAGCTTTTCTCAAACAAATTAACATATGGAATATAAAAAAGAAATAAGATCTGAACGATATATTTCGTAAAATGATGCAGAATATTATAGCGTACTCTACGGAGGTTAAGCCCTTGCGAGAATTAAATTCCGGTGTAAGAACCGGATATCGCCGGAATCTGCACTAGGTGTGCCTCAAAATGTCACCCTTTTTTTATTTGATACGAGCTCCAAGCGTTGCCAGGAAACAAAGCGTGCACAAATGGCGGGAAAAGGTGAATGTCACTTCCACAGCTTTTCGCCGCTATTCTCTCCGATTTTTAATCAAGCAAAAGCACTTAAGACTCGACTTTTAATTCATATGGTCATACGAATAATGGCCTAAGTATGTCTCAAAGTGAGAGTAGGATATATATTAGTAGATACCATTTTACCAACTATGTTATTATTTCTTGATACTAAGAATAGCTGAATTGTTACATATATCATTTATTTATATTTGAGATTTTTTCTTCTTTTTATTTTAATTTTTACTGTTCATTTTTATAACCTTTCCATTATTAGTTTTATTATTATTCGTAATTTCATAAAATTTACTTTGAATTAATCTTAATTTTTTTATTTTTACTTCTGTTCCTTTATATACATATATATAAATAAAGATAAAATCCACGAAGGAAACGGAAACACTGGAGTGCTGAGAGGCCTTTCGACGCTATGCCCTTTACTTAGCAGACTGAAGAAATATAAAAGTATGTTTACAAAGAAAGCTCATATAAATGACAGATTGGGATTATAAAGGAAACATATGTACCTGGAATCCAACACAATTGAAGAATTAGTAGAACTGCCAAAACAGGATTAAATATTTAAGAGGTTTTTACAAAGGATTAGGATTAAATAAATATTTAATCCTGTTTTGGCAGTTCTACTAATTCTTCAATTGTGTTGGATTCCAGGTACATATGTTTCCTTTATAATCCCCATCTGTCATTTATATGAGCTTTCTTTGTAAACATACTTTTATATTTCTTCAGTCTGCTAAGTAAAGGACATAGCGTCGAAAGGCCTCGCAGCACTCCAGTGTTTCTGTTTCCTTCGTGGATTTTATCTTTATTTATATATTCATCACCTTCCATATTTTCGTGATTCAGTTATACATTACATACATATATATATATATATATATATATATATATATATATATATATATATATATATATATATATATATATGTATATATATATATATATATATATATATATATATATATATATATGTATGTATATATACATATATATATATATATATATATATATATATATATATATATATATATAGTATATTATATATATATATATATATATATATATATATATATATATTCTTACGTTTCTGGCGATGGTTTGTTACTTTGATAAATATTATTTAAACTAAACCTTGAAAACCACTCACCGTTGTCAGCCATAAATACGAATACATGCATGAAATATACAAAATTACGTATAAGAATAATGGTATGTCGACAGTTGAAAGTTCTGATCTATACAAGGTTCTACTTTACTGCACACAGATTATGGCATTCAAATAGTAGAATAATGATTCACCTTTCAATAAAGAAAATTAATGGTAGAATTTAACATTACTACAAAATAATGATTCTACTTGCAGTAAGGAAATTAACGCTAAACTTGAATAGCACAACAGAGCCAGAGGCCTTGGTGATACAGGTTTTATTCACTGAGGAATTCAGTTACAGTTATATTTCTTGAATTGTTGCAAGTTATTTAAACAAAGGGCAGAATTCCTCCAGGCAAGATGGATGTCAGGACTACGAGGGTGAACGACATAACATGTGTCTGGAAATAGAATAATCCCAGTTCAAGCTTCTTGGAAATGTGGTTTCTCTCAATAGCAATTATAAGCACGTGGGAGGATTGACTACGAACAAGGGACGATTAACTCAGGGAAGCACTTAACACTGGGTAACGCAACAGTAAAGTTTACTTTACTAGGGAGAGAAATGAGGAAATGAAATAAGAGATTCTGGATGAGGAACAGAGAACTGGTAACACGCGAATGCCTTTACACATACAGTGGTTCGCCTTGCAGTGTGCACCTTTGCAATAATGGCTGGATGAGCTACAATGTCGTCCTTTGGGCCTCACAAAATTGCTTGTGGTTTGGTTGCTTGTAGCCTTATTATGGTCCTGGTTACAGAAAGAGTGCCGTGCACATGACACAGCTAGGGATTAACAGTGAGACTATTCTCACTGAGAATGAGCAAAAGACTGAGGGCACTCAGCGATCCTGAGTTGCTTATTTGACTGTGGATTTCGCCTGCGGGCGGACGCTGTTTCTTCAAAACAGACACATCAGCTGGCATCTGTGAAAGAACATTTTCAAGATGCTTGTACAAAGCTCACATAGTAGGAGGTAAATAAAGAAAAGAGATTAAAATCTGGGATGTTTCAGTTTCCCCTAGTATTAGCCTGGACCGAAGGCGAGCTACACTCCTTAATAGTTCTCTTCCACACGTCTGTGTGTGGGTCCTGGGGTGCCCATTCCTTAAAGCACAGGACTTTGACCCTTATACTAAGTAAGCAAAGAGACAAGGCGGCAGAGATCGAGTAATAATACACACACACACACATATATATATATATATATATATATATATATATATATATATATATATATATATATATATATATATATATATATATATATATATATATATATATATATATATATATATATATATATATATATATATATATATATATATATATATATATATATATATATATATATATATATATATATGTGTGTGTGTGTGTGTGTGTGTATGTTGTTATAGGAGTTTTACCAAATTGCGGGTTCATCTAGGATTCAAGGATTATAGTATATATAAATAACAGTGACAGTTGTGTAGTTTTTTTGTGAACATCCATTCTTAAGGCAATTGGCTTGATGTTGATTGTATAGTGAAGGTGTGAGTAAGAGGCTTCATCTGATCTATTCAAACAACAAACAGAAATGTAGTGCCTGACACGAGGCGAACAAAACAGAGGTCAGAGTACAACCAACTGTGTTTGTTGGAGGATGGAAAGATGTACATAAATCAATATATAAGACACGAATGAAGTTATGATACATATAGCTGGAATGCTGATAATGTAATGCTTGAGCTAAGAATGATACATTTAACATAATAATATGAACGAGAATATATGTACAAAGGATGCGTGACATCTGTGTTTCTTGTGTGTATGTGCTTGGTGCACAGAGATGTTCATTGTGAGGAGATTAGCTGGCCAGGTAAGCTGGACAATGTATGGGTCCATGTGGGACCCTACAGGACTCCCCAACACGAGAGGCTTACAGTTGTAGGTCGGTGTCTGGGATGTATGTTCGAAACCCACATAGTTCTGCCATCCACTGTCATTTGGTAGGATTTGTGTCTTCTCTGGATGACGTGATGTGGTCCCGAGTAGGTGCTTGGGAGAGGGGACGGGTTCTGTGTGCATCTACCTGTATAAACACATATTTTACATTCTGCAGTTCATGGGGACATACACTTTTTTGGCCACATGATAAGTTGTCTTGGCTGGCATTATTCATTTTAATACTTTACGGGTGTCAGATGGCGATGTTGGGCTCACTTGGACGTTGAAAGATGTCTGCTGGCAATGTTAATGATTGGCTGTACAGGACTTCTGCTGGAGATGCGTTGAATGCCACATGTGGTGACATTCTCAGCCCCGGTAAGACCCAGGGCAACTCCTTTCTCCAAACTCTGCCTTGACATCTAGTGGGGAGTGATGCTTTCAACGACCGGTGTAGCCTTTCAGCGATGCTGTTACTTTCTGGATTGTAGGCCATCATGTGTATTATCTTTGCCCCCAAACTGTCTGCGAGGGCGATCCATAAGGTGGATGTGAAGTTTGCCCCCTGTTGCTTGTGATGATCTCTGGGGCTCCTTGTCTGCTGACCCATCCAATGAGAGCTTTCACACAACTCTCCGCCATCTGTTGCCATATTGGTATTGCTTCGGGCCACTTGGTATTTCTATCGATGATGATAAACAGGTATCTGTACCCCTCGGAGGGGGTTAGAGGTTCCACTATGTCGATGTGGATGTGGGCGAGTCAGCGGTGTGTTGACTGGAACTCTCCTATTCCGCTCTCTACATGCCTTGTTGTGTGCTTTTAGGAAGTCTGCTCCTAAAAGTGCTACTGTCACATATGCTGTGGTGAAGGTCCAACTGTAGTCTTTCCCGTTGATTGACACATTCATATTTCGCTTCCCTTACATCTTGAGTGGCGCTCCATCCACTGGCAGTGGATACATGGAGGTTGGTGGGTGGGGCAGGGTTGAGTCATTCATACAGGTTGGCTGGCACAAGTGACTTGCATGCCCCGGTGTCCATAAGGAATTGTGTTCCACCTTTCATCCCAGACAAAGAAACATGTGGAGCCCTTGCATTCATATCTGGAAGAAAGGCAGCGGTAAGCAGGTGCAGCTTCTCTTACAAGGCAACTGGTCTGCTCACCACTGACATTTAGTTGTTTGGGTCGTAGATGTGACCCTCTTGCATGTTTTTTTAAAACAGGCAGCCTTTGTTACATTTGCATGCCCTTTTTCCAAATTTCCAATGGAAAAAGCATCTCTCTGGTGGTTTGTCTTTCTTCTGTCTGGTCTTCCCCTTGATGAAGTGTTTGGGGAAGCTCTGCTTATGGATGGGGGCAGCCGGTCCCTCAGGGTCGCTGTCGGATTCCGTGTCGGTGACTGCTGGGACTGTTGTGCTGCTGTTGCTATTGGTAGCTGGATGAGCTCTACTGTCTTGTGGGCCATATGTACTACTTCGACCAACTTTAGGAATGCTTTGATGGGCATGGTGGAGGCACTGGGCATGGCTGCCACTGGGCGGGCAGTTTTGTGAGGAGGACCTCTCTCACAAGGTCCAGGGTTGACTCAGGTTGTCCGTCTGCGGTGGGTAGTGTTATGAGCCACCGCAATTGCTTATAAACATGCGATGGCCACTCGTCTCCTATGGTTGCCCCTACTTTGTTCGTGGCTCTTAGGGCAGGTGGCATGCTGAAGGATGACTTCAGCTGATCCTTCAGTGATTCGTAGGTGACGGGTTTGCAGTTCTGCGAGCCATCCTACGACTTGCTTGAAAACGTCGTCTGGGAGGAATTTGAGGACAACGTCTGCTTTGCATGCTGAGGAGGTAATTTTCTTTGATCGGAAGATTATCTCCGCCCTGAAGAACCAAGCTTCTGGGCTGTGGGGCGTGAATGGGGGCAGACATATGGAGGTGGGGGCGACTGTGTTGTTGGAGAGGCTGGTATCACTGGGGCTGGCTGGGCTGGACATCTCTGTGGTCACCAGTGTAGCAAAGGTGCTGCATCTACAAACTGATTTACTCAAACAACAAACAGACAGGTCAATAGCTCTTGCAAGCGGAAATGTAGTGCCTGACACGAGGTGAAGAAAATAGAGGTCAGAGTACAACTAACTGTGTTTATTGGAGTATGGAAAGATGTACATAAATCAATATACAAGACACGAATGAAGTTATGATGCATATAGCTGGAATGCTGATATTTTAACGCTTGCACTAAGAATGATACATTTAATATAACAATAATATGAACGAGAGTTTATGTATAGAGGATGTGTGACATCGGCTGTGTTTCTTGTGTGCATGCGCTTGGTGCGCAGAGATATTCATTGTGAGGAAATTAGCTGCCCATGTAAGATGGACGGTGGGTGGGTCCGTGAGACCTTACAATTGTGTATGTATATATGTATGTATATATATATATATATATATATATATATATATATATATATATATATATATGTATATACATATATATATACATATATATATTTTACAGGTACACATATATATATATGTATATATATATATATATATATATATATATATATAATATATTATATACAAATATATATTTACATAAATATTCCATATCGTTTCATATCCAATTGCTGTACCTCGGAAATAATATATGTATATGTATATATGTATATATATATATATATATATATATATATATATATATATATACATGTATGTATGTATGTACACCGAAGGAGAATTATAATTCATAAGTGGTTCGTCGTCATATAACCCAGTGGTTTAATTCGCGAGTCACGGAACGTCGTTGGTTCTCGTGTTCGGCGGTTCAAGTCCGTGAGACGACAAACTACTTATGAGTTATAATTCCCCTTCGGTATACATATATTATTTCCGGGGTAGAGCGAATTGGATATTGAACGACATTTGTAGCTTAATGTTTGTGAATTTAATTGATGGTGCTTGTTGATTTAACTTGGCAAAAAAGTTATTTACATCTTCGTTCCCTGGTCATACACATATTATGTCGTCAACATACCTAAACCAGATTGGAGAGATTCCCTACGTGAATATTGCCATGTGAAGATGAGGAGTCAAGTGTATCGGAAACTTAAACGTAAACACGACAATAAAATGACACTGGTACTTATTGATTTTGCCAATTTAAGTCAATTAGTACCATTAATTAAATTCACTATGGAAATGGAAAGTGATGGGTGCTTACCCTTTTTGTATGTCCTCATACGAAGAAATAGTAATGGGTTTAAATATAGTGTGTATAGAAAACCCACTAATATTTCTTCTTATGTGCATTTCTATTCCGGACAAAGCAATAAGGTTAAAAAATCAGTGTTTTCATCTATGTTTTTAAGAGAATTAAGTGTATGTAGCCCTGAATGTATGGATGAGGAAATAGTTAGGATTAGAAATGTAGGCAAGAAATTGAAATATCCTGACCGTGTATTAAACAATGCATTAGAAGCGGCAAAAAAAGACTATGTATCAAAACCAAAAAGAACCTCCCAACACAAAAAATTTGCTTGTACTGCCTTATAATAATAATATGAAAGATTTCCCCCATCTTCTTAAGAAATTTGGTGTTAATGTCGCATTTAAGAACAATAAAACAGTGAAACATGTACTTAGTGAAACATGTACTTATCAAGAACTCCGCCGACAATACTAAAGGGTGTGTATATAAAATTCCATGTAAGTCTTGTGACAACTTTTATATTGGCCAAACGGGTAAAGCGCTGGAAAAGAGAACAGAACAGCATAAAAAATGTGTGAGATATGCACAGGGGAATGGTGGTATTTTTGCACATGTTAATGAGAACAATCATGGTATCAACTGGGAAGGGGCAAAAAAGGATTGTATATTCTAATAATGCACTGGAAAGAAATATCATTGAATCTAGCTTTATTAAAGAAAATTACAGCTATAATATGAATATCAGTCAAGGGATGTATAAACTTGATCCTTTAATATTAAAAGAAATTTGTGAATTGTTTAAATTTTAAGGTAGGCAGTAGACATGTATGGAAATAAGATTATCATATTTGTAATGTCAGTACGGGGGCAGCAGTGCTAATGAGTTTTCCAAACCCCGCCTCCCTGACACCTGTCAGGTATGGATCTGATGTCGCCTATGGTCGGTATGTTTAACAGTATTGTCCCCTGAGAATATATTGTGATTTTTAGCCAAATGAGTTTTGAAGGCCACTCCAACCTTGACACCGGCCTGTGGGTGGATATGTAGTCTCTAACGGTTGCGTATGTTCATCAGTACTGTTCCTGTAGTATATGTGTTTTGTGACTTCTGATACTCTGTATCAGTCCTTCATCAATGGCTTAAAAATAAAGTCGAAACCGGTCAGGGCCTACACCCCGTCTCTTATTTTTCACCTGTGATAATGTGTGATAAATGAATCATGTACAAAAGTGATTATAATTATATATATGTATGTATGTATGTATGTGTATATATATATATATATATATATATATATATATATATATATATATATATATATATTTTATATATATATATATATATATATATATATATATATATATATATATATATATATATATATATATATACATAATAAAGTATATATGTAAATATATATATATATATATATATATATATATATATATATATATATATATATATTATATATATATATTATATGAACTGGGCATTTCGTACATAATACCTGTGTCTTGCCATAGTCGTAAAAATTCTAGTTGGCTGATTTCTTTCTGTATCAGTCCGTCAGTGGCTTAAAAATAAAGTCGAAACCGGTCAGGGCCTACACCCCGTCTCTTATTTTTCACCTGTGATAATGGGTGATAAATGAATCATATACAAAAGTGATTATAATTAATGTGATTATATATATATATATATATATATATATATATATATACATATAGAGTATATGTATATGTATATGTGTATATATATATATATATATATATATATATATATATATATATATATATATATATATATATATATATATATATATATATATATATATATATATATATATATATATATATATATATATATATATATATATATATATATATATATATATTATATGAACTGGGCATTTCGTACATAATACTTGTGACTTGCCATAGTCGTAAAAATTTTAGTTGGCTGATTTCTTTCTTGCATGATTCTGCAGCAAAAATTTATGGGTAATGGAAGGCACATCGTAGCTCGAGCTGTACTTCGGCGTGAGAGGGAATATTGCACATGGCGTGACTTCCTTTCGCTGCTTCTCGATTCTGGCTGCTTTAGAAGGCCATGGAAGCTTGCGTGCCAACGTCTTCTG
Organism: Macrobrachium rosenbergii; assembly: GCF_040412425.1. NCBI lineage: Eukaryota > Metazoa > Arthropoda > Malacostraca > Decapoda > Palaemonidae > Macrobrachium > Macrobrachium rosenbergii. The sequence continues at coordinate 40,356,601 of NC_089763.1, read as the reverse complement.
GCTTACTTTAATGGCCACCCATCCAGGTAACGGCCAGGCTTGATGTTATTCAATTTCGCTGCACTGTGTGGTTAACATGTTACTACCTGGAGTGCATTATTTCATTTTTCTTGCATTTTCGAAGTTTTTTTTTTTTTTTTTGTGAGTTTGACGGCAAAAGCAGCACCAACTGTTGTCGAACACCGAGGGTCAGAATGTATGGAACAGACCCACCGTAAAATAAACTGTTTTTAAAACCTTTCTTTACGAAGCTAAAATCCTATTCGTTTTTACCGCGAACGTGCTTCATGTCAAAGCTTCATTCCAAGGTGCTTAGAAATATTTGACTCGTGATGTAGCTTTGAAAATGTTTGACTTATAAGCTAGCCTCAGGAACGTTTGGCATGCTCTAGCCTTGGAAATGCGCGATTCATAACCTAGCCAGACATTTTTGATTCATAAACTATCTTCAGAAATGTTTGGCTTATGACCAATCATCAGAAATGTTTGACTACTGCTCTAGCCTTAATTGTTTGACTTGCGAACTATGGTTAGAAATGCCTAATTTACAACCCAGCCTCCGACCCAGTTCGATCCGCTGCTATTTGCTGAATACTTGTTAATACTTGTGAAGTTTATTCATAGCGGCGATGACTGACTACTTTATTTCAGGTCACGACGTAAAAGGAAGAAGGCACGATCCTGTGAATTTACCTTTTGCTCACTTCATTATTGTCTGTCTCTATCCTTGTGCATGCTTTATTATCATTTTTTATTTATCTAATCTATCTATCAATATATTACGTATTGTTCCTCTGTAACAATACGAAAAGAATGTGTCCATCCATGTGTCAGTTCTTGGTATTTGCTTTCTCTCTCTCTCTCTCTCTCTCTCTCTCTCTCTCTCTCTCTCTCTCTCTCTATATATATATATATATATATATATATATATATATATATATATATATATATATATATATATATATATATATATATATATATATATATATATATATATATATATATATATATATATATATATATATATATATATATATATATATATATATATATATATATATATATATATATATATATATATATGGCCTATATATATATATATATAAAACTATGTGTACGCGCGTTCTTGGCCTACATACCCTTATAACAAATATCTATTGTGATGATAAGACTTTATTTTCATTAAGAAAAGTATGCGTTAAGGTATCCTATTCCTCTGGTTACCATTTAATGTTATATTGTCTATCGAATGAAGCGTAAAACAAAGAAAAATCTTTTCCTTTAGTTATTATCTAATATTTCATTTGTCTGTCGAATGAAGCTTAAAAAAGGACTCTAAAACAAAGATTGGATTCATCGACGACATGAATTAATGAATAAATACTACTTATGGATAAGACGTAGTATTTAGAGGAAAATACAAAGAAATGGAACGATGTGGTGTAAAACAATTTGCTTAAATAAACAAACAGTGGAGTAAATAAAAAGACTGGTGAATGCAAACGTACAGCGACAACTAAACTAATAGACAGACATAAATAGATAGATAGATAAAAAAAGAGAAAATTAAACGATAGAATATTAGAAGATAAGATGAAGAGCTACAGAGAATAATGACAGATTGGTAAACAAAAATATTTAGGTCAGAAAAAAAGCATAATTTCTTACAAACGCTCTGTTTACCTTCGCAGTTCATTAGAGTACTCCAGCAATTTCTTTATATATAATTTCTTTTTATATATATATATATATATATATATATATATATATATATATATATATATATATAAACTTTCCTATTCCTTAATTAATTCCATCGTAAAAATCATCAAGAGTGGCGAACGAAATTTGGAGATGGAAGGGAGTCCTAATAATCCCTCCAGGCTTGCTTCTAATGCATGGAGAATACACACACATACACATTTTATATATATATATATATTTATATATATATATATATATATATATATATATATATATATATATATATATATATATATATATATATTTGCTTGTTTGTATCTTTAGATGCCTGAAATGTTAGTTCTTATATATATATATATATATATATATATATATATATATATATATATATATATATATATATATATATATATATATATATATATATATATATATATATATATATATATATATATATATATATATATATGTATATATATATATATATATATGTGTATATATATATATATATGTGTGTGTGTGTGTATATATATATATATATATATATATATATATATATATATATATATATATATATATATATATATAAGCACTAACATTTAGGCATCTAAAGAGACAAACATGCAAATATATATTACGTAATTTAAACCTGCATAATGAAATTCACGTAAAATGCTCAGGTCTAGTAGCACAATGACTTAATGGCATTAAATAAAAAATGCGCTACCTAGATGGTGTAAAATAATCCGGATTTATGGCTGAATGGGCCTTGAACAATGGATGACCATAAGCAATGGGAAGGTCTTGACGCGAATGAGACGCTTGGTGTGTACCTCTGGACACGTCTGCGAAGACACACACACACACGCACACCCAACCCCACACGACAATTATTTAGATTAAACTGCCTTTATTAGCTGTGTAAGGTATGTTTTGTGATTTTATTTTTTGCCGTCTCATCTCTGTCAACGATGGTAAATGGTCGGCAAATACACTCAGTAATGAAAGCGCCTCTTCTTGCGATTTTCTTGTTTCCAGCATACAATCATTTTTCATGTTTCCTTTGTCAGGTTATTTCATGTGTTTTGTCTCTCTTTACTGTCATTCGAGCCCTGCAATAATATTTGATTTTGCGGAATTTATGTTTCTGTTGCTAATATTAGTTTGATTTCTGTCTGTAATTTTAACCTCGTTGCTTTGTATGAGCTGATGATGACAATAGTATTGTGGAAGCTGTCGCCAATAAATGTCAGATGTTTTGTTCTGTAACCAACAACTAACGCTCACCCAGTTTCTAACCTTGCAAAATAATGTCACTGACTGATTTCGGTTACTGAAAGGGGTCACAAATACTAACTTTAGCCACTAATGCCAAGTCTAAACATATTATGCTTAGATTATAAACGTATTTCTAATTTTCTAATTTTCTTTCGTTCAAGAGAAAGTTCCGTCACTTCATTCACGTCCGCCGTTTCCTGCCCTTCCCCTATTTCTTGAAACAGTCTTATTGAACGGATTGGTCAACAACTTTCTCTGGATACAGTCTCATCTCTTTCTTTCGCCGCTTTTTCTCTTATTCTCTATGAAGACGATAACTCGCCTTTCGAACACAAGAGCGTAATGTAAAGCGAAGGATTAAAAAAAGTGTTTTGTTTTCGAAAACGTCGCATTGACTTGAAGTAACCAGATTTATTGGTGCAAACTATGTAAGTTAGACCAATGTCCAAAGTCCCGTATAAAAATTGCAACAAATATATATAACCATACTGCCAAAAATGTAACAACGATCCAACTTTCGCACCTCAGTTTAAGCGACGATATGCCCATAACATTTGCGCTGTTTTTGCTAATATAATTGATCTAAACATGGTTTATTGATGTGCATACTGCACGGGAGAAGTGCGATGGTTTGATATTCATGAGCAAGTAAATCCTTTACAGCATATTGCGTCATTTCATGTAAGGAATATGAATGTGCAAAGTATACAAGGATTCTCGAACCAATCCTCCACGGAAACCAGAAAGTGGGAACTGCGAATGTTAATGGAGATGCTGGAAAAAAAAATACTGATTCAGATCGATGTTGGGAAGTAAATACAGTGCTTGAAGGCAGGATGCGAGACGAGTCAAGTCACAGAACAGAGGAAGCAAAGAAGGTAGTCTTGGAGTGTCTAAGGAAGCCTTTTCTTATTTGGAAAAATAGTATTAATTAGAAATGAGCTTAAGTTATTCCGGACCAGCAATACCTGTCAATTTTAGTATAATGATTTGCTCTAAAACATAGGCATCTGTTTTCCGAGATCAACCCGGCTCTTTCTACATAGCGTCCCTTCATTTTATCTGGTTTCTGTCTGTCCAAGGCAAGCTCGGTTGCCCGTCTCGCCTCACTCTGAATGTCTAAAAGAAAATCGACTTGAATTCTTACCTGTAAGACAACACAATGACTCAAAATTTGGACGCTCCCACTGCGGCCTTCTCGAGTGTACCTCGACGACTCAGTCCCTTCTTGATCCCTGAAAGTCTTCGAGTGCATCATACAAGCCCAAGTGGGGGCGATGGATTAAGAAATCGATGAGAGTCAATCACATAAATCGACGAGAATGGGAAATTTTAAAGCAAGGTAAGTGATAAGCATTATACTCATGTTTAAGACCCACTCCAATTAGTCTGTTCTTAAGTTGATAGCCAATGCAAAGCGCCGAGATGGCTTTCTTTGAACACTTTCACGATATTCCATTCAGCAAAAGCGACGCTCCTGAAACAGGTTCGCGAATGACAACAAAGGGGTTTCAGAGGCTGTAAAAAAGGCTTTTGTCTAGTTTTTTCAACTTCGTTCTCACTGACATATTGATTTATTGGACAGAAAAGGGATCGTGGTTGCGGTTGAGTCACGCAAGAGATAAGTAGTCACTACGACTATCAAAAATGGCATTTTCAAGTGAATGCAACTAGCACACCATATGTATATATATTATATATATGTGTATATACATTATAGAAGGATGAATAAATTTGTTTGTATTTAGCATTTCCCAACGTTTTGTGAGAGAGAGAGAGAGAGAGAGAGAGAGAGAGAGTGTAATTGTCGTTAGTGAGTGCTTCGGTTGTTGGAAGAGGGATGAGGGTCTTTAGTTCGAGTTTGTTTACGGTGCTGTCTGTCTGTGCAAATGTCGAGGGAGTTTTTTTTCGGTTTTAAGTGAGTCTTGAGTCAGAGCTAGTGCTAGTCAGTCGTTTGGTTTTGGACAGTTTTTTGTGTGCTTTTTGAGAGTTGTTGGTTTTTCTTGTTAGTGTACTGTTCTTGTTGTGTATATAGTTCTATCTTCTTTTTTTTTGTTTCCTTGTTTTGTTTGTGTGGTTTTGGGTGCTTTGTTGGCGACCGTGGACGCCTTACTCCATCTTCTAGCAACCGAGGATCAGGGTGAGTGTTGTGTACTGTTTTTTGTGTTTTTTTTAAATTCCGCCACATAATATTTGGCGCCCAACGTGGGGCAGCTGGTATTGCAGCTGCAATTGAGATTGATGGCTGGTAGTGTGACTGAAGAGAAGGATGGAAGAGGATCTGGTGAGGTTGAGAGAGGAGAATACGTGGTTGAGGGGTGAGAATAAGAGATTGAGGAGTCAGTTGGAGGAGATGGGGGGAATGCTAAGGAGTGCAAAAGAAGAAATGAAAGGGGAGAAGAAAGAGTCAGAAGAGAGAATGGAAGAGCGGATGGATAAAAAGTTGGAGGGAATGATGAAAAGTGTGGAAGAAATGATGAAAGGTAGGTTCAAGGGTGGTTTTGGAGAAGGGGCTGTTGGAGGCAGGTCCTCTGGAACGTGTGAAGGGGCAAGAGAGAAAGAAAAGGAGGAAGAAGTGAATGGAAGCGTGAGTGATGAAAGTGATGTGGAAATAGGAAGTAAGAAACGAGAGAATGAAAGGCAGGGGTAAGGAAAAGGGGAATGAAAAGCAAGGGAAGGAACGGAGGGAAAGTAAGGATAAGTCAGGGGAGGAAAAAGGGAAGAAGGGAAAGGGAAAGGAAATTGGTAAGAAGGGTAAGGAAGTGGGAAAGGCAGGAAAGAAGGGAGAGGGTGAAGGCAGTAGTGATAGTGAGGTGGATGGAGGGGAGTGGATAAAAGTGGATAAAAAGAGGGGGAGGAAGAGTGTAATGAGTAAGATGAATGTAAGTGCGGAAGTGGACTCTTTGTATTGGGAAGAGGGTATGAAAGGACAGAGTGAAAGTAGCGAAAGTGAGAGTGAAAGTGAGAAAGAAGTGAGAAAGGCTATGTATGTGAGGGAGGTACCCCGGTGTGAAAGGTATAATGAGTATGGAAGTAGGGATGTGCATGATTTCTTTAGGGAGTATGAAAGGTTTTGTCAGGATAAGTATGGGGAAAGTAAGAGTGTGGGCACGAGAATTAGGAGAATATTTGACTGGGTTTTTGCTCGATATGTGTAGGGTTATTATGAGTGTGGGAGATGTTGAGTATGACAAGGTGAAAGCTAGACTAGTTGAGCAAGCGAGGCGTATGAAAGCGAGTGTTAAGTATAAGAGGAAGAATGAATTTGATGAGGCAAGAATGAAAGCTGGGGAAACCTTGTCACTGTATGCTTGTAGGCTGGAGACGTTGGCAAGGAAGAAGTTTGGGGATGATGGGATAGATGAATGTAAGGAGTTAGTACGGAAGTTGTTAGGGACAGTGCCAGATGGAGTTAGAGAATTTGTGAACTTGAAGCGGAAGGAGAAGAAAAGATGGACGAATGAAAGGTTGATTTGGGGAGAAATTTTGGAAATTGTAGAAGATTATGAGCTTGACAGGGTTATAAAAGAGAGCAGAAGTGTAAGTGTAAGGGCTGGGGTAGATGAGAGAGTGCCAGAGTTTGGAAGCTTTAGGGATGCAGTGTTGAGGGGCCCAATGAGAATGGCCGATAGTGTAATAGATAGGAGTGTAAGAGCAAGTAATGTGGAGGTGCCAGTGAGGATGAATGGTGGGTTTGTAAGGGAACAACGGGTTGGACGGGTTAGGGATAGTAGTGTACAAAGGGGAAGGTCGGTGAGTGGAAGTCGAGCGAAGTGTTTTAGATGTGGAAAGGAAGGACATACAAAGAATGAGTGCAGGTGGGCTTTAGGAGCGTGTTTCGGGTGTGGGCAATCGGGACATTTGGTAAGGGACTGTACGAAAGATAAGGGGGTTAAATGCTACAGGTGCGGACAGGTGGGTCATATTGCTAATGGTTGTAGGGGTACCCGAGTGAATGTAATATGTGGCAACTGTGGTAAGAATGGGCATTATGCGAGAATGTGTTCAGAACCGAGAGCGAAGTGTGACGAATGTGGAATGGAAGGGCATGTATCAAGTGTATGTAGACGAAAGAGGGTGACTGTGACAGCGAATTCGGGAAACTGAGTGTGAAGGGGGTTCAAATGGGTGGATCCTCCAGGATGCAAGCGGTGCGTGTGATGCATGTACGTGAGGGGTTGTTGCATGAGAATCAGCAATTTGTTTTGATAGAGTATGGTAGAAAACGAAAGAAAGGGAAGAACGTAAGTAAATTGAATGGTCGTAAGTTGTGTGATAGGGGTGTGAGTGCCAAAGTGAAAATGAGTGATAAAGCGTGTAATACGGATGAATGGGATGGTATGAATAGAACGTATAGCATATGCGGGTTTGATATAACTGAGTTGACTGAACGTGTAGGGGTAAGTGAACGGTTGGGGGTGAGCGAAAGTGTAAGAGTAAGAGGGCGTAGCAGTGATAGACGAGTGATTGAAAGCATGAATGAATCGTTGCAAGAATTGGAAAGGTCAATGAGCGAATGGGATGGGTTAGTTGAGGAATTGGGGGAGGTATTTGGGAACGAGTTAGAGGGTATAGATGAGATTGTGGATGAAATTGAGAGTGGTAATAGTGAAGAAGATAGCGTGAATCTGAGAGAGAATGGAGGAGAAAATGTAAATCTGAATGTTGCTGGAAGAGAGAGTGAGTCTGAGAGAATGATTGCGTGCCCGCGAACGCGTTCTAAAGGACCTGCTAGTGAGCATCCATGGGTGTTACGTAAGGCGATTTGAATGCAGTGTGAAAGGTGTTGGTTGGGAAATGCTAAAAGGGGGAGAATTATAGAGGGATGAATAAATTTGTTTGTATTTAGCATTTCCCAACGTTTTGTGAGAGAGAGAGAGAGAGAGAGAGAGAGAGAGAGAGAGAGAGTAATTGAGTTAGTGAGTGCTTCGGTTGTTGGAAGAGGATGAGGGTCTTTAGTCTGAGTTTGTTTACGGTGCTGTCTGTCTGTGCAAATGTCGAGGGAGTTTTTTTCGGTTTTAAGTGAGTCTTGAGTCAGAAGAGTCGTTTGGGACAGTTTTTTTGTGCTTTTTGAGAGTTGGTTTTTCTTGTTTACTGTTCTTGTTGTGTATATAGTTCTATCTTCTTTTTTGTTTCCTTGTTTTGTTTGTGTGGTTTTGGGTGCTTTGTGCCTTACTCCATCTTCTAGCAACCGAGGATCAGGGTGAGTGTTGTGTACTGTTTTTTGTGCAATATATATATATATATACACATATATATATATATATATATATGTATGTATATGTATATATATATATATATATATATATATATATATATATATATATATATATATATATATATATATATATATACATATATCTATCTATATATATATGTCACGTTATGATGGTTTTGCGGAACTGCTGGTTCCCCGCTCGTCCCCTTTTGTGGATTGCTGCCTCCTTACCTTCAAGTTTTTTTGTTTTGATGTTTTCGTCAGTGAGTTTTTCTTGCTTTCGGGTCTGGTAGGGCAGCGAGAGTAGCGGCAGTGGCAGCAGCAGCAGGCAGTTTTTGGAGTCGACGTTGGTCGAGTTTTTGAGCAGAGCTAGTGGAGTGAGGTGGAGTGACCAGTCGTTTGCTGCTCATCTTTTGGAGGCTGTCCTGACGTCTCCATCGGGGTATTCTGGTTTGTGGGGTCTTGTCCCTGTTGTGCAGCTGAGGGCTGTCTTGGTGACCCGATGGAGGACGTATGTTTGGTATTTTATTTTCTGCCTGCTGCTGTTTATTTTTGCCTCTTTTTTTGTTTAAAGCTACCTTTTATTTTTGAAGTTAATTGTTTATTTAACTTGATTTTGTTTAGAGCTGCCTTTTGGTTTTTTTGTATTTATGGTTTTTATCTTTTTACCAGACCTGACTCACTTGTAAATCTTGTTAATAAATTAATTTTAAGCTCATTATATTGTTTTTGTTGTTTTCCCCTCCTTTGTTTGTTGCATCTGCCGTCAGTCATGACAGCCCCGTCCTGAGTATATTAAAGACCCTGCATAACGACCCACGGTCGTTACAATGGCGACCCACAGGACGGCTCTGTTTTGGCAACGGCATTGGAGGATCATGGTAAAAAAAAAAAATATCTTTTTTTTTTTTTTAGGTGGGGAGGTGTCACGTTATGATGGTTTTGCGGGAACTGTTTTTTGTGATTTTTACCTTCAAGTTTTTTGTTTTGATGTTTTCGTCAGTGAGCTGCCGTTTTTTCTTGCTTCAGTCGGGTCTGGTAGGGCAGCGAGATAGCGGCATGGCAGCAGCAGCAGGCAGTTTTTGGAGTCGACGTTGGTCGAGTTTTTGAGCAGCAAATTGGAGCACGGCTACGAAGTGGAGCACGACGTAGAGGTGGAGTGTGACCATGAGTAGTCGTGTGACCACGAGCTGCTCATCTTTGATGACAGCGTGAGGCTGTCCTGACGTCTCCATCGGGGTATTCTGGTTTGTGGGGTCTTGTCCCTGTTGTGCAGCTGAGGGCTGTCTTGGTGACCCGATGGAGGACGTATGTTTGGTATTTTATTTTCTGCCTGCTGCTGTTTATTTTTGCCTCTTTTTTTTGTTTAAAGCTACCTTTTATTTTTGAAGTTAATTGTTTATTTAACTTGGTTTTGTTTGGAGCTGCCTTTTGGTTTTTTTTGTATTTATGGTTTTTATCTTTTTACCAGACCTGACTCACTTGTAAATCTTGTTAATAAATTAATTTTAAGCTCATTATATTGTTTTTGTTGTTTTCCCCTCCTTTGTTTGTTGCATCTGCCGTCAGTCATGACAGCCCCGTCCTGAGTATATTAAAGAACCTGCATAACGACCCACTCGGGTCGTTATATATATATATATATATATATATATATATATATATATATATATATATATATATATATATATATATATATATATATATATATATATATATATATATATATATATATATACACACACGTTGTAAAAAGTGTTTGAGTGTGAGGAATCTCTCCTTACGAAAAGGAAGTCCTATTACATTAGGGAGATCAGTGATAGACTAAAAGAAGAAACAAAATCAAAATGAGAAAAAACGCGAAAAGAGGTGGTCAGTGATTTGTGAAGAGTAAGAATAAAATTCTAAGATAAATTTCACACATACTGCTAATAAGATTCTCTCTCTCTCTCTCTCTCTCTCTCTCTCTCTCTCTCTCTCTCTCTCTCTCTCTCTCTCTCTCTCTCTCGTTTTCGTTTTAAAGCGATACCGATCATGATAATGACAATAACAGTAGCATGGCCTTTTCATTCATCATTACGATAAAATTTGCTTATTAGCTGTAGATCTGTATTGTTTGTTTTATTTTCTTTTGAATGGTGCGATCATTTATTTTGTTTTGCCGCTTTGTGTAATTTTCACATTTTTGGTGTTCTACTCCGTGGGACTAGTTTCGAAAATGTTGGTCTTGTAAGTTTCTTCCAAAATGGAAATGTACTACATCAGTTGGTATTCATAGAAGATAATAACAGTGATGCTGAATGTAAGTGTGTTCATTGTCGTCTGGGAAAGCATTAACTATTAATCCCATATTATATTAATTTTCCCCCAGTAAATCTACAAACAGAACATTGGGTTCATTCCCGTGACACTTATAAAGAATTAGGAATGCTGACCTGACGCCAGAATTCACTGTAATGAATCAAAATCACGACAGACATCAAACAAAAAAAAAAACAAAAAAAAAAACAGTATGGACACTGTAAATCACACCAACTGCTAGAAATGTCTCGGTTTAGGATAGTGTCTTTTTTTTTCTTTCTTTCTTTTTTGCATGCCTTTTTTTTCCAAAGCGATTATTTATGGTGGCGCAAATGCGGGGCAATAAAATAAAATAAAAATGTATGAGAGGAAAGAAAGAAAGGCGATAAAGAAGGCAAAAACGAAGAACGAAAACGAACTGATTAATGTTTTCAGAAGCGTGCTTTATCTAGTGTTAGTAAGTACGCCTTTTAGACTGAGACAGGAAATGAAGAAATGTAGCGAGAGTATGGGAAAAATACGATAAAGAAGAGTTAAGATTAAGAAAACGGGCGGATGAAGAACTGAAAACAAGGGCGATAAAGAAAATGTAATAAAAAGGAAAGTCACAGAAATTCTTTTCAAGAATGCTATGAGTGAAAGTTAATGTAGGCGTGCATGCATGTCTCAGCTAACGATGAACACATGATGAACTTCGTTTATTTGCTACAAACACGTGCTGGTACTGAAAAATTACAAAGAATCAGTATCGATAGTAAACACAAAATTGATTTACATAAACTTCTGAAACAGAAAACATTAAAGTACATCCTAACTAATCTAATAATTGACGTAGTCAAACCATAGCCTATATGCACCACAGTTTAAAAGCCATATTTTTCTCATTACAGTAAGCCAAATAACATCTTGTAAATTGGACACTACATACACATTGACATTAATGAATTAAACTTACCGCGCTATAGCTTCCCCACGGAAGCACCACCTTAAGTCATAAACCTCCACAGTGTAGCCCTCTGCACTCAAAACCTGAAGCATGGATGCCATAATAGCCTACTGTTCTCACACATCCTAATAAGGAAACACTATTTTAAATCTTTATATATAACATTATAATCAAAGAACCTTCTCCATTAAGCCAGGACTGTGTGAATCATCTCTTCCTCTTTATATGTAACAAGTTATTGGCTGGGTTTCACCAATTCCTGTACAGAGTACAAATGCATCCTGCCATTATTAACCTACTGCTCGACAATAAATCCCGCGTTCCACATACAAACAGAATTCTGTGTTATATGTTAAACTAGCAAGCATCACCTACAGCACGGAGAAGAGCTTAGCCTACGGTTCCAAGAAGTGGCCATACCCAAATTTGAAAACCTCCTAGAATTTTATACAAGCATATAAATATAGAATATTCTATACTATAGGCTAGAGAGCTGCAAAATGGTTATGTTGATCATCCACCCTCCAACATCAAACATATCAAATTGCAGGCAGCCCTCTAGCCTCGGTAGTTTTTATTTCATTTAAGGTTATAGTTAGCATTGATCGTGCGTCTGGCACCACTATAGATGCCAACAACACAGGCCACCACCGACCCGTGGTTGAAAGTTTCATGGGCCACGGCTGAGAGTTTCATGGGCTGTGGCTGAGAGTTTCATACAGCATTATACGCTGTACAGAAAACTCGATTACGCTGAAGAAAGATCGGCGCATGTTTTACTTGTTTTTTTACTGTCGAAGGCTCGAAATTCACCTGATATCGAAGAAAGAGATTGCATCTCGCTCTGACGACGCCAAATATTCGTAAGTTAGAATCTCCATCTTTGTTGCCATGTCTAATATAAATAAATCCTAAAAATACAATAAAATTGCATTGAAAATGGTCCCTATTAAGTATTCCCTATTAAGTATGTCTCACATAGCGTGTGCGAGCATTTTCTAGTCCTATTCTATACAACATAGGTTCTAAGGCCTCTCCAGCTTCTGGTTTCAGTGCACATGTTCAGTTTCATTGATGACCGACATATGTTTGCATCTGTTAGGCCTCAGTGATCTGCATCTCGCACATGGGAAAAGCGGCATTTATTTTAAGTGACTCGAAGGAGAGGTACCTTCCTTCCATAGGGTTGGAAGGCTTGAAGTGAGGACACTTCCGGCAGGACGTGTCGATCCCGGGCAAGTGTCAAATTTTATTGGGTTCTGGCTGATGGTAGGCGATCTCCCAAATCGTATCTCGACATTGCTGAAGATAGATATAAATTTAGATTTATGTGTGTATATATATATATATATATATATATATATATATATATATATATATATATATATATATATATATATATATATATATATATATATATATATATATATATATATATATATATATATATATATATATATCAAATATAAGAGCCCATATAAACGTTAAAATATGGAAAATAAAGGATATATTTCATAGACCAAACTGTCTCTCTCCTTAGGCAAATAGTGAATGAGAAGTTATGGGAAAGCAGTATTTATATCAGAAGGTCCATATGTCAGCCGTTAAGTCACTCCAGTTGACTTAACGGCTGACATATGGCTTCTTAATCGGTGGTTGGAGGAAAATTTTATCTATAATATCTGAATCCCAGGTGCAATTTGAGAGATTCATTGCATTTCCTCATTTAATCAAGGCTGACTCCACCATCTGGCACCTGAACCGACAATTGCTGCTATAGATTATACGAGACAGATTCCAGTTTATTCTTTAGTTATTGTTATTTACGTGGTTAAAAATAGCTGAGCTCTGTCGTCCATACCTAACTGAACGTTTATGCTGTATTAATCTTTTGGGGAGTGATTTGCCTGTGAAGCCGATATAAGATTGGTCACAATCGAGCAAGGGATTTCGTAAACTCCTGTGTCTTTGGGAACCTGTTTTTGTTGGATATTAATCAGGGATTAACGTCCAACAAAAACGAGTCCCCAAAGACACATGAGTTTACGAAATCCGTTGCCTCGATTGTGACCAATCTAATATCGGCCTCACAAGCAAATCACTCCCCAAAAGATTAATGCAGAATAAACGTTCAGTTAGATACGGACAACAGAGCTCAGCTATTTTTAACCACGTAAATAACCATAACCACAGAATAAAATGGAATATGGCTCGTATAATTTATAGCAGCAGTTGTCGGTTCAAAAGCCAAATGATGGAATCAGCCTTGATTAAACAAAGAAATGCGATGAATCTCTCAAGAGGTGCCTGGGATTCAGATATTATAGATAAAATCTTCTTCCAACCAGCAATTAAGAAGATTAAAGAGAAATTGTCAACTGGAGTGACTTGACTGCTGACATATGGATCTTCTGGTATAAATACCGCTTTCCTGTAACTTTTCCTCATTCACTATTTGCCTGAGAGAGACAGTTTGTTCTCTGAAATATAGCCTTTATTTTCCACGTTTTGGCGTTTCTATGGGCTCCCTTATATTTGATGGAATTCTGCTTTAACAGAATACATATACCTGTGTATATATAATATATAAATTGTTAGGCTTTTTCCTAAATAGAACTCATGTCTTGCCGTAAGTATAAAAATTCTGGTTTAGCTGATTTCTTTCTTGCATGACTATTCTCGGTGTAACTTTTGGGAAACATCTAATGAGAGTTTCAGCAAATGCTGAAGGAAAGTTAGGTATTGTTAGTAAGGCCTCATACATTTGTAACAGTGATAAAATCAATGCAACCTGTTTTAGGTCATTTGTGCTTCCGTTACTAGAATATTGTTCTCCAGTGTGGAAGTCTGTTTCTGCCAGAGATTTATCTCTTTTAGATAGAGTGGTTCGTGGTGGTAGATTTCTGTTTCCTAATAGTAGCAGTTATGACTTGGACCATCGACGGATGGTTTCTTGTCTGTCACTTTTTCATAAGCTGTATTTCAACAGAGATCTTTTGCACTCACAATTGATCCCTGATCCCCTTTACCTGCCGAGAGCAACCAGATTCGCTGAACAGCAGCAACAATATGCAGTAAATATGCATCGAACTTCTCACTCACACCGTTGGACCATGGAACAGCCTCCCAGAGGATGTCGTGCAACTGGAACTTCAGAAGTTCAAGCGAAGATGCAATGTGTTACTACCGTAATACTATTCTCCTTGCATTTCAATATATTTTTATCTATTCATTAATTTATGAATTTACTTTTTCTTTTTTTAATAAGTGGGATCTCTTCCGTATGTATTCCATTTACCTTCTCTTACTTCTTCCTAATGAACACCACATTCTTTGGAAGCTTGAATTTCATATCAGTGGCCTCTGTGGGCTTGTTCCATATGAAAAGGTTTCATCTTATGAATAATAATAATAATAACAATAATAATAATAATAATAATAATAATAATAATAATAATAATAATAATAATAATGATAATAATAATAATGAGTAATTGGTTAAGCTTTCTCGAGTTGGTGGAAAGCAAATCTTAGCTGGAGCTCTACTTCACCGTGAGAGGGAATATTACACATGGCGTGACTTCCTTTTGCTGGAGCTTGTGTGCTAATGTCTTGTGGCTTACTTTAATGGTCACCCATCCAAGTACTGGCCAGACTTGATGTTATTCAGTTTCGTTTATTTAGGCAAGTCTGACGGTAAACGCAGCACCTAGGTTCGACAATTTGCGGAACAGACCCACTGACCGAGTACATAATTCAGGTCGAAACTTTATTCCAAGGTGCTTAAAAATATTTGACTTGATATGTATCCTTGAAAATGTTTAACTTATAAGCTAACCTTTGGAAATGTTTGATACGTCCTAGCCTTAGAAATATTTGACTCGTGATTTAGCCTTAGAAATGTTTGATTCATAACTTAGCCTTTGCAATGTCTGATTTATGACCTATCCTCAGAAATGTTAAACTGGTGCTCTGGCCTTAAAACCACCTGACTTATGAATTATCATGTCTGATCTACAACCCAGCCTTTGAATAGCGGCGATGACTGACCCCACCTTAATTAAGGCCACGTCCAAATGAACAGAAGTCACGATACTATGAATTTAGTTTTTGTTCACTTCATTCCTCTCTGTTTATGTCTGTGTCTCTCCGTATGCTTTTCTTAATGCATGCTTTCTCTTATAAGTGTCTGTATGTGCTATCTTAACCCATATACCCTTATTGTAAATCTCTTTTGTGATGACAAGGCTTTGTATTCGTTACAGAAAATGTTTGTTGAGGTAACTGTTCCTTTGGTTGCCATTTAATATTTCATTTGTCCATCGAAGGAAGCGTAAAAAAAAATTCTAGGACAAGAATTGGGGTCAACGGAAAACTGAATCAGTAAATAAATATTACTTATGGATAAGACGTAATAGATGGAAAATACAAAGGAATGAAACGATTTGGTGCAAAACGGTTTGATTAAATAAACAGTGGAGTAAAAAAAATAGATGAATGAAAGAGTACAGAGAAAACAAAAATGATAGCTAGATAGATAAATAGATAGACAGATAGAAAAGGAGAAATAAGATGAAAAGATACAGAAAACAATGATAAATAAGATCAACACACAAAAATTTCAGGCACTAATATATATACATATATATTAAGTCTTCACTGACTTGAGTCAGCAGTGGAGAACTATGTACTGGCCTGGCAGTTGCACTTCTACTGCGAACGCATTTGGGTCTATCACGATCCAAGCGCATGGGAACAGCATGATCGATCATTGAACCAATCCGCCGGAAGTGCCCAAGTTCCGGTGGGGTATGTGCATGTATGTGTGTGCGATCTCTCTCGTGGGATATTCTGGAGAGAAACAGTGACTCTCACAGGGAGACTGCCTTGATCTGGAGTGGCTGATATGTGCTTTTAGCCTGGTGTAGTATTTAAAGAAACCGCCAATATGAAGATACAATATTCATGGCCATAGAAAAAGTAAGATAGGCCTGTGACATTTAGATCTTTTCCAGACTTTAGAGAGAAAACCCCCAGTTGAGAAGCAGTGAAACTGATCGATGTCTACAAAATGAATTTTCCCATTTATGCATTTTTCTGTTTTAAAAATGTATGTTAATTAACACCATTTCAGGTTTTAATATAATTGTATGTTTCTTTCAACAGGAATTCGATTTTTCGAGTTTTGTTCTGAGAGGACGAATACTTGGGAAGTGGTGTTTTTACTCTTATATACTATATGACATATGGTGTGGTGTAAAAGAATTATGACCTTATTACTTTGTTTGATGACCAGGGTATTATTCACTAGTATTGCTTGGTATAGAAGTAGTCATAGGCTTGTTTGTGAAACAGTATTTCCTCTAGTTGTGTTTTCCATTGATAGGGGGGGTGAATCACTCCATTACATGACCGTAGCTTTTGCCAAGTTACTTTCGTTAAATTTGTCAATAAAGTCTAGTTCTGCTTCTCTGTGTTTAATTCCAGTAAGCCTTTGTTAG
Source organism: Macrobrachium rosenbergii (assembly GCF_040412425.1). Lineage (NCBI taxonomy): Eukaryota > Metazoa > Arthropoda > Malacostraca > Decapoda > Palaemonidae > Macrobrachium > Macrobrachium rosenbergii. Next base: position 40,339,653 of record NC_089763.1, on the reverse strand, counting down.
ATAGGTTTAGTGAGAGAAGACGGCAAAGGAGAAGGAATTTGCTGACCCAGGGGGCCACCACTACCATGGACGTCTTAGAGAAAGTAAGATGTGAGATTCTGTTCTTAAAACAGATGCAGCAATATCAGATGGCCCTGTTTGACCTGGAGAACAGGCCCATTAACACACACACACACACACACACACATATATATATATATATATATATATATATATATATATATATATATATATATATATATATATATATATATATATATATATATATATATATGATCTTTGTTTACCCACATTAGAGGCAGCCCTGAAGGCATATCAAACCATCCCATCCATCCCCAGATTTCGTTCGCCATTCTTGATATATTCTATGGCAGAAGTAGTTAAGGAATAGGAACTTTATGTCGCCTTGGTAAAATATGCACACAGAAATTGTAGCTGAAACACTCTGATGAACTTACAATGTAAGCAAATGGTTTCTATGTTATTATGTTGTTGTTTTTTTCCTGACCCCTGTCTCGTGTTGATCTTATATATCATGTTGTCTGTACCTTTTCATCTTATTTTCTCCTCAATGTTTTTCATCTTATTTTCTCCATATATATTGTAAAAGAATAGTGCCAAAATAAGCTAATAAAACACCCTCCTTTCTGTTTTGCTTGGCCGATAGATAGGCCTCTGTCTATTTTGACCTATTTTGATAATCCTCACCTAGGGCAGCAACTGGCTTGGCACTCTTTCTTGGTACAGGACCAGCAACCTGGGGTCAAGCCACCCGCCCCCCTACGCCTGAGCAGAAGCCATAAAAGGCCCCAATGCGCTCAGGTCGGCCTCACACACAGCTCAGACCTGAATGGAGGAGGTCTCAAGACGTCTCCCCAACACCACCCCCTCACCGCAGCTCCTTGCTTTGTACCCAGCCATGTGGCCAGTATCATTGCAAAACGGTGAAGTGCAACCCTAGAGCGAGAGGAACTCCAATACTGCAGCCCTATATCATCTCAAGGGCGCCCCTTCATCACTCCACCGATCTACGACCCACGAGCACCCCTTTGGTGGGCGGCCTTTGTCTCCAAACCACGTGGACCCTTTGCTGACGCCCTTGGGAAGGACTGGAACGAAGCCCGGTGTCAACATCAGCGCTGGACACTCCTGTAGGACGGTAAAATGCCCTGAAAGATTTGCTTAGTCACGTTACTTTCGCACTTGTGCGTTCATTAGACTTTTGGGGCAGTGAACATGTGGCCCAAAAGCCTAATTCACAAGCTTTTCTTCCCACCCCCTCTCCCCCGGGAGGACTTTCAACTGCAGCAGCAATTTAACTTTTATTTAATTCATTTTCCTTTGAACTTGTCTGTTATGTATAACTACTTTTGTTTTCTGTTTTATATGCTCCTGGTTACCTTACAAGGTCACTGTAGAGTAAAGTAATGAATTTTGAGACTTAAAATCTACCTGCACCAGAAAACATATAAAATATATATATATATATATATATATATATATATATATATATATATATATATATATATATATATATATATGTGTGTGTGTGTGTGTGTGTGTATATATATATATATATATATATATATATATGTGTGTGTGTGTGTGTGTGTGTGTATATATATATATATATATATATATATATATATATATATATATATATATATATATATATATATATATATATATATATATATATATATATATATATATATATATATATATATATATATATATATATATGTATGTATATATATATATATATATATATATATATATATATATATGTGTGTGTGTGTGTGTGTGTGTGTGTGTGTGTGTTTGATCTTAAATCACGAGGGTAAAAACATGATGATTATATGAAAAAGTTACAGCCACGAAGGAAAAGTGAATCAATTGAGATGCTAAGTATTTTTGTCTTATTACCAAGACATAGTCACAGCAACTAAAGATATAAAAAACAGCGACATATATATATATATATATGGTGGGTATAAATCTTAAGGGAATACAAAAAAGATTGGGTCACAAAACGGTCGACGGGTTAACATCGAAATCTACCTATTTGTAATCCTCTTTATTCTGTCTTTTAAACCATTCTGGAACGTACGTTTTATTACAGGGTCAAAAGAAAATAATCCTTGGCTTATATTTAGGTTCTTATTCCAGGTCAACTGAATCATAACGGATTCCAACAAGTTCCTGGAAATAGTTTATTTCGTAATATTACATTGCTTTGCGTCCAATATATTCTGTGGGACTTTTCACTTAGATGCAAAAGTAGAGTGTTATTAGTCCCACCTGTTCTTACTAAATATTTGTGTTGTTTTAATGGGGTGTTTAATTCTTTATTGGTCTGACCTTGTGAGAGAGGCGTGAAATAATGAGCAGGAAGACAAGTATTGCTGGTTTATTGATGAAGCGACCCACTTGTAAAGCGGCGTGTGGATGTCTGCATATATGCAGAGACAGCGGGTACAAAAATTTACAAGTGACCTGAGGTCAAACTATTTCTCTACACAAAACAGGACAGGTACGTACAGAAAACATGATGATTAACAATAACTGGTTGGACATAAAAATACTCTGTCACATATACATGGTACAAGGGCAAATGAACAGATAATAAATATACAATTCACAATAATGATAATAAGATTGTGTTCGTCCGACCTTAGGTCGCATGTGAAGGCACTGCAGAAAATGGGATGTTCATCATACAGAACCCCTTGAGCTGGGACTTTACAATACTCCACCCCTAAGATGTAGGCAATGTCTGATCAAAGCAGGTATCTGCTGGGGCGGCGGAGGGGGCCCCGCCTTCTCGATGCCAGTTGGTGGGGGTGGTCGTCTTCTTCGGTGCCCTGTGGATGGGTGTGTTGGGTTGCCCTCCTGCCCAGTCCCGGGGCCTTCCAGGGGTGCCCACGAGATTTTCTTGCGAACAGGGTGGGCTGTGGGGGCACCATCTCCTGCAGGGGGCTTTGGGAAGTAGCCCCGACGTCTTCCTCCAGAAATGCAGGCTTGAGGCAGTCTACTGATACCCAGTCTTCCTTCCCGTGGACGTCTACCCGGAATGCCTTCTTGTTCCTCTCAAGCATGAGGAAAAGCCCCCTGTAGGGCCTGGTTAAGGGTGGACATACGGCATCGTCCCTGATGAAGACGTGGGTGGTGGAGGACAGACTGGGAGTCATGAAGGGGGACGTCCTGTCGGTATATGTCTGCCGGTAGGGGGCGAACTTCCCAACCCTGTCGCGGAGCCTCTGCGTTGTTAAGTCGTCCCGGTCCTCTGTGATGAGTTCCCCCAGGACTCCGAGGGTCTCCCCGAAGAGCTTTTCTGCTGCAGAGGGGTTGCCGCTGGCTCTGGGGGCGGTCCTCAACCCGAGGAGGGCCCAGGGCAGCTGGTACTTCCAATTCTCAGAGGTGCAACAAGCAATGAGGGATGCCTTCAGGGACCTGTGAAACCTTTCCACCATTCCATTGGCTGCGGGGTTGTAGGCAGTGGTGCTGTGGTGAGTGGTCCCCAGCAGGCGTGCCAAGGTGGTCCACAGCTCAGACAGGAAAGTGGGGCCCCTGTCCATAGTTATATGGTCCGGGACACCGAACCGGCTGATCCAGCTGGAGAGGAGGGCCTCTGCGCGCGCACTGGAGGTGGCTTCTTCCATGGGTGTAGCTTTGGGCCACCTGGTAGAGTGGTCGACGACTGTTAGAAGGTATCTTGCTCCTCCTGATGGGGAAGAGGACCCACTACATTGACGTGGATGTGCCCGAAACGTCTCCCTGGCTGGGGAAAATCGCCCACCCCCGATTCGGTGTGCCGCCCTACTTTGCTGGCCTGGCACTGTACGCACTGCCTTGCCCAGGCCGTCGCATTCTTCCGTATGCTGTGCCAGATGAACTTCTCCACCAGCAGCCTGGCCATCGTTCTTCTGGAGGGGTGGGACGGTCTGTGGATGATGTCGAAGACCAGCCAATGACGGGAGGCAGGCACCAGTGGGCAGGGGTGGCCAGTGCTTACGTCGCTCAGCAGTGTTGGCCTCCAAGGCCGAGGGGCACGTCCTTCCACTTCAGCGACGTGATGACGGTGCAGTAAGCTGGAGTCTCTGGGTCGGTGGCTTGTTCATGGGCGAGGTCCTCATAGTCGATCCCGAGCTGCACTGCATCGATTTCGATCCTCGAGAGGGCGTCGGCTACTGGGTTCTTCTTGCTGGGGAGGTACTTGATGGTGCAGGTGAACTCTGCAATGGCCGTGAGGTGCCACCGCTGGCTGGAGGACCATGCATCCCCCAGCTTTGTGAAGGCATGGACCAGCGGCTGGTGGTCCGTCCAAACTGTGAAGGGCATACCCTCCAGGAGGAACTTGAAGTGGCGTACTGCCTGGTACACCGCGAAGAGTTCCCTGTCGAAGGTGCTGTAGTGGGACTCGGTGGGGCTGAGTTTTCTGCTGAAGAAGGCGATAGGCTGAGGGGCTCCATTGACGACTTGTTCCAGGACGGCCCCACAGGCAACGTTGCTGGCGTCCATTGTCAGCTGGAGGGGAGTGCTGGGGTCCTGGTGGGCCAAAGCTGTTCCCTTGGTGAGGGCGGTCTTCGTCAAGGAGAAGGCCCTTTGCTGGTCGGGGCCCCACTCTAAGGTCTTTGGACCACCCTTGAGGATCTCCGTCAGGGGGGCCATGGTGTGCGCGATCCCCGGGATGAATCTCCTGTAGTAATTGAAGATTCCGAGCAATTCTTGTACGGCCTTGACGGAGGTAGGAGTGGGGAACCTGATGATGGCCTCAACTTTCGATGAAACTGGGCGGACGCCTCCTGGGGATATCTCGTGGCCTAGGAATTCCCCCTTATCGACGCCGAAGGTGCACTTGTCAAACCTGACAATGAGGCCACTCTCCTGCAGGCCTGCAGGACCTTCCAGATGTGCCGTAGGTGTTCCTTGTGGGATCTGGAAAAAATTAGGATATCATCGACGTAGCAGACGTAGAAGTTCAGGTCCCCCCAGGATGCTGTCCATCAGTCTCTGAAAGGTCACCCCACCATTCCTCAGGCCGAAGGTGGAGAAGGTGAAGACGTAGGACCTGAAAGGCATGACGATGGCGGTTTTGGGGATGTCCTCTGGAGCTACTGGTACCTGAAAATATGATTTCAAGAGATCTAACTTTGAGAATATTTTGGCCTTGTGGAAGGAGGCCATTAGGTCCTGCATGTTTGGTAGAGGGTAGTGGTCAGGTTCTGTAGCGTGGATGAGCTGCCTGTAGTCGCCGCAGGGTCTCCAGGTGCCGTCCGCTTTCTGTACCATGTGAAGGGGGGAGGCCCATGGGCTGGGAGCCTTCTTGCATATGCCCATCTGTTCCATCTCGGCAAAGGCCTTCTTGGCCTCCTGAAGGAGCTGTGGGGGAAGCCTCTGGAACTTTGCATGTGTTGGGGGGCCCCTTGTCTTGATGTGATGATATATCCCGTGTTTTGCAGGGGCCCCGGGCACCTGATGAAGCTCAGGTTTGAACGTTTCCGGGAATTCCTTCAGGAGGGAGCCGTACTGGTGGGGAGCGGCAGAACAGATTGTGGGCTCCCTGGGGCCCGGTGAGAAGGGCAGGGACTGGCAGGACTCAGTGTCCAGCAGGAGCTTGCAGCCGACGTCGACTGCCAGTCCAAAGTGGGCGAGGAAGTCTGCACCCAGGAGTGGGGTCCTAACATCCGCAACTGATGAAGTTCCACCTGTACCTCCGGCCAAGGATGGAGAACGACAGGAGTCTGGTGCCGTAGGAGAGGATGGGGGACCCATTGGCAGCCATCAGGGAGGCAGCCGGGTCCGGCGGACGTCTGTGGTCCTCTCTGGAAGGCGGGAACACTGACTGCATGGCCCCAGTGTCAATCAGCATCATCCTGCCGGAGACAGTGTTACGGATGTAGAATCCTACTGGTGTTTCGGATACTGCTGCCATGGTGGCCTGTGAGGGTGGCGACCGCTTTCCCCGTTTTTTGGAGGGGAGAAAAGGCAGGGGGCTTTGCAATTTCGGGCAGCGTTACCGGACCTCTGGTGGAGGGGTCCTCCTGCTAGAGGTAGTTGATGGGGCGTACGGGCGTGGACACCCGCTTCGCCGCCCTCATGGAGTCCATCAGCTGCTGCGCCACTTTAATCAGGTCCTCGACCGGCAGGGTGTATGGTTCTGTGATCTGCCCACGGACCTCTGGGAGTAGCTGCCGCAGGAGGATCTCCCTTGACAGGCTAATCTCTTTGCGCTTGCCGCTGCTGTCAGCCTCAGGGAGGAGGAGGAGGTCCTGGAGGGCATGCCACGTCTCCAAGAGGTTTGTGTCCTGCCAGGGGTTGATGGTGAGGTCAAGGGCACGGACGGCTCTCTCGGAGACTGGCAGGGAGCAGGTCTCGACAAGAGTGGCCTTTAACTCCTGAAAGGTGGCAGGGCTCGTCGTTGTCGTCACCCACGGGGCGACCTTCTTGTATATCTCCTCCGGTAGGGCGTTGATGGCGATGTCTGCCTTCAACACCTTGTCGGTCAGGCCTGCCACCCTAAATTGCCCCTCGACCCTGTAGAGCCAGGACGCTGGGTTCTGATGGGTGAATGACGGCAGCTTTATGCTGAGGGCCGCCCTTGGTTGGTCCGTCAAGAGGGGCATCGTGCGGGGAGCGGGCACGGGCATGGAGGAGCGCACTGGAGGGGGTTGCACAAGGGAGACGTCTGCCTCCGAGAAGTTCTCGGTAATTTGTATGAGGCTGGGGATGTCTGTGTCCATGCTCATTCCACACTCTCACTTGGAGTGTGAGGGAACACTCGCGTCAATACACGCTTGGGAGCATGCCGTGTGGGTCCGCTAATGATGCCAGTGATTTGCCGACGAGGGTCGGTAACGCTTGAACGTTTTGTTAGAGCGCCGTAGTTAGTCCGTTAGGGGCGTGGGTTGGTTCATCGGGCCAAGACTAAGTCGCTGTTTGGGTCTGTTAATGGCTCCGGGAACCATTCCGGGGGTCACCACTGTGAGAGAGGTGCGAAATAATGAGCAGGAAGACAAGTACTACTGGTTTATTGACGAAGTTACCCGCTTATAAAGTGGCATGCGGACGTCTGCGTACACGCAGAGACCGCGGGTACAAAAATTTACAAGTGACCTGATGTCAAACTATTTCTCTACACAAAACAGGACAGGTACATACAGAAAACATGATGATTAACAATAACTGGTTAGACATAAGAATACTCTGTCACATATACATGGTACAAGAGCAAATGAACAGATAATAAATATACAATTCACAATAATGATAATAAGATTGTGTTCGTCCGACCTTAGGTCGCATGTGCAGACACCGCAGAAAACGGGATGTTCATCATAGAGAACCCGTTGAGCGAGGATTTTACAACCTAAGTAAAATAAATCACAATCCATACAAGGAACTTTATATACAATATTACTATCTTTTCATTGGCTATTTTTTATAACCATGTTTTTTATGTTATGATATGTGAAGGATGCATTTGTATTAAACAATTTTAAAAAGGTTTTATGGCTTCAAATCAAATAAAATGTGACAAACAAAGGGTGTTTCAGGACACCTCTTTTTTTCCGATTTTTCATAGGTCTTTATAGCTTTATTGTAACAAATATCCATGATATGGGTTGGATGGCGTAGATCTCGTCCTATTTTTCTGATTTTTTGAATTCTTGATCTAAAATCTCAGGACTGACTATTCGCAAAGCTCAAAGAAACATGACGAAAAAACTGCTAAAATTTTGATATTTATATGATGCCCTGAATAATAGTGTACTGTACATATGTCAAATTATTTGTCTTTTTCTATGCATACTAAATTTACAATTAAAAGGTTCCCTTTTAATATAGATGTCTAAAAATGGTAAACATTCATCTTTCTCTAACTCGATTGTAAATTTAATAGAAGGGACTTGATTCTTCAGTTGAGCCAATATGTTATTTACATCCAAATCTTTGGTATGTTGGCTAAAATATCATCAACATAACGGTACCATGTTACAGGAAAATGGAAAATCTTGGGGATGTACTGGCGTTCAAAACATTCTATACATAAATTTGAAGGAACAGGAGAAAGTGGGTTTCACATTGCCATATCAAATGTTTGTTTAAAAAATTCCCCGTTGAAAATAAATTTACAGTCTTATATGCATAGTCTTACTAATTCTATGACCTGGCTAATTGTTAGTTTTAAATAAAGTTCATGCAATTCATCTTTAAGGTATTCCAATACCGACTCAATGGGCACTTTTCCGAATAAGGAACATACCTCAAAACTTATCAACCGTGAATCTGGATTGATTGTAATACCATTGATTTTGTCTGTCAAATCTAAAGAATTAATAAGATGGGTACCAGAAATAGGTCCTAGCGATGGTGACAATAATTTTATTAGATATTTTGAAAGCTTGTAAGCTACGGAACCAGCAGAACTAACTATTGGTCTCAGGGATATTTTCTGTATGTGTTTTTACTAGCCCATATAGATACGGCAAGGAAAGTGAATTCGTTAAAAACTGATTTATGAGACCTTTGTTGTTTTTCAAGATTCTTTTTAATTTACTGTTGAAAGATTTTATTACTTCTTCTAAGGGGCTCTTGTTTAGCTTTAGGTAAGTATTATTGTCACATAACATTTCTTCCATTTTTTATATACAATTCTTTATCCGTAATTACTATGGTGTTGACTTATCCGCTTTAGTTTTTGGATTTATCCTTTTTCAACTCAGCTAGGGCATTTCTATAACGTACCGGGAAATTCATTTCATATGGAAATTTCATTGCTGTATATATGAGCCCTTTTACTATGTCATGCTGTTTTTGGCAAAGGTTACTGAATTTTTCAAAGACATTAATAGATGACGCTACAGATAATGCACTTGGTTTGGTTGAAATTACAAATGATAAACCATAATCTAAAGCGCATATAACATCTTCACTAATTTTTTTTTTTTATAAATTCACTGCACAATTTTTTTTTTTTTTGCATTCTTTGTCCAATCACTTTCCTTGATCAGAGTTTTTAACTTCCTGTTTAATTTGGGCTGAAGCTGGTCCGTTTTCTGCCTGAGTTTTCCGGATATTTCGCCAAGCACGGAATATTTCCAATCACTAGAAATAGCACTATAGAAATTATTTTTTCTCAATAGAAACGTCCTTGAAAAATGACTTTTCTTCTCTCCTGGTTGTTTCGATGTGTTTCTTTAAAATTGTCCGGCTAAATTCAATAAAAGGATTTCCGTAGACGTGCTGGCAACAGAGATTTCGGGAGAACTTGTTCTTCTAGGCACTGCTTAAGAAACTTGAGGTGAATTCTTAAGGAGTAAGCACGGTTCAAGGACTTGGATAGGGAAATTACGTAGGTCATCAGTATAGGACACAGGATAGCAAAGGAATACGTGGCCCTCATAATGTTTGATTTTAAATCACGAAGGTAAAAACGTTATGATTATACAAACAAAGTTACAGCCAAGAAGGAAGAGTGAAACAATTGAGATGCCCAGTACTTTCGTCTTATTACCAAGACATGGTTACAGCAACTAAAGATTTATATAGACAATGGCGAATGTATATGGTGGGTATAAGCCCTAAGGGAATACAAAAAGATTAGGAGGTCACAAAACGTTCAACGGATTAACATCGACATCTACCTATTGGTAATCCTATAAGTTAAGGATTAGCCAATCTATATATGTAGTATTTTCCAACTACAATAATAAACGATACAACACCCAAAGACATGATGTGGATGAGATATGTTGATGATATTCTAACATTTTGGGATCATAGATGGAGCAATTTTTGTGGGGTTTTCTTTCAAACTTAAATATATTAGTGCCCAGTATCAAATTCAAAATCAAATGAGAAACGAACAATAACATTATATAATGTTAATTTTAACGATTTAGCTGGTATAAGCATTGGAAAAACAGTCTTAAACATTCTTCTGTTGGACACATGGATTAACAAGAGTGGCTCTCAAGAGTTTAGAACTGTCAGTTTGGCAGGCAACAAAACGAGTTCACGCCTCACCTGTCGGTACGTTCCCATAAGTGATGCTTCAACACCAAGGTGCCTTGGCGTCAGCAGGAGAAAGTAGATGATAAATTTAATGAGCATTCCCTTGTGTTTTCTCAAAGCGAATCAGTCCGTTAGTTAGATTCTAAAGATGGTTTGTGGAAAATATTCGTTCATCTCTGTTGGTAAGTCATTTTAAATAAATGGAAAGCTTATTTCATATGCAGATCCAAAACGCTAAAATGTTCGGCACAGAATTATCATAATCTGCAACGATTTTGAAGCTATCATGGAATGCTGCTGTAATTTTTTTGCTATTCTTACCACAGATGCAACTACAATGGGTATCTTTAGGACCTATAACCTCTCTCATTAGACTCACTAGGTCTGCTGCAAGCTTCAGGAAGTTACTTAGCCTTCCAAATACTTACAGATCCTACAGTTGCTTAATTTCAATGACGGCAGATCAGTACTGCGCAGTTTGGACTAGAAAAAAAATATACGGTTTTCAATACACTTTCTACTCGTACCACGTGTATGGAAGAATATATGTTTTATGAAATGTTTATCCTGAATTAGTCGTAGTTACTAACATGTTTTTAACATCAGTCACCAAACGTTTGGCAAATGTATTTTATAGAAATTGGTCGCTCAGTCTTTTATGACTTTGTTATAAAAAGAAGAAAAGGAATAAAGAATGGTACAGAGAGATGTGTCTTATGGGTAGATCGGTTTCGAGGTTGAAAATCACGGGAGTTCCCAAAACATAAATAAATAAAACCCATAAAGGCCAATTTACGAGGCAGCAGTTAATACGTCAGGGAAGAGGCATTATTAAAATGGTCTCAAATCACAGATGGATCCTTTCAGTTTCCTTGTATTCAGAAAATCAACCGCTGGTAACTAATCCGGGAATGGTCTAGGTACCTTAGATTTTTTGTAGCTGAGTGCATATCTACAGTATGTGGGACAAGAAATGACAACTCTTACCTTGTTTAGGAAGCCAGATGAAACAGAGAGAGAAAGAGAAAGAGTGAAGAACAATAGAATGTCTTGTCTTGCCATAAATAAAAATTTTACACTTCACCTGATATCTTTCCTGCAAAACTGTCGATCTTAGTTAAAATTTATTCATTAATTTTAGTGTGAAAAAGAAAATAATTAATGGTTAAGGTTTCCAGAATTAACTGGAAAGCAAATCTTACCTAGAGCTCTACTTTAGCGTGACAGGGAACATTCTGCTTGGTTTGAATTCCTTTTCCTAATTGTCGATTAAACTGCGACACGTCTAGGCTCCATTTCCTCTAAAACCTCATCACACTTACGGACTTCCCTACAGCAAGGGCCCGTGCTGGCATAAGCCTATCTAAACCGATCAAACACCGTAACAACATAGCTGCAGAGATGGATCGGTCTTTTTCTTAACCTATTAGAAATGTTTGTTTTAACATTCCCCATTTTCTGCATTTTTCTCTCTTCTTTATTGAATGTAGTACTATTTTTTTCTGTCATTCCAGTTTCTGTATGATTTCTGTGGCATCAGAGAAGTGTCTTTATATACCTAAATAATATTTCTCATATCTTTTTCATTAATTTATTTTTACCATTCCGTCGCTTTGTTGTTGCATCCAAACTTCTGTTGCAGGTGTGTTGCAAGTTATTAAGCAATGATTTTTGGGATGAAGGTGTTCGCCTCGCCTCTTGGCCGTACACACATAGTTACAATAGAAAGTGTGCCAATGTCTTCTATCTTACTTTGATAGTCACCTATCTAGGTGCTGTTAATCACAAAATGTTACTTAATTTCGCTTTTTCGTGTGGCTAACACTTTACTGCCTGCTGTACGTTATCTCTGTTTTCTTGCATTTTCAAAGTTTTCTCATATAAGAGGATTATTTATCTATACGCTCAGTATCTTTAGGACTCAAGCTTAAGGCTAGTTGGACGGCAAACACAACGTCATCTATTGCCAAACATGTCGAAATATCGAGAATCACCAATGCACGGAATAGATCCAGCGTAAAATAAACTGGTAATTCATTAGGCTAAAATCCAATACGTTTTTACAGCCCACATACTTAAAGTCAGAGCTTCATTCCAAGGTGCTTATAAATATTTGGCCTAGACTCAGATACGTGAGGTTTAGTATCTAGCCTTAGAACTGTTCGACTAATGAACTTTAGAAATGTTTCTGAGAAATCCAGTTTTCCTATTTGTGAATACTTTTATAATTCCCTGGAGTGCATTCCAGTTTGATCCGTTTCTACGACATTTGCGATAAATGATTTTTATATATTCTTATTGTCTGTCTACTAGTGCATTCCTCCGTGAAAATAGCACTGATTGTGCAAGTTAATAAATCACTCCTCTCTCTATCTCTCTCTCTCTCTCTCTCTCTCTCTCTCTCTTCTAAATATGAATACCCGCTTCATTTCATACATATGTACGTATGTATGTACATATATGTGTGTGTGTGTGTAAATTATGCGGCTGGGTGGAGAATAATAATGTGTGTGTATATATATATATATATATATATATATATATATATATATATATATATATATATATATATATATATATATATATATAATATATATATATATATATATATATTATATATATATTTATATATATATATATAGAGAGATAGAGAGAGAGAGAGAGAGAGAGATTCATGCATATACATATACAACCATGTATACATATATGTATATGTATGCATAGATGTATAAGCCTTTTCCCCTTAGGAATGGTGATTCCCCACAAAAGAAAGGACAATGATCACTGCCATATTCACTTGAAAACTGCTGATTTGTGGGTTAACACCCTCTGTAGGAAACATCAACAGCATTAGCTGCTTCATGCTCTAAACAGAAGACTCTTTAGTATTGTCGAATCTCCTACACACACTACTCGATTCGCTCTCATCTTGCAAGCTCTTTCTTGCTTGCTGATTGTTGAAGTTTCTCCTTCTAATTCCTCTTTGATCATAGTTAGTCATCTCTTTAGGTCATCCTCATCTCCCTCCTCCCAACAATAACTGCATATGACAGGCAAATTTAACTGGGAAAATAATAATTAGGTTGGTACCTAACAAACTTGGTGGTAAATCAGCAAATTTAGTGGGATAACAGCCAAGCTGGTGGGAGGTAGAGAAACCGACATCAAATCTAGTCGAAAACCACAATATTTGGTGAGAACTAACAAACTCCAGAGGAGTCTAGTAAATCTAACGAGAAGCAAGCAATTTTTGCCAGAAATCAACAGACTCAGAGGTCAAACCAGACATTTCAGAGAAAACTAACAAGCTTGGCAGCAAAACGTCATCATAGAGAGAATCTAGCAAACTCAGATTAAAAAGTTTCTGCTCTTCAAAGAACACTCGAACTACGAATACCTAAATCAAATGCCTACACACAGTTATTCTGTTTCTCTTATTAGAAATCATATAATTTGTTAGGTGTTTAAATAATCAAGGAGGTATACTGTTGAAAAAATGATACCATGATTCACTTATATATTCCTCATGACAGATGCTTTAGCTTTTGTAACTCAGTAGTGTCACATACATAATTTTTTATTTTATCAGTTACAAATTACTCAGAAAATTTCACATCGTTTAATTGACTGCATTTTTACAAGTTAAAATGCCTTTTGCATTCCTTAGACATGTTTTAATACAAATAAAACCTGGCCATGCAAGAAAATTAAATTCAAAATGGTCTCTATTAATTATCCTACATAATGCATAAGTGCATTGTTTCTGGTACCATTCTATATACAATACGTTTGATGATCTGTTGAGCCTCTGGTTCCATTGCAACTGTTCACTTTCTGTGATGACCCACGTATTTTCTTGCATCTGTTATGCCTCAATGATCTGCACCTCGCACACAGCAACAGCGACTAGTGTTGAAAATGTTTGGAAAGAGAGATACCTTCCTTCCATTGGTTGCGAGGGCTTAAAAGTAAGGACAGTTCCGGCAGGAGGTGTTGATCCCGGGTAGGTGGCAAATATTGGGTTCTGGCTGATCGTAGACGAATTCCCAAATCGCATCTCGACGTTGCTGAAGTCAACGTTGTCATCTCTCGGTTTCACGATGACGGCTGAGACGAAATACACCTTCTGGAGATCAGCCTTCAACCAGGGGTTAGTCATCACATTTACGATACTGCAGGAATCTTGTCCATAGCAGAAATACCCATTGGTGCCCTTATCTTCAGCGTAATCCTTGGAAAGAGCCGGCGGCATCGTAACCACTGCTCGAGGTGCCAGGTTGTTACGATAAAACCACGACGTATAACATGAGGCAAAGCCGAAATAATCCTGGTCAGTGCTATTGTATTCGGCGGTCACAAAAGTCTTGAAGAGAGTACATTCATCGCCTGCAGTGTGAAAAAGTGAAACCAGAAAGTTAGTTTTGGAGAGCATTACGGTCTTCACTAAAAATAAATCTTTTGTCATTAATACTAGATTAATGAAAGCAATAGTTTAATTATTTTTGGAACTCCCAAGCATTTTAAACAAAGTTTGCCCCAGTAGTTTTCGAAAAGCAATGTTTGTTCATTGCTCATGTCGTTGTTATTTATTGATACATTCTCCTGGGAGCACGGTATCTTGTTATAAATTCGGACAGTGAATAAAAGTTTGCAAAAATTTTATCTACTTATCATTTTGGTGTTAACTGGTAAAAATGGAGTTGTAAACACGATTGTATATCAAAAAAAATAATCTCTAAAAACAAACTAAAATAATCAAGAAACAAGACAAAAGAACACAAAGTAAGACAATGAGAAAATACCCAGTAAATAACAGTAAAAAATTCCAAAAACAAATAGATATATGTAAAACAGAAAGCAGTATTAGCCTACGTACCCACATCGGTTCCCTAGTGCTAACCAAAGCAGGCAGAAAAACCAGCAGCCTACCGAACACATATTGGCCGTCACCCACCAAGTAATGAACAGACCGAAAGTGGCTTAGCTGCTTTGAAGCGAATAACAACGGTGAAGTAAACACATTACCAACTGTTGTTACTATGCAACATAACCACAAATTCTTTCGAAACCAGACAGTGAGTCCACTGAGGAGCTAAGAAAGTTACCAGAGAAGAGTGTCTCCACATAAAGATCCAACCTGACCTACCTATAATGCAGAACAGGCGGCAATTAACGGTCTGTAGGCAGAGACTGGCGCATTCAATATGCTTGTACTGAGCAGGTTGAAGTGAGAGGGTTTTCAAAAGACAGTTATTCATGCCGGATGGGAACCTTCTGTCGACCTGTGAAGACAATTTTTATTATAGTGACAACATTGGTAATGCACGTACCAGTAAAAACAATGTTGATAAATGCAATAGTGCGATAAAAAACAAAAGTTAAGATAGCAAAGTAATACATGGCGTTGTATTATAGTGGTAGTAATAGTTAAGTTCATTAGGAGCAAGACCCCAAAAGTGGCACAAGGCCAGCTCAATCTAGCAAAGATTACAACAAAAACAATAACATCAACAAACAACAAGCTTTACTAGTCAACAACATTCACAGGTGATTGCCAGTAAAGACTTAAGCACTTGGTAATTCCAACAGTAATACCGACTAAAGAAAGTCTGGTTTCTCTGAGGACAGTGAAGAATAACCGGAAACAGGCAAAAAAAATCCGATTGATGGAGGAGGTCACTGAGAAGTCCGCTATGGTAAATAAAAAACTGAAAGCCGTGAGTAAACAAATTGGAACCATGCCTCGAAAAGCAGTTGAGATACTCTCTACAGATGAAATGAAAACTAATAGAAAAAATTAGGGACATTCCCTTAGCCCTACCATGAAATAATCTCCTGAACCGAAAGCTACTGAGTAAATGAAAAAGCATCGTGTTAGCGTTTTGTCATATTCCAGTATGATGAAGAAAGCACGCAAAAGGAAAAAGAGAACACAACCTTTGAGTACCCAGAAAAAAAAAAAAAAAAAAAAAAACGGACATACACGATGCAAAACAAAAGATCGCAGAAGACCTAAACACTTCAGAACGGGACACCAAATATCGTAACGGCCAATGTCCCAGAAGAAGACGAAGAACATATATTATAGGATGAGAACCCGAGGCTAAGATATATGGTAGAAGAGAATAGTGAATTTAAAAATGTTGCCAGAGAGGTAAAAAACCTCATTGGACATAATAAGAATTGTAATACATGATGGCAAGCTTTTGGATTTAAAAATGGATTCTTTACGTATATCACTTCCATTATCAAGATAAAGCTACGTCAGTAACAGAGCAGGCATCCACCTTTTGCTTTTGAATGGCTCCAGCAAACATTTCTGCCCTTGGTAAGTGGGCAACGTGATTGTGTCAGCAGGATGGAAGGGCTGATATTGTACTTTGCTAAAATAACTTTGAGACCTTTTGATGCTCACGCCCATTCAAGACCTATTCAGACTGGTAGTCGATATGGACTGTCTAGTTACTTCCAAGAATAATGAAGGACATTATCGAAAAAGGATGAATTAGCTCCTGTCGTGGCAGAATTTGATTAATATATATACATACATACTGTCATATATATATTTATATATATAAATACACACACACGCATATATATATTTAAAGGACACATATATGCATTTCATAGCTTCAATGCTTTAAGGTGTGATGAAAGAATTTTTGGAGCAAGATGGAACTAGGGCGAGAGACTTGATGTAAAATCTTTGTATTCAGCAAATAGTTTGATTCCTCAGCTCTCTGCGCGAGAAGCTCAGCAATATTGGCGATCAGATGATCTCCGGAGCGTTATGTATATTCGTGAGTGCGTGCGTTACTTTGATCTAGATTATGCCAAATTCTGCCCTAAAAGTGAGTTTGATCGTTCATTAACGTGATAGAACTGCAATTGTCCAGTCATAGCTTTGGAGTGGGTCCAGGCTTTGAAAATCGGCAGATAAGGTAGAGTTTCAAATCTCTGTTTTTATGGGAGAAAATTGAACTTGTGATTTTTACCATGACTTTCTAATCATTATGAACTTTTGAACTGGTGTGGGAGATTTAATATGAATATTCATACCTCTTTTATATTATTATTTTGCTATGTTACGTTTGCCATATCTTGGCTATGCATTTTACACTTTCCATTATTGTGTTTTGCATTTCATATATTTTTGGGAGTTTTCTATCATGTTTAATTCTTTTGACAGATGTCTGTGGACTTGGGAGTTTGAGAAAAAGGACATGCAAGTCATTTGCAATGTCAATCTCTTTATGTGGTAGACTGTTTTTTTGACATGACTTTAGTTATTGATTTGGGGAGTATGTGTGATTTTGGGTATTTTCAGGCTATTAGCCATAATGAGACTTCTTTAATCAAGTGTTTGCAGTTTAGAGTTTAGTTATCTGACTCGATAATTCATTTATTATGCATTTTAATCTTTGCTTTGTTTTATTCATTTCTTGTTGGGTTATTTGAATAATAAACCTATTTTTGTAGAAACGATTGTGTTTCTTTAAATAGTCCATTTAATTGCTTTGAGAGAATGAGTGAGGTTAGGGTGGGTGAGCTTTGGTAAATGATGAGAGAGAGAGTCGATACACGGTGAGAGAGAGAGAGAGAGAGAGAGAGAGAGAGAGAGAGGGGAGAAAAAAATGTGAGTGTTATCATGGGTCGAATCTTTTCACGTCTTTTTCCTGAAGTAAGATCGCTAGATCACGCTACGTACACTTTCAAAAAAGTGTTGAATCTGTTCCTTGTAACATATATATATACACACACACGCGCACGCACACACAAACAGATAGATACTTATATGTCTCTTAGTATGCCTCTCCACGCTAGTTGTACAGGGGAGTTTGGTATCCGGATTCAAGAAAAACCTTACCCCAGAAGAAGTTTGGGAAAGCACAAGTAGTCTGTTGTTCTCAATAAAAAGAACTTCAAGTACTATCTCCTTTATACATGCAATTCTCATTTCTTATTCATCTTTACTCGTATATCAAGATTCTTCTTTTCCATTTGTTTCTATGGTATGAATCAGACTTGGGGACGCTAATAATAAGAAAAGATATTCCTTTAGTGATTTAGCTCTAATAAACATTATGGAAAACAAAATTTTAAACATTCTTCTATTGGACAGATGGATTAACAAGAGTGACTCTCAAGAATTCATAACTGCCAGTTAGGCAGGTAGAAGGATATGCAAACAAGCAACAAAACTAATTCACATCTCACCTGTTGGTACGTTTCTTCAAGTGATCCTGCAACACCAAGATGCCTTGGAGACAGCAGGAGGAAGTAGATGATGAACTTGATGAGCATTGTCTTGTGCTTTCTGCAAGCAAATAAGTCCGTTGGTTAAATGCATAACTCAGTACGTGAAGAACATTCGTCGACCTCTGTCGGCAAGTAATTTTTTTAAATAAATGGAAAACTATGTGCAAGTCCAAAATGATAAAATATTTGACGTATCAATATCATTATCTAAAGAGATCTTGCATCTACCATGAAAGGATGTCCTGATTTTTCTACTATTATCACACTCCCAATTACAGGTTGCATCATTATGTCCCATTACCACTCCCATTAGACTCGCTACGTCCGTTGCAGGTTTCAGTCATTGTGACGTCTCCTTCCAGTTACTGACGAGACACAGAAATGCTTAATTTCAATAATCGTCAGACCAGCAGAAATGCGGAGCTTGAGATTAGAAAAAACAAATGATGTGGTGTTCAGCCCAATTTTAAATTTTATCTCTTGCATGAAAGGAATAAATATTCCGAGAAATGTTTACCCAGAATTGGTCATATCTAATAAATTTTTGGGTATGTTTTATTGATATTTTTATTTATCCATCTGTCTACCTATATTCAAATATATCTATGTTGTCACGTGCTCTTCCTTTGCGAAAATATGAAAATATGCGTACTTGTGTCAGTTCTTGAAGGGGCTCTCTATCCCTCTCTCGCTCTCACATATAAGTTTATGTATGCGTCAGTCCATATATATATATATATATATATATATATATATATATATATATATATATATATATATATATATATATATATATATATATATATATATATATATATATATATATATATATATATATATATATATATATATATATATATATATATATATATATATATATATATATATATATATATATATATATATATATATATATATAGATTAAAGACCGTGTGGAAAATAAGAATACCCGAATAAATAAAGACAAAAAGGCAATATCTTCATTCCTGTCAAAACTTTACTCATCCTATTTAACCGTGGGGGTCGAAGTATGGTTACATCCCACAACTTGTGCTGCAATATCTTCAAGGTCATTATCGTCCTAGTTTCAAATATGCAATATAAAACAAAGATAGTTTTAGGGTTCTGTGTTGATATTTCAGTTTTTCAAATTATGAAACGTGCTTAAAAGTTATGTGCTAACGAGACCATATTGTTTTAAATTATGCTGGCCTTATGCCAGCATGTTCTTTTGCTCCCGGAGAAGCCGTACTTGAACCAGAGAGCTTATAAACCGATACTCCCATTGAAAAAATAAATGACGCCATTTTGATTGCGTGGACAGTGGCACCTCATAGCGGACGAGGGCTACAGTTAGCATTCACGTGTTTTCCTATGCAGAATACTCCTTTTTAAGTTGTCAGTTATATTGTAACTGAATAACGTCATCTGAACTGAAATAATTTATTTCAAGGGCCACATAAAAATCTATACAAATATGATCTGTGATGTTTATTACAGTGCCATACTATACTTAAAACAAATTACTAATCTATTAAGCTTTTAATTATTCTATTTCACATATATCTTCAGTTTGGTTATGAAATTTATATAGTTTTTTTTTAAAGATTTTTACACGTTTTGCAGGTTGTAAATGTATTTATTTATTGTCAGAATAAAAGTTTTCAATTGTCTTCTTCTTTTAGCTATTGTAGCATTGAAATTATCCTATACTATTCTTAATCATTATAAAGTACCAAATTGAAAACTTACATTACAAATTTATCATTAGTTAACAGTGACTGTCAGTAGACAATAAGCACTAAATATATAATGAGCGTTCTTATTTCTAGAAAAGATCCTTGAACGTTACAAGATATTTATGAATTCATACTTTTTCTTGACAAAACCTTTATTTTATAAATTTATATATACTTGTATATGTGTATATATATATATATATATATATATATATATATATATATATATATATATATATATATATATATATATATATATATATATATATTGTTACGTGTGAGGAGTCTTGGTTGATCATGTATTATTCAATTTACGTAAATTTTACGGCCCTGCAAACCAAGATTACGTAACCTGTCACTTGAAGCCAAAAGTTAACCTCAAAGACAGACGTTAATTAGCAAAGGTCGCCAGTTAAGGGTTATTAACCTTAACAAAGAATATTTGAGATGAATTTGATTTTAAACGCATGGCAGTTCTTCCAAACATTCCTTTGAGGCATACAAAGCATCGAGATTTAACCTGATTTTGCTTACCTAAATCCTAGGTATTTTACTGGAATAATGGGGTTGAAGCTAACAATAAAATAATTAGGCTTAATCCAGACTTTGTAAAACACATATACCTAAGTGGTGGCTGAAGGAAGAAAACAAAGAAAAAATGTGAAATACAGAAAAGTACTAGTCAATCGACGAAGCTTCAACAAGAATCGGACTTACCGTGAATGTCGAAGTCGCTGCGCAAACGAGGACCTCAGGAGTCGTATTCTGGCAGTCTTCCCAATTCACTAATTAAGATAGACGGAGGAAAGTAATAAAGAATAAAGAATATCGTTCGGACACGCATGCGCAGCGTCACCCTCGTTTAGTGACCGCTGGAATCTCTCTGACTCGACCTCGACCTTCGTTCCCGCCAGGAGGGGCTTATACCGCCCGGGCAATCCGACCTTGACAAAGGCATCGTCAGAATGCATAGAATAAAGCTTAAGGGCCACCATAACTAGGGGTCATTGAGCGTAAACCCTCTCTGAGGCTTAGGTCCCTAATGCCTAGCATATTTTGTTTACAAACTTTCCAGCCTATGCGGCGCCATTTGTCTCACGGCGGTGATTGTTATTTTTAAATTGCCTACCCTACCGGCGTGGCAGAGATGTTCTCTGTCGAGGTCAATTGGACTAATATTCCTACACCTAACTACATCGAGGGTGAACAGCAGTAATATTTATAAAAGCTCCCCCCTTAAGGGCCTTCACTCCCTTTTCGGGCGTGAAGGTCTATACTAAACAAGCTGTTCGCCTCTCGTAGGTTACTCTCTCCTTCCCTGAGCAGATTAGTCTGGTTAGCCTACCTAGCTACAGAACTACCTAACCCTAGATGGGATATGAGCTATATTCACTACTTTACCTAATTCTAATAGTACTGGAAGGTGCTCACGGTTATTATAGGCTACCTCCACAATCAAGATGTGTTTTAGACCTAGCCTAGTGGTACATTCTATGATATTCCCTAGCCTAACCTATCCTAACCCGACCATAGCACCAACATAAGAGTTAATATTCTAACTAAATTACAACATGGTTTATGTTTAATACAATTAAAATTTACTAGTTAATTCATGAGGGTTGCCTCATATGATAAATGGGGTGCCTCACTGAGGTCTTAGGCCATGCGTGTCACGAGCATCGTGGCTCGTTTCACAATAGTTAAGATTACTGAAATTAGTTAGGCTACTTACATGATTACTGCGGCTCGGTGGTAAGTGGAAAGAACAAGGCTACTAAATTGATGTACTGTACTTTAAGGTGGCCTAGGCTAGGTACAATGAAAGGAAGAGATCACACTGGCTACCTCCTCTGGGCAAGGGGCCAGGATCACTCTTAGATGTTAGGGCACTGTGCCGAGAGGGCACTAGTGCCAGGATGAGCGTATAGCTCGGCAACTACTGGGCTCTCTTCCGCCCCTTCTTCTTCTTCTTCGGTTTCCTCCAAGGCCTATCAGTAGCTGGCTAGCAGGTGATGAGCACCGACTCGGGGACAGGCCAGAAGGGCTAGCTGGGGCGAAGTCAGGGGGCAACTGCAAAAAGCTCTTGGGAGGACTCCCTACTCCGGCTGCTGCGACAACCGGGCGAGAGCGATCTCGACTTCTGCGTCCGAGGATGCCAGTTCCTGGTCTTCCAAGGAAGGGGTACCATTTCGATCCTCAGGGTTCATCCCCTGTAGTCAAATTTTGCGAAAGAAGAAGGTTTGGGTGCTGGAGGCTCTCCAGTCGCAATGATCAACTGCATGGGAATCCTAAATCTCCCGGAGGAGGATTCGCCTCATGATTTAGACCCGGCATGGGGGCCTTTTCCATTGGTAGCTCAGCGTCCGTGGCGGGGGAGTCTGGCACTGCTCAGTGCTCGCAAGTGGCACTGGCAGCAGTTGAGTCAGGCATGCCTGACAAGGGGTCCCGGAGGTGCAATACCTCTCGGACGACTTGGGTTTGGCTGCGGCAGAGATTCCTGCCCCAGCAGAGATCGTAGCCTCTCGGTGAGTTTTTGTTGGGCGTCAGGCTGGGCGTTCGTTGGGGCAGCCCTCCCAATTTTGTGGAGTGGTCTGGCCGCTTGCGTCCTGCAGCGGTACTGCTCCTCCTGAATCTCTCTTCGCGGAGGAGGACCTCTTGGTGGGCCAGCCCGCCGCGGTGGAAGGCTGGAGCCTGAAATAGTTTGGGTGGCGCCCCTTCCGCGGACCACTTTGGTGGGCGGAAGGTGGAGGTTTGTCATTATTGGGAGTTATAACTGGGGCCTCCGTGGAGGAGGTAGCGTGGCTGCGGTGGCGTTGGTGACGGGCTTCGGAGAAGATCCCGACCCAGCAAGAAGGCCACTCGGGCGAATTCCACCTACCACGCCAAGGCGGTGGGGTATCGTGCCCCAGGTGTCATAACCTGGAGTTGGACAGTAGGAACGGTGATGGTGTGGCCCTCTATCACTTCATTTCCCACGCGTTTCTTCGTCAACCATGGCACCGACTGGCACCCGGGCCCTAGTGATCAGGCTAATGTCTGCGCGGTGTCTACTGTGACCGGGAGGGTCACGGGCAGGCTAGTGCTCTGAAGAGGGCCACCGAGATGAACTGGGTTTCCAGTCTCTCGGGGTAAAGGATCCGGTGCGGACCAGCGGCAGAAAATGAAGTGCTGATTAGGTTGACAAATTTGGTGGTGGGGACATGATGTGGACAGGCCGGAGATCCAGCATTGTAGTGGCTAGCAGCCCCACAGGATCTGCACGGGCCTTTTGGATGGGCTCGGTGGCCTGCAGTAACTGTTGGAGAGAGGGCTGAGCGGATGAATCGGGAGGCGGAGTTCTGGCTGGTAGGGTTAGGCTGCTTATTAGTGCCGAGTTTGTATCGGCACTCAGCTTCAGCGTGGCCCCCTTCTTGCAATAGTTGCATATGGTCGTCCTACTAGGCAGTCCATTCTTGGGCGAGTGGAGTTCGAGAGGTAGGCCGGAGGATGATTCGCTTCTGAGAGGTGCTATCACGACTGATTGAAGGTTTCCACGAATCAGCCATGCGACAAGCTTCCATAAGTGTGGAGGGCTGTTTATCGTTAAGATATACTGCAAGGGGCCCTGGCACACATTGGAAAAGGTCTTCTAGCATGGTCCGATTGAAGAGATCCTCAAGCGTCGTGCAGGCCATGGAGTCGAACCAGCGCGTACGGACTGGGTTTTGTGACATGCCCATTCCGTCCAAGACCAGCCGACTTCCTTGGCAAGACCTCGGAACCGTTGTCTCCATTTTTCTGGGGTTATTTCGTAGGCCTTTGTAATGACTCTACGAACTTCCGCCATGTTGCCTCTCTGGCTCTTCTCCAGTGAGCGGCGCTGCTGTAGCTTTTCCCTCCATATGCTTGGCTAGTATTAAGGCTCTCTCCGTCTCCGTGGTGCTGTAGTTATCGAAAAGAGCCTCGATCTCCTCCAGCCATGCTTCTGGCTCGTCCTCAGTCCACTTGGGGACTAGAAAATTGATGCTCGAAATTGGGCGTTTGATGCAGCAGGTGTAGGACTGGGGCTGGATGGCTAGCCATAGCTTCGGCATTCTCCATTTTCGCTCTCTCAAGCTCGAGCTCCTTCTCCTTTAGGGCTAACTCAGTTTCCTTGCAGGCTAACTCATGCTGTCTCCTTCTTT
Organism: Macrobrachium rosenbergii; assembly: GCF_040412425.1. NCBI lineage: Eukaryota > Metazoa > Arthropoda > Malacostraca > Decapoda > Palaemonidae > Macrobrachium > Macrobrachium rosenbergii. Next base: position 40,315,475 of record NC_089763.1, on the reverse strand, counting down.
CTTCTCTTTCCTCTTCATACTGCCTTTGCTCGGCGTCATACTTCCTCTGCTCAGTCTTTCTTCCTTCTCCCGCTTGGCCAAGTCGTCCACTTGCTCCTTAACCCAGGTAGTAAGTTCCGAGCCGGTGAGACCTGCCGCCGTCCCCAGCCCCAGGAAGGTTTTATAATGCTCTGCTGCCATGGTTCTGGTGGGAAGGGCGTCTAACCAGGTCGACGGGCGTACTTGGGCAGCGAGGAAGTGTCTCTTCAATGACGTGGCACCCTTTCAAAAGGTGGCACTGTAGTTTGGGTGTGCCGTGTACAGGTCACACTGGTGGCACTCAGTATCCCTAGGCACTGGTGCAGGTTAGGTTCAGAAGAACTTTCTCTTCTGTGTTCCCTTTTGGTTTTGTTTTATTTATTTTTCTGGATTCTTGCTTGGTGGCACTTATGGTGCCAATGTGTTTCCTAGGGACCCTCTGCTGGAGTCCAACTAGGCTATATGGGAGAAAGGCACTCTACCCCTGCAGAGTGCAACAATCAGATAAGAGAGAAAGGGAAGGTAAAGAGAGAGAGAGAGAGAGGTAAGCTATTCAAGTGATGAGTGCGGCAAATTATTGGCACTGTGGAATAAAGTGAATTTGGGTTTTTTTTTTTTTTTTTTTTTTCTTGAAGATCCTCGTGAGTGGCTGGTCCCAGTACCGGCCCCAGTGCTGGCCCCTTCTTTTTCAGAGGGTGAAAATTACTGTTGGCTTCGGTCTGGATAGCAGGCCTCACTCGTGACCGACAGTTTATCACTGTATTGTAATTACTCTTAACTTGTCCTCATCTATTGTGGGACAGAGGTGTTTTTCTTTTAATTGGTTTAAGTATTCTAAATTAATTAGCCTAGTGTCGGCGTTCTTTCTTTGAAGAGGGTCACGTACACTTAGGTTAGGAATGCTTACTTGAATTGGAGAGAGAGAGAGAGAGAGAGAGAGAGAGAGAGAGAGAGATTTTCAATCAGCAGAATTTCTTGCTGCTTGAGAACATGTAAACAAAAGATTTTACACATGCACAATGGCATGGATCTTAATAAAATGATATAGATGCGTCGTCTTGGCTTCCTTAGGGATTACTTTATTATCTTAATTTTCCCGGAGCCGACGTCACAAAAGTTTATCGTAAAAATTTTAAATTTTCTTTATATGATTTTATAGTAGGTATTCGTATATAGGAACTTGTTATTACTCCTAACTAAGGCCTATCTTTCCCTGCCTAAATTATCTTTTGTTTTTTTCTAAGCTAAGATATTGGAGGTGGGTTCGCTATGAATTAAGCAAAAAAAAAAGAAATGCCCCCCCAGAGTGTCTCGGGCAGAGGTCACAATAACAAGGTCGTTGAGATGGCGGCCAAGGTCCCGTTAGGCCTAAATTTCAAAACAACCTCGATTTGGCGAATGAAACCCCAAAATGGCCGTTCTCTCACAAACAGTTCGAACAATTTCAAAACAACCACGGCTGGTATTTTCGAGGTATTTTAGCACAAATTCAAACAACGAACAAACAAATGCAGGTATCCAGATTTTACTTTAAATATACCAATCATGCATAGTGTTTTACGTTAAGGATGGAAAACTGGAAATTACCAAACAACTTTGTGCCTTTTGTTATCGTATTCCTCACCCGGACATTACACAAAAGAATGAAAAAGAAATGCTAGCTTGCCTGCGTAAATTTACGTTGTTGAACGGTACCTTTATTGTAAAATTACTATTTCAGTTCGTTTGCTACTTCACTGACACGGTTTTGAATGATTCCGCTATATGCAAACAATAACGATCGGAATTGCCGTGCGATTTCTAAATTACTTTGTGTACATGAAACAGGCTCCGCTTTTTCTCGGCCTTAGGATTCGTTAGCTTTTAAGCGACTTCTCTCACGGTCCGAACTCACGGTAAAATGCCTTGTCTTAACCGTTACAAATTATGACTCTCTGCTCTCGGCAGCACCCTTTCCCTCGCTAATTCTCGCTACACTTGTTATTATAACTATCCTCTTTACTGCTTATTATTATGCCTCGTTCCTTGTTTGGAAGAATGAAATGGAGTTCGATATCTGACTTTTATTTTTTGGAATTAATGTAATTTTAATTTCCTTTTCTCCAGATTCTTTCTCTAAAATGTACTTTAGATCCTGGCAAGGTCGCCAATGTTACGTGTGAGGAGTCTTGGTTGATCATGTATTATTCAATTTACGTAAATTTTACGGCCCTGCAAACCAAGATTACACGTAACCTGTCACTTGAAGCCAAAAGTTAACCTCAAAGACAGACGTTAATTAGCCAAAAGGTCGCCAGTTAAGGGTTATTAACCTTAACAAAGAATATTTGAGATGAATTTGATTTTAAGCATAGCAGTTCTTCCAAACATTCGGACGTTGAGGCATACAAAAGCATCGAGATTTAACCTGATTTTAACCCCTAAATCCTAGGTATTTTACTGGAATAATGGGGTTGAAGCTAACAATAAAATAATTGGCTTAATCCAGACTTTGTAAACACATATACCTAAGTGGTGGCTGAAGGAAGAAAACAAAGAAAAAATGTGAAATACAGAAAAGTACTAGTCAAACGAAGCTTCAACAAGAATCGGACTTACCGTGAATGTCGAAGTCGCTGCGTAAACGAGGGACCTCAGGAGTCGTATTCTGGCAGTCTTCCCAATTCACTAATTAAGATAGACGTAGGAGAGAAAGTAATAAAGAATAAAGAATATCGTTCGGACACGCCACAGCGTCACCCTGGTTTAGTGACCGCTGGAATCTCTCTGACTCGACCTGCCGTTCCCGCCAGGAGGGCTTATACGCAGCCGGGCAATCCGACCTTGACAAAGGCATCGTCGAATGCATAGAATAAAGCTTAAGGGCCACCATAACTAGGGGTCATTGAGCGTAAACCCTCTCTGAGGCTTAGGTCCCTAATGCCCTAGCATATTTTGTTTACAAACTTTCCAGCCTATGGCGCCATTTGTCTCTGGCGGTGATTGTTATTTTTAAATTGCCTACCCTACCGGCTGGGCAGAGATGTTCTCTGTCGAGGTCAATTGGACTAATATTCTACACCTAACTACATCGAGGGTGAACAGCAGTAATATTTATAAAAATATATATATATATATATATATATATACATGCATGTATATGTAGTATATACATATATGTATATAAATATATGTACAGTATATATGTATGTATATATATATATATATATATATATATATATATATATATATATATATATATATATATATATATATATATATATATATATATATATATATATATATATATATATATTCAATCAGTAGCTACAAACGTCCTTTAATATCTAATTCGCTCTACCTCGAAAATAATATATTTTCATATATGTTTCGAAGGAATTTTTAGTTGATAATAAGTTCGTCGTCTCGTGGGCTCGAACCAGCGAAGACAAGAACTCAGGACTACAGTGGACGAGCCCACGAGACGACGAACTTATTATCAACTAAAAAATTCCCCTTCGGTAACATATATGAAAATATATCGTGGGCTCGAGCCCACGAGACGACGAACATATTATCAACTAAAAAATTCCCCTTCGGTAACATATATGAAAACATATTGTTTCCGAGGTAGAGCGAATTGGATATTACAGGACGTTTGTAGCTTACTGATTGAATATGAATCACAGTGATGTGATAAAAAAAAAGTCATATATATATATATATATATATATATATATATATATATATATATATATATATATATATATATATATATATATATATATGTGTATATATATATATATATGTATATATATATATATATGTATATATATATATATATATATATATATATATATATATATATATATATATATATATATATATATATCAAGATATCTGTCGACTTTGACTGTCAACTGATAATACAAAGTTAATAAAAGCGTATATAAAATACCACTATAAACTACCATTTCGTGAAAAAAATCATTGTATGTTACAGGAGATATAGAAATAAGTACTTATTCATGAAAAATAATTTTTCTATTCTGTTGGGTCTTCGGAAGGAAGTCTTCTCGTTTACAGTTAATCACTGACTATTTTGATCTGAAAGAACATTTCATATACTATAGCGAAAGCCAAAACACTTGCAAATTCAAAGCTGTTTGTTCTATAATGCTTATTATATATTTTAACGTCAGTTAGAAAACAAAAAATGTCGACAAATATTTTTGTAATGCTCAACATGAAAATTTCCAAAGCAGAGTCAGTTTGAGAAATCCTTCATTCCTTTTGCACCCAAGAGGACGGGTTGAGGGGGGCGAGGTTAATGTTACTATTATTTACAATGCTTAATTTTGTTATTATTTCTTCTCCTGTAATATTTTGGCGGGGCTTGTTTTACCAGTGACCTTGACCCTGTCCCCTTTCCCTCGGTAGTTGGGAAGGGACGGCCTTAGCTCCTTTTATCTGGAAGTTTAGCGTTGGTTTGTTTGTTGTTACCTACACAGCTTCTGTTATTATCAGGTCCCGATAACGTGATGCACCTGTATTTCATTCTGGAGTCTTCTATCACTTCTTGTAGCGTTGGCCTTTTGCCGTGTTTGCCTGTGTCGTGTTGGAAGATGACTCCAGCGTTTCTATGCGCCATTAATCGCCGTCTAAGCGTGGTCGATGTCAGCAACAAAAATGTTACCGCCACAAAGGCGATCGATAATATCTAATATATATATATATATATATATATATATATATATATATATATATATATATATATATATATATATATATGCATATATATATTCATACATATATACATATATATGCATATATATATTCATACATATATACATATATATGCATATATATATATACACATATATATATTCATACATATATACATATATATGCATATATATATATATATATATATATATATATATATATATATATATATATATATATATATATATATACTGTATATTCTGTTTGGGCATATTTTCCTTCTGATGCAATTCCTATTAAAGTCAGTGGCATTATTTGCAGACACTATCTTCTTAGTTAGATTTTGAATTAGTCTATACTTCAATTTCAGTTTCAGTGCTGAATGACCCCACAGGTCCCAGTGCTTGGCCTTTGGCCAAATTCTGTATTCTTTTTTATTCTCTGAAAATTATGCGCCTCATGAAAATTTAAACTCGGTGTTACAGTATGTTTAATTTAAGTGAAAAGTAAAAAAAAAATTGATAGATTGCCAGTAAGCATTCAAGTATAAGATTAGACCTCAACTCTTGACATTTAACTGCATATATCAAAATACTACGGGGAAATCAATAACGTGCTTATCTTGCAAAATTGATCCTAAAATAAGGTAAACTAAATTTAATACACGAACATAAGACTCTGAAGTACATTAATTTACAAACCTGTGTGAAAATCAATACCCTTGGGAGTATGAACCCCCAAATCTGTAGGTACGCTTTCCTCAATTCCATTGCATCAGAAATTGTATTAATGAACTTTAAATTGATCATGAAATGTAATCAAGTTGTCATGCCATGCAAGCAACGTCGTCACGAAAACAAAAATACCCGGATTTATTGTTCTGACGGAGCAAAGCCAGTAGCAGTTTTCTTATCTCTAATTTGCAGAAGTGAGGAAAAATCTAGACCCTTTTACTCTCCTGCTATATTCCTGGTTATCGACGTGTCTTTAAAAAAAAATTCGTTAAGCTATTTCTTGCAGCCATACTGGCACTTAACTGAAATTATTATTATTATTATTATTATTATTATTATTATTATTATTATTATTATTATAGATAAAAATAAACGAACATATATATATATATATATATATATATATATATATATATATATATATATATATATATATATATATATATATCGCCCTATCATGTATTTTGGCTTCCTTTAATGACACTTAGGCCTATTTTCCTAACTGGTTATATAACTAGTTGGGCAAATGAGCTTAAGTGTCAGTTAAAGTAAAATACATGATAAGGGCCATATATATATATATATATATATATATATATATATATATATATATATATATATGATGAATAGATATATTTTAAGTTTCAATAGTTTACAATATGCAAAGGACTGGTCATCCAAATACCACATGTGAAAACTTTGATTCATATGTTATACCAGCAAATCTTTGAAAAAGTCGTAATTGTTGATGTTACTTGGGCTAATAGTTCGACTTAAAACAATCGTGGGCCTATATCTACAAAACTCCACATATGAATAGGATAAAACATAAAGATAGTGATGGTCTTTTTAGACAGAAATATTAAAACAAGAGCAGTGATGACCTTTGAAGTATTATAGAAACATCCTTTAATCAAGTAAAGTATGACAACACTATCAGAACTGACTCTGAGGGAAACTACCGGCAGTTTCCCTGACGCACTGATAGTGTCCGAGTTGTTTCTTGCAATTACAACGGAGTTGCCAAATTCCGCCAGACGACAATATTATAAGCTGTTGTCCGAAAAGTTTTGAAGTATATTGCAATACATTTTTGAGTGAGTGTACATACATTGCATAAATCGAAAAATATCGCTGAAAATATTCTGAACTGCGACTTGAAGTTTTAAACACATAAACAAATTAAAGCTCACCTTAGCCATTGCTATCTTTTAGAAGTTTTCCTTTCTTTTACTAAGTCGTGGCCAGAAGTGAGTATGTTTTTTTTTTCTTTTTATAGGAGTATTATCAAAATATTTTAGTTCAAAATACCTTTAGTTATCATCTATTCCATCAGGCTAGCCGGATAAGGTCAAAAGGCGCCTACCCGTCCTGTCGCAGTTGACTATAAAAACAGAATATTGACTTGGATTCCTACCTGGAGGACCACATGGCGACACAAACCAGGGGCGCTGCCTTTGCGACTTCCTCGAGAGAGCTTCTTCGACGTGTCCTTCCTCTTATAGTCTCAGAGCCACATTAATTGCTACATATGACTTGCTATCCGAGGACCTGAACCCAGTATGTTACACACTCAGAAATTCTCGTCAGTCTTTCGTGAATTGCAGTCAGTAGAACAAAAAGAAAACATTCAGTTAAGTTTTTCTTGGTTTTAAATCGCAAATTTCTTTCAAGATTACTGGCAGGGCACTAAATCGTCATGTAGCCGAGCCAGTAAAGGCTACAATCAGGAGTTCAGCCAATCAAAATTGTAATGACACGGAGTTATGAATGTCGGTGCAACTAGCCTGACTTATGTAGATTGAATTCAGTATATATGTTATGAATTTAGGAAGCTAACAGATCAGTGATAATTGTGTGACTCCGAAAGGGGAGAGAAAAGAGAAAAGCCTAGAAATGTAACGTTGGTGGGGTTGTATATATATCGCGAGGGAAGGGCCTAATTATCTAGAGTGATGCAGTTAATACAAATAGAGATGAATGGCATAGTGTTTTCTGGGTGTCCAATGCACTGCTGATAATCCATATGTACAGGTGCAAATAGCAAACGAAGATATAGGCGGTTTAAGCAGAAGTTAGAGTAAGCTTTCTTCAAAGCAAAATTTGTATGATTGTACAAATCCTATTTTTCATGAGACTGCTGACCTACTGTAGCAAGTGCAATGTTTTTTGAACGAAAATTCATTAGTAAACCATTTAGCTGCCTTTAGAACCAGATTTCCTAAACTCTTTAATATCTGTACATTTTGCACATCGAATATATCAGATATTACATTCTTCAGCTCGTATCGGTTTCTCGTAAAAAAAAAAAAAACTAGACTCCATAGTATTGCGTTCCAACATGCTACTAGTGTAGTCGATCAGTCCCCGTCCAATCAACAGCATGATTGTTTTTTCAAACATTTATCATACTTTTAAATTTTCTTTTCCTGCAGTTTTCCTGTTCAACCGATACAGGATAAATTCATCTATGACTCATATGGATTTCATGTGCACGGCCTTTAGGATTGTCGGGGTTCTTCGTAACTGACCTTTTCATTGCAATGTTCTTCTTAGATGATATATTAACAGTGAAATTATTAAGAAAACCAGGAATATCTTTCAATTTATTATTGTATGGCAATACAAGAAAGCTTTTTGTAATTAATCAAACAACTGAGAGCCACATATAACAACAAAGAATTTAGCGGAAAACCAGAAAACTGAGTGGAACTATCAAACGTCTCAGGAACTCGCTGAACCGACAGAAAAGCCAGGCAATTTGGCTAAAAGGAAACTAGAAATTTTACCTGAAACCAGAATATTTGTCAGGAAACCTTCAGCTTAGAGAGAAACAAAATTTGGCAGGAAACTAGCCAGCAACTTGAACGAGAAAACAACGCTCGATTCAGTACCAGGTACTGAGACATAGAACGAGTAGTTGTGGCTGGATCCAATAGAATCCGCTTGACATATGAGGATTCTCGTGAGAAACCAGTAAACACAGAGAAAAATTTTATAAGCTTCAAAAAATATTCGAGCTTCAAAGACCATTCTGTTTCATATCAGTAATTTTGTCTTTTTTTAAGATGTTTAAGTAATGAAATACATTGTAAGAGATATCTTACCACTTGATTTATCTATCCGTTTATATATCCACGTGCCATTCGTAATTACCAACAGTAATTACGAGAGAAAAAAATATTAACTTCTCATAAACGTTTATTGGTGATTAACATCTTTCTTGTAGGTTAAAATGTTCTCACTTTCCTTGGTTATGTTCAGTACATAAGAAAAAGTGAAAACAATAAAATGACACAGAAAATGGACCCCAGTTGATGGATACCCTATTAAAGGTAGCTCACATTATGCATGAGGTCAGTGATTCTCGTATTATCAAATACAACATTTGTTTTATCACCTGTTTATCCTCTGGCATCAACGCCCTTGTCCAGTTTCCATGATCTGAGTCTGGCCAAAAAACACGGGTTTTATTGCCCACGTCCGGCTTCTGCGACATTCCCCTTACAAAAACTCGTATATTTTATTATAATCTGTTAGGCCTCAATGATCTGCACCTCGCAAATAGAAACAGCACTAGTTGTTGAAAACGTTTGGAAAGAAAGGTACCTTCCTTCCATGGGGTTCGGTGACTTTGAGGTGAGGATGGTGCCGGCAGGAGGTGTCGTTGGTGCGTGGATGGCAAATATTGGGTTCTGGCTGATCGCAGGCGAATTCCCAAATCGTATCTCGACGGTGTTGAAGTCGAGTTTGTCATCTCTCGGTTTCACGATGAGGGCTGAGACGAAATACGTTTTCTGGAGATCAGCCTTCCACCAGGGATAATCCCTAACAAGAGTGATGCTGCAGGAAACGTATGCATAGCAGAAATACCCATTGATGGCCTGGTATTCAGCCTGATTCACGGAATAAATCGACGACATCGTAACCACTGCTCGAGGTGCCAGGTTCTTAGAAAAGAACCACGACGTGTAACATGAGGCAAAGCCGAAGGAATCTTGAGCAGTGCCATTGTATTCGGCAGTCACAAAGGTCTTGAAGAGGCTGCATTCATCGTCTGCGATGAGCTAAAAGTGAAAATGTAAAGTTAGCTGTGGAACATGTTTGCTTCTAATAGTGGAATAATCCTGGAATAATAAAAGCAATCATTAAATTATTTTTGGAACACCCGCATTTTTATAACAAAATTTGTCTCAAAGCTCTTCGCATAGAATGTGTTCATTGTTCATATCGTTCCTCTCATTCAAACGGCCTCCTGGGAGCACATCTTGTTATTAATACTATACAGAGTGACATACAATTTGTAAAGATTTTACCGGTTTATCCTATTAATGATAACTGTGAGAAATGGAGCTAGGAAACTGTTTTGTGTATCACAGAACCTTTCAAAGACAACAAAAATAATCAATTAACAACACAGAAGAAAATGAAGGAAAATGCTGATACAATACCCAATAAATAACGAATAACAAACAAAATATTTGTATATATATATATATTCAAAAGTGGGAAGCAGTTTATGTAATAAATCAAGAACTATTACAAAAGATCATGGTGCCAATGACTGATAATAAAAACATTTCTACTGTAACTTTAACTCTTAATATGAGATTGCTGTCTTAAAGTTTACACAAACATCGGTTCTCACAGAGCTTATAAGCTAAGAACAGACCGGAACAGACTGACTATTATTATTCAACATAAGCAAATATTCTTATGAAGCTTAACAATAAGCCACTAAAGCTAAGTAAGTTATCAAAGAGATGAATGTCTTCACATAAAAATAATAATAGAAATTAACTTGACCTACCTGTAATAAAAAAACAGACGGCAGTTGGTGTTCCGTAGGCAGAAAGTGGCGAATCTAACATCGATGGTTTGCAGAAGACAGTTGTTCATGCCAGATGGGAAGGTGCTGATGACCTGTGAGGACACTTCTCATCAAAATAACAGCACTGGTAATGCTCGTGCCAATGAAAACTAGTATTGATAAGTGTAGTATTATGATAAAAATGACAGTATTCATTTGATTGTAATAAACTTCTTTTGCAGTTGTCATGATTAAGTTCATTAGGAACCAGAGCCCTAAGGTGGCACTGTGCTAGCCTTGATGGTCTAATGAAAAGCTGAATATGACAGATTAGGCAACATAATAAACAGCTTTCTCACAGGGATAGTTAAATAAGAATACGTTCAAAACTCTTGACCACAAGAATGTAATCACAAGAATGACTCTAGTAGTTATGCTTGTCAGTTAGGCAGATGGAGGATAAGCACACACAGGTAACAAAACGAATTCACACCTCACCTTTGCATACGCTCCACCAAGTGATGCTTCAATACCAAGACGCCTTGAAGACAGCAGGAAGCAGTAGATGATGAACCGGATGAGCATTGCCTCGTGTTTTCTGCCAGCGAGTCAGTCCGTTAGTTAAATATTGAAGATGGTGTGGGAACAACATTTGCTCAGCTCTTTTCTAAAATGGTAAAATGTTTGACGCATCGGTGTCATAAACCACAGCGATTATAGCTGTCGTAGAATGCAATTCATTATCTTGCTGTTATTGCCACTAACAAAACCACAGTGACCCCTTACCGCTCAAATTAAAAAAAAATTAAACTCACCAGCTTCATGTGCTTTCCAAATATTACAGTACCCAGAATTGCTTAATACAATTAATCAGGGTCTAAAGTAATATATATAATATATTATATATATATATATATATATATATATATATATATATATATATATATATATATATATGTATATATATATATATATATATATATATATATATATATATATATATATATATATATATTCAGCTAATATTTAACTCGTACTCTGGGTATGAAGGGATAGATAGACATGATTTAGGAAATGTTAATCGAAAATTAGACATTGCTAATAATGTGTTTCCAAAGTAAATTACCGTATCTTTCGAGACGGTATTTTGTGAAAATTGTTGGCCAAAGCTTTACAATGAAAAAGTAAAAGGAATAAAGGGTGATACTGAATGCTGTATCTGCAAGTAAGATTGATTTCCACTACGAAAACCACGAAAGTGCCCAGCTTAAAAAAAACTATGACAAATGCTATTTACGAGGCAATAGTTGGAATGACATTGCAGAAGCGTCGCTGATTTGCCCTCCCATTAACCAGTCATTGATGATTGAATACTTCCCAACACGGATGGAACCTTTCAGTCGCCTAATATTCAAAAGATCTACTACTAGTGAATTACAAGGGAATTGTCCAAATGCCATGGTCTTAGTGTTGTTACAATTGAGTTGATATTTGTGTGGAACAGGACACAAAAAATTACCTTTCTTAATATAAAATGGGAAGGATTCTCGGTTTTAGAAAGCTCTTCGTCTCGGAACAGCGCTCTGTTTAACAATCCCAAGTCTTTTCATTATTATAATTTTTAAAACTATATTTTATTCTCATTTTATAAACCCATTGCTAAACTTGTAAATATTTTCTGTCTCTTTCCTCCATTGCTGCCTAGCATTGTATAATTCTACCACTCGTATCTTTCCTATGCTTTGTCTTCCACAAACCTTCACTCATATCCTTCCTCCTTTATTTTAGTGCCCATCCGAGTATGTCTGGTTTTCCAACTCCTCTGGTGCTTACAGGACCCCACTGACACATATTACTCTCCCAAGGGCTGAGCGAAGGAAATCTCCTAGCTATCCTCATCTCCCTTCCAAAATTATCTGGTCTAAAAAGAAAAATGAACCTTCTGTATAATTTCCCCCCATGTTATCTTGCCATTTGCGCTTAATATTCTTCAAGTTCTATTTTCAAAACGACAAAATCTTTTGAAAATAGTTTCATTTTCATGCCATGATCCAAGTCCTCACTGCTACACAGATCGTGCTAAACTCACATTTGCCTGCAATTTCAGTCTACTGGATTTCCAAATCCTATTCAGCCTGCCCATAATTTGAATTGCCTTTTGCAGTCCTTAATTAAATTCCAGTTCAAGAACACCTGTGTTTCTCCGTCTGATGTTATTTCATCCTTTTATGCATACTCTATCCTCATTACTTCTGTTTTTCTTAGTTTTATTTAAATCCCGTCTCTCTAGATATATGATCCATTCTGATGGCAAACTTTGGTGTCTTGCTGATTTAAGCAGCATCAACTGTATATTCTAAATCTGTTAAGTTTTTATCGTCACTCTAATCTAAACGTCTTTCCTAATTTCTGACCACTTTTTTTCATTATAAAATCAATGATCTGCACCTCGCACATGGAAAAAGCAGCATTTATTTTAAGTGAATCGAAGGAGAGGTACCCTTCTTCCATAGGGTTCGGAGGCTTAAAAGTGAAGACACTTCCTGCAGAACGTGTCGATCCCGGGCAAGTGTCAAATATTGGGTTCTGGCTGATGGTGGGCGAATTCCCAAATCGTATCTTGACGTTGCTAAAGATAGATATAGATTTAGATTTATGTGTGTGTGTGTATATATATAATATATATATATATATATATATATATATATATATATATATATATATATATATATATATATATATATATATCTCTCAAATATAAGAGAGCCCATTTAAACGCCAAAATGTGGAAAATAAAGGGTATATTTCAGAGACCAAACTGTCTCTCTCCTCAGGCAAATAGTGAACGATAAAAAGTTACGAGAAATCAGTATTTATACCAGAAGGTCCATATGTCAGCTGTTAAGTCACTCCAGTTGACAATTTCCCTTCAATCTTCTTAATCGCTGGTTGGAGGAAGATTTTATCTATAATATCTGAATCCCAGGCGCCTCTTGAGAGATTCGTTACATTTCTTTGTTTAATCAAGGCTGATTCCACCATCTGGCACTTGAACCGACAATTGCTGCTATAAATTATACGAGACATATTCCAGTTTATTCTGCGGTTATGGTTATTTACGTGGTTAAAAATAGCTGAGCTCTGTTGTCCATACCTAACTGAACGTTTATGCTGTATTAATCTTTTGGGGATTGATTTGCCTGTGAAGCCGATATAAGATTGGTCACAATCGAAGCAAGGGATTTCGTAAACTCCTGTGTCTTTGGGAACTGGTTTTTGTTTGATATTAATCAGGGACCAATCTTATATCGGCCTCACAAGCAAATCACTCCCCAAAAGATTAATACAGCACAAACGTTCAGTTAGATACGGACAACATAGCTCAGCTATTTTTAATCACATAAATAACCATAACCACAGAATAAAATAGTATATGACTCGTATAATTTATAGCAGCAATTGTCGGTTCAAAAGCCAAATGGTGGAATCAGCCTTGATTAAACAAAGAAATGCAATGAATCTCTCAAGAGGTGCCTGGGATTCAGATGTTATAGATAAAATCTTCCTCCAACCAGCGATTGAGAAGATTAAAGAGAAATTGTCAATTGGAGTGACTTAACAGTTGACATATGGACCTTCTGGTGTAAATACCGCTTTCCTGTAACTTTTCCTCATTCACTGTTTGCGTGAGGAGAGAGACAAAAGTCTCTGAAATATAGCCTTTTATGGGCTCCATAATATATATATATATATATATATATATATATATATATATATATATATATATATATATATAATATATATATATATATATATATATATATATATATATATATATATATATATATATATATATATATATATTTTCATGATGTTGCCTTGTAATACGTATATCCTCCTATGATTTTGACATATTGAATTTTTTCATGTTATGTTTTAATGATAATGGTTGTTGAAGTGTCATATTTAGTTTGACATCAGATCTCAAAAGTACTAATGATTACTTGATAGCGTAATTTAGAAGTGTTGTTATAATTTTAATAGTAACGTAATTTAGAACGAATATCTTTCTTGGTAAAGCGTAGTATGTGAACGTGTGTGTGTCCACCAAGGCTTGTTTCATTTCAGTTGTCATCAGTTGAGATAAGAGGAACTTTGTTTGGGTTAGCGACGACAGATTTGCAAAACAAACGCCGATTCGTCCCATACGGGCTCGAGACGAGTGATTTCATGTTGTTACATGCGTTGTTCTAGTCACGTATGCCACTTTGCGAGAAAGAATACGTGTCCTGATCAATTACGTCATGTTTTGTAAGATGCGTTCAAAACGTTTTGCTGGGATGACGTAACTTTCCCTTCTAGAAGCTTCTCCATTGTATCTACCCAAAACGCTTTAATGACGTCACCTCCTGCTTCTAGAACTTTTGTATCTCGTACCCAAAATGCTTTAATGACATCATGTAATTGTTTCACGTATTACTGGAATCCTAAAATTTGTTTCATTCTGATTTCTGAGACCAGTCGATTTGGTTCCATATCTCTCTCTCTCTCTCTCATTCCTAATTAGGAAGAGATTTTTTAACGTAAATTTTTGTGGTCACTTTTAACATTAACTTTTTGAGATCTGAATTTAGCAAAGTTATTTAGTTCGTAACAGCGCCTGGTAAAAAAGTGTGTATTATTAACGCAGCTGCAGCAAGTAATTTACAGAGGTTTTCACAAGTTGTTGTAACGTGAAATTTTTTATTGATACCATGGTATGATAAGTTAGGAGGTTATGGTGTGATAAGTTAGGAAATTTTGAACAAGTGAAATCATTATTGATAAATCTTACGTATATTTTTGTGTGTTTTCTATTTACAATTTCTTTATATTTTCACATTTTTATGTTTGATGTAACATTTATTTACATAGCATTGTAAATATTTCTTGGTAATTTAACATTGCATACTTAATTTAACATTGCATACTTAATTTAACATTGCATACTTGATTTCATTTATTGAGATTTTCTTTTTAAATCTTGAGTAATTCTTGATAGTTTAAATTTTGCTTGATTAATTTAAATTCCTGATAAAGTTTTTTGTGAATTAGTTTTGTTTCACAATTTAATTCAAGAATTCATTGAGTTTTGTGTTATTTTCAACTAATAGTAAATTTTTCAGATTGTGAATTCTAATTAATTGTGAATTCTAGTTATAAACTTTGAATCTGAAAATAAATTTTTTTGTATTTAACATTTTTAGAAAAACAGTGTTTCATTTATTGATCACCAGTGAATAGGATTGATTGTGTGCATAAGGCAAAGTGATAAACATGTTTTTGTTCTTTTAGTTTTGCTAAAGTTTAAGACCTTTGATGCCCTCTAGAAGATTTCTAGTTTAATTTTTATACCTCACATATTCTGACGAACTTAGTTTGATTTTTCAAGTGATTGATAAATAAGTTTTTTCTTAAGGGATCACTGTTACCTTTAGAGTACTCAGTCGTAACAATTAATGTTATGAGAGTTGGTATCTGGCTGAAGTGAGGTATATTTTTGAATCTTGAGATTAGTTGTGTAATAACCAGACTTGATACGCATCGTGACAATATATATATATATATATATATATATATATATATAATATATATATATATATATATATATATATATATATATATATATATTGTTAGGCTTTTCCTAAATGGAACTTATGTCTTGCCGCAAGCATAAAAATTCTAGTTTAGCTGATTTCTTTCTTGTGCGACTATTCTCGGTGTAACTTTTGAGAAACATCTAATGAGAGTTTCAGCAAATGCTGAAGGAAAGTTAGGTATTGTTCGTAAGGCCTCATACATTTGTAACAGTGATAAAGTCAATGCAACCTGTTTTAGGTAATTTGTGCTTCCTTTACTAGAATACTGTTCTCCAATGTGGAAGTCTGTTTCTGCCAGAGATTTATCTTTTTTAGATAGACTGGTTCGTGGTGGTAGATTTGTTTCCTAATAGTAGCAGTTATGACTTGGACCATCGACGGATGGTTTCTTGTTTGTCACTTTTTCATAAGCTGTATTTCAACAGAGATCTTTCGCATTCACAATTGATCCCCGATCCCCTTTACCTGCCGAGAGCAACCAGATTCGCTGAACAGCAGCAACAATATGCAGTAAATATGCACCGAACTTCTCAGTTCCAGAGGTTCTTTATTCCTCACACCGTTGAACTATGGAACAGCCTTCTAGAGGATGTCGTGCAACTGGAACTTCAGAAGTTCAAGCGAAGATGCAATGTGTTACTACCGTAATACTATTCTCCTTGCATTTCAATACATTTTTATCTGTTTATTAATTTATGAATTTCTTTTTTCTTTTTTAATAAGTGGGATCTCTTCTTTATGCAATGCACTTTACCTTCTCTTACTTCTTCCTTATGAACACCGTATTCTTTGGATGCTTGAATTTCAAGTCAGTGGCCCTTGTGGGCTTGTTCCATATGAAAGGTTTTCTTCTGAATAATAATAATAATAATAATAATAATAATAATAATAATAATAATAATAATAATAATAATAATACGGAAAAAATTGGTTAAGCTTTCTCGAGTTAGTGGAAGCAAATCTTAGCTGGAGCTCTACTTCAGCGTGAGAGGGAATATTTCACATGGCGTGACTTCCTTTCGCTGGTTCTCGATTCTGGCTTCTTTAGAAGGTCACGGGAGCTTGTGTGCTAACGTCTTGTGGCTTACTTTAATGGTCACCCATCCAGGTACTGGCTAGACTTGATGTTATTCAGTTTCGTTTATTTCGGCAAGTGTGACGGTAAACGCAGCACCTAGGTTCATCAGTGTGCAGAACAGACCCACCGACCGCGTACATACTTCGGGTCGAAATTTCTTTCCAAGGTGCTTAAAAGTATTTGACGATATGTATCCTTGAAAATGTTTGACTGTAAGCTAACCTTTGGAAATGTTTGATATGTCCTAGCCTTAGAAATATTTGACTCGTGATTTAGCCTTAGAAATGTGTGATTCATAAATTAGCCTTTGCAATGTCTGACTTATGACCTATCCTCAGAAATGATAAACTGATGCTCTGGCCTTAAAACTACTTGACTTATGAATTATCATGTCAAATTTACAACCCAGCCTTTGAACAGCGGCGATGATTGGCCCCACCGTAATTAAGGCCACTTCCAAATGAACAGAGGTCACGATACTATGAATTTAATTTTTGTTCACTTCATTCCTCTCTGTCTATGTCTGTGTCTCTCCGTATGCTTTTCTTAATGCATGCTTTCTCTTATGAGCGTGTGTACGTGTTACCTTAACCCATATACCCTTATTGTAAATCTCTTTTGTGATGACAAGGCTTTGTATTCGTTATGGAAAATATTTGTCGAGGTAACCTATTCCTTTTGGTTACCATTTAATATTTCATTTATCCATCGAATGAAGCGTAAAAAAAGATTCTAGGACAAGAATTGGAGTCAACGGAAAACTGAATCAGTGAATAAATATTACTTATGGATAAGACGTAATAGATGGAAAATAAAAAGGAATGAAACGATTTGGTGCAAAACGGTTTGATTAAATAAACAAACAGTGGAGTAAAAAAAGTAGATGAATGAAAGAGTACAGATAAAACAAAAATGATGGCTAGATAGATAAATAGATCGATAGAAAAGGAGAAAAACGAAAAACAGAAAAGGAGAAAATAAGATGAAAAGATACAGAAAACAATGATAAGTAAGATCAACACACACAAATTTCAGGCACTAATATATATACACACACACACACACATATATATATATATATATATATATATATATATATATATATATATATATATATATATATATATATATATATATATATACTATATACATATGGAGAAAATAAGATGAAAAGGTACAGACAACAATGATATATAAGATCAACACAAAAAAATTCAGGCATGAAAACGAAACAGGGGTCATGGAAAAAAAACATAATAACATAGAAACCATTTATTTACATTGCGAGTTCATCAGTGTCCCAGCTCCAATTTCTGTGTGCATATTTTGCCAAGACGACATATAGTTCCTATTCCTTGACTGCTTCCATCATAAAATATATCAAGAATGGCGAACGAAATCTGGGGGTGGATGGGATTGTTTGATAATGCCCATTCTTGATATATTTTATGATGGAAGCAGTCAAGGAATAGGAGCTTTATGTCGCCTTGGCAAAATATGCTCACAGAAATTGTAGCTGGAACATTCTGATGAACTCGCAATGTAAACAAATGGTTTCTATGTTATTATGTTGTTTTTTTTTTCCTGACCCCTGTTTCGTTTTCATGCCTGAATATTTTTGTGTTGATCTTATATATCATTGTTGTCTGTACCTTTTCAACTTATTTCCTCGTTGAAAATAAATTTACAGTCATATATGCATAATCATATTAATTCTATGACCTGGCTAATTGTTAATGGTAAATAAAGTTGATGCAATTCATCTTTAAGGTATTCCAAATCGAGTCAATGGGCACTTTAGCGAATAAGGAACATACCTGTACCTCAAAACTTATTAACCGTGAATCTGGATTGATTGTAATACCATTGATTTTGTCTGTCAAATCTAAAGAATTAATAAGAGGGTACCAGAAATGGGTCCTACCAATAGTGACAATAATTTTGTTAGATATTTTGAAAGCTTATAAGTTACGGAACCGGCAGAACTGATTATTGGTCTCATAGGGTTATTTTTTTGTGTGTTTTTACTAGCCCATATTAACGAAACTGATTTATGAGACCTTTGTTGTTTTTCAGAATTCTTTTTAAATTACTGTTGAAAGATTTTATTACTTCTTCTAAGGGGCTCTTGTTTAGTTTTAGGTAAGTATTATTGTCACATAACAATTCTTCCATTTTTTATATACAGTTCTTTACCCGTAATTACTACGGTGTTGGACTTATCCGCCTTAGTTACATATATGGTTTTATCCTTTTTAACTCAGCCAAGGCATTTCTATAACGTACCGGGAAATTCATTTCATATCGAAATTTCGTTGCTGTATATATGAGCCCTTTTATTATGTCATACTGTTTTTGGCAAAGGTTACTGAATATTTCAAAGACATTAATAGATGAAGCTATAGATAATGCAGTTGGCTTAGTTAAAATTAAAAATAATAAGCCATAACCTATAGCGCATATAACATCTTCACTAATACTCGTTTTTTTATAAATTCACTACACGGTCTTTTTTTTTTCTCTTTTTTTTGCATTCTTTGTCCAATCACTTTCCTTGATCAGAGTTTTCAGCTTCCTGTTTAATTTGGGCTGAAGCTGGTCCGTTTTCTGCCTGAGGTTCCCGTATATTTCGCCAAGCTCGGAATGTTTCCAATCACTTGGAATAGCACTATAGAAATTTTTTTTTTCTCAATAGAAACGTCCTTGAAAAATGACTTTTCTTCTCTCCTGGTTGTTTCAATGTATTTCTTTAAAATTGTCCGGCTAAATTCAATAAAAGGATGATCATTATATTTCCGTACAAGTGCTGGCAACAGAGATTTCGGGAGAACTTGTTCTTCTAGGCACTGCTTAAGAAACTTGAGGTGAATTCTCAAGGAGTAAGCACGGTTCAAGGACTTGGATAGGGAAGTTACGTAGGTCATCAGTATAGGACACAGGATAGCAAAGGAATACGTGGCCCTCATAATGTTTGATTTTAAATCACGAAGGTAAAAACGTTATGATTATACAAACAAAGTTATAGCCACGAAGGAAGAATGGAACAATTGGGATGTTCAGTACTTTCGTCTTATTACCAAGACATGGTTACAGCAACTAAAGATATATATAGACAGTGGCGAATATATAGGGTGAGTATAAGTCCTAAGGTAATACAAAAAGATTAGGTGGTCACAAAACGTTCAACGGATTGACATCGACATCTACCTATTGGTAATCCTAAAAGTTAAGGATTAGCCATTCTATATATGTAGTATTTTCCAACTACAATAATAAACGCTACAACACCCAAAGACATGATGTGGATGAGATTTTAGGATCATAGATGGGGCAAGTTTTGGGGGATTTTCTTTCAAAATTAAATATATTAGTGCCCAGTATCAAATTCAAAGTCAAATGCGAAACGGACAATAACATATAGAACATTAATTTTAACGATTTAGCTATTATAAATATTGGAAAACCAAAGTCTTAAACATTCTTCTGTTGGACACATGAATTAACAAGAGTGGCTCTCAAGAGTTTAGAACTGTCAGTTTGGCAGGTAACAAAATGAATTCACGCCTCACCGCTCGGTACGTTCCCATAAGTGGTCCCTTCAACACCAAGGTGCTTTGGCGTCAGCAGGAGGAAGCAGATGATGAACTTGATGAGCATTGTCTTGTGTTTTCTCCAAGCGAACCAGTCCGTTAGTTAGATACTAAAGGTAGTTTGTGGAAAATATTCGTTCATCTCTGTTGGCAAGTCATTTTAAATAAATGGAAAGATTATTTCATATGCAGATCCAAAACGCTAAAATGTTCGACACACAATTACCACAATCTACCACGATTTTGAAGCTGTCATGGAATGCTGCTGTGATTTTTGTGTTATTCTTACCACAGACACAACTACAACGGATATTTTTACGACCTATAACCTCTCTCATTAGACTCACTTGGTCTGCTGCAAGCTTCAGGAAGTCAGTTAGCCTTCCAAATATTTACAGATCCAACAATTGCTTAATTTCAGTGATCGGCAGATCATTACCACGCAGTTTGGACTAGAAAAGAAAATATTATATGGTTTTCAATACACTTTCAACTCGTACCACGTGTATGAAACAACATATGTTTTGTGAAATGTTTATCCTGAATTAGTCATAGTTACTAACATGTTTTTAACATCAGTCACCAAACGTTTGGCAAATGTATTTTGTAGAAATTGGTCGCTCAGTCTCCTATGACTTTATAATAAAAAGAAGAAAAGGAATAGATTGGTGCAGAGAGATGTACTGTACCTCCTGGGTAGATTGGTTTCGAGGTTTTTTTACGAGGCAGCAGTTAATACGTCAGGGAAGAGGCGTTATTAAAAGGTCTCAAATCACAGATGGAGCCTTTCAGTCTCCTTGTATTCAGAAAATCAACCGCTGGTAACTAATACGGGAATGGTCTGGGTACTTTAGATTTTTTTATAGCTGAGTTCATATCTATGTGGAACAGGAAATGATAACTCTTACCTTGCTTAGGAAGCCAGATGAAATAGAGAGAGAGAGAGAGAGAGAGGGTAAAGAAGAATAGAATGTCTTGCCATAAATAAAAATTTTATAGTTCAGGTGGTATCTTTCCTGCAAAACTGTCGATCTTAGTTAAAACTGATTCATTGATTTTAATGTTAAAAAGAAGATGATTAATGGTTAATGTTTCCAGAATTAACTGGAAAGCAAATTCTAGATAGAGCCCTACTTTAGCGTGACAGGGAACATTCTACTTGGCTTGAATTCCTTTTCCTAATTGTCGATTAAACTGCGACACGTCTAGCCTCTTATTTCCTCAAAGACCTCATCACACTTACGGACTTCCTACAGCAAGGGCCCGTGCTGGCATAAGCCAGTTTAATCTAAACCGATCAAACACCTTAACAACACAGCTACAGAGATGGATATGTCTTCTTAACCTATTAGAAATGTTTGTTTTAACACTCCCCATTTTCTGCATTTTTCTCTCTTCTTTATTGAATGTCGCACTATTTTGTTTCTGCATTCCAGTTTCCGTTTGATTTCTGTGGCATCAGAGAAGTGTCTTTATATACCTAAATAAATATTTCTCATATCTTTTTCACTAATTTATTTTTACCATTCCATCGCACTGTTGTTGCATCCAGACTTCTGTTGCAGGTGTGTTTCAAGTTATTAAGCAATGATTTTTGGGATGAAGGTGTTCGCCTCACCTCTTGGCCGCACACACAGTTAAAATAGAAAGCGTGCCAATGTCTTCTATCTTACTTTGATAGTCACCTATCTAGGTGCTGTTAATCACTTAATGTTACTTAATATCGCTTATTCGTGTGGCTAAAATTTTGCTGCCTGCTGTACGTTATCTCTGTTTTCTTGAATTTTCGAAGGTTTCTCATTTAAAAGGATTATTTATCTCTACGCTCAGTATCTTGAGGACTCAAGCTTAAGGCAAGTTGGACGGCAAACACAACGCCGTCTATTGCCAAACATGTCGAAACATCGAGAATCATCAATACACGGAATAGATCCAGCGTAAAATAAACTGGTAATTCATTAGGCTAAAATCCAATACGTTTTTACACCCCACATACTTAAAGTCAGAGCTTCACTCCAAGGTCCCTATAAATGTTTGGCCTAGACTCAGATACGTGAGGTTTAGGATCTAGCCTTAGAACTGTTCGGATAATTACCTGTCTTTAGAAATGTTTCCTTCGTAAATTAGCCCCTGATCCAGTTTGATCCGCTTCTATTTGCTAAATACTTTATTATTCTTGTGGAGCGCATTCACAGCACTGATGAGTGATCACTCTATATTCAGGTCACGACATTGTAGAAAGAAGTCACTATACTACCAATTAATTTTTTTTATTAATATTCTGATTCGTCTGTCTAATTTATGGCGTATTCTTCCTCCGGGAAAATATGAAAATTTGTGTACTTGTGCAAGTTATTAAAGCTCTCTCTCTCTCTCTCTCTCTCTCTCTCTCTCTCTCTCTCTCTCTCTCTCTCTCTCTCTCTCTCTCTCTCTCATAAATATGAATACGCTCTTCATTTCATACTTATGTATGTATGTATATATATATATATGTGTATGTATATATATATATATATATATATATATATATATATATGTATGTATATGTATATATATATATATATATATATGAGTATGTATAAATTATATGCCTGGGTGGAGAATAATATATATATGCATGTATGTATGTATATGTATATATATATATATATATATATATATATATATATATATATATATATATACATACATTCATGGATATGAATATACACCCATGCATATATATATATGTATATGTGTATATATGTATAAGCTTTTTCCCTTTAGGAATGGTGATTCCTCACAATGATCACTGCCATATTCGCTTGAAAACTGCTGATTTGTGGATTAACACCCTGTACAGGAAACATCAACAGCATTAGCTGCTTCATGTATGTGTGTGTGTGTGTGAACGCCTTTTGTATATCTGTACATATATATATGGAATCAGAGCGACAGTGATGGAGACATAAGACATAAAGTATACAGGTGTCAAGAGAGACTTCCTTACATTTCCGGTTTTTTGGGTCCACCATTTTGCCAAAAAAGACTCCTTTAATATAAAGGGGCTGAAAGCACTCCCTTCTTGA
Organism: Macrobrachium rosenbergii; assembly: GCF_040412425.1. Taxonomy (NCBI): domain Eukaryota; kingdom Metazoa; phylum Arthropoda; class Malacostraca; order Decapoda; family Palaemonidae; genus Macrobrachium; species Macrobrachium rosenbergii. Next base: position 40,291,834 of record NC_089763.1, on the reverse strand, counting down.
GCAATAATTGCATATGACAGGCAAATTTAACCGGGAAAATAATAATTAGGTTGGTACCTAACAAACGTCGTGGGAAATCTGCAAATTTGGTGGGGTACCAGTCAAGCTGGTGAGAAGTAGAGAAACCGGACATCAAATCTAGTGGAAAACCGAAAAATTTGGTGAGAACTAACAAACTTCAGAGGAATCTAGTAAATCTAGCGGGAAGCAAGCAATTTTGCCAGAAGCCAACAAACTCAGAGGTCAAACCAGACATTTCAGAGAAAACTAATGCAGGTTATTACTAAAAAAAAAAAAAAAAAAAAGCCAGTTCAGTGCCAGGTAATTAAAAATAAGAGCAGTAGTCTGACTCACCCAAGAGATATGCTTGACAAAGGACAATTCTGGTGAGAATCCAGCAAACTCAGAGAAAAACATTTGTACTCTTCCAAGAACACCCAAACTTCGAATACCTAAATCAGATGCCTACACGCGGTTATACTTTTTCTCTTATTAGAAATCGTATAATTTCTTAGTGTTTAAATAATCAAGGACATATACTGTTAAAGAAATGATACCATGATTCATTTATATATTCCTCATGACAGATGCTTTAGCTTTTGTAACTCAGTACTGACATACATATTTGACAACAGCAATTACAACAGAATAAACATTAGCCTTCTCATAGACTTTTTCATTTTGTCAGTGACAAATTACTCAGAAAATTCCACATCTTTTGATTGACTGCATTTTTACAAGTTAAAATGCTTTTTGGAATCCTTAGACATGTTTAAAACAAATAAAACCTGGCGATGCAATAAAATGAAATTCAAAATGGTATCTATTAATTATCCTGCATAATGCATGAGAGCATTGTTTCTGGTATTATTTTATATACCATGCATTTTATAATCTGTTAAGTCTCTGGTTCCATTGCAACTGTTAATTTTCTTGCATCTGTTATGCCTCAATGATCTGCACCTCGCAAACAGCAAGAGCAACTATTACTGATGAAAAAGTTTGGAAAGAGAGATACCTTCCTTCCATTGGTTTCGGGGGCTTAAAAGTGAGGACAGTTCCGGCAGGAGGTGTTGATCCCGGGTAGGTGGCAAATATTGGGTTCTGGCTGATCGTAGACGAATTCCCAAATCGTATCTCGACGTTGTTGAAGTCGAGTTTGTCGTCTCTCGGTTTCACGATGACGGCTGAGACGAAATACACCTTCTGGAGATCAGCCTTCCACCAGGGGTTAGTCATCACACTGGTGACACTGCAGGAATCTCCTTTATAGCAGAAATACCCATCGGTGCCCTTATCTTCAGCGTAATTTGTGGAAAGAACCGACGGCATCGTAACCACTGCTCGAGGTGCCAGGTTCTTCGAATTGAACCACGACGTGTAACATGAGACAAAACCGAAGGAATCCTGTGCAGTGCCAATGTATTCGGCGGTCACAAAAGTCTTGAAGAGAGTACATTCATCGCCTGCAGTGTGACAAAATTGAAACCAGAAAGTTAGTTTTGGATAGCATTACGGTCTTCACTAAAAAAAATCTTTTGACATTGCTATTAGATTAATGTAAGCAATCGTTTAATTATTTTTTGGAACCACCAAGATTTTTTAACAAAGTTTTCGAAAAGAAATGTTTGCTCAGTTATCTTCGGTTATTTAAAAATATTTGTTCATTGTATAAATGACAGTGTTGTTATTTTTAAAACATTTCATCTGCTTATCAGTTTGATGTTAACTGGTAAAAATTTTCAAACACGATTGTACATCAATAAAATAATCTTTAAAAACAAAGTAAAATAATAATCAAGAAACAAGACAAAAAGAAAAGAAAGACAATGTTACCCAATAAATAACAAAAAAATGCAAAAACAAATTAATTTATTAAAGTATTATTAGCCTACGCCCCCATCGGTTCCCTAGTACTGATCAAAGCAGACAGAAAAACCAACAGCCTACCGAACACATATTGACGGTCACCCACAAAAGTAATGAACAGATCGAAAGTGGCTTAGCTGCTTTGGTCCGAATAACAACGGTGAAGTAAACACATTACCAACAGTTGTTACTATGCAACATGACCACAAATTCTTTCGAAACCAGACAGTGAGTCCACTGAAGGGCTAAACAAGTTGCCAAAGGGAAGAGTGTCTTCACATAAAGATCCAACCTGACCTACCTTTGATGCAGAACAGGCGGCAATTAACGGTCTGTAGGCAGAGAGTGGCGCATTCAATAAGCTTGTTGTGAGCAAGATGAAGTGAGAAGGTTTTCAAAAGACAGTTATTCATGCCGGACGGGAACCTTCTGTCGACCTGTGAAGAAGACAATTTTTATTATAGTGACAACATTGGTAATGCCGTACCAATGAAAACAAAGTTGATAAATGCAATAGTGTGATAAAAACAAAAATAATGATTGCAAAGTAATACATTGTGTTGTATTATAATGGTAGTAATGATTAAGTTCATTAGGAGGAAGATCCCAAAACTGGCACAAGGCCAGCTTAATCTAGCAAAGATTACAACAAAAACTATAACACCAACAAACAACAAGCTTTACTTGGTCAACAACATTCACAGGCGATTGCCATTAAGACTTAAGCACTTGGGGTAATTCCAACAATAACACTGACTAAATAAACTCTGGTTTCTCTGAGGACAGTGAAGAATTTCCAAACAGACTAAAAAAATCCGCTTAATGGAGGAGGTCACTGAGAAGTACGTTATGATGAATGAAAAACTGAAAGCCGTGAGTAAACAAATTGGAACCATGTCTCGAAAACCAGCTGAGATAATCTCTACAGACGAAATGAAAACTAGGGAAAATTTAGGGACATTTCCTTAGTCCTACCATGAAATGATCCCGAACCGTAAGCTGCTGAGTAAATGAAAAAGTATCGTGTTATCGTTTTTGTCATATTCCAGTATGATAAAGAAAGCAAGCAGAAGGACAAAGAAAACACAACCTTTGAGTACTCAGACAAAAAAAAAAAGGAGATACACGATGCAAAACAAAAGCTCGCAGAAGAACTAAACACTTCAGAACGGGACTCCAAATATCGTAACGGCCAGTGTCCCAGAAGAAGACGAAGAGAATATCATAGAACATTAATGATGAGAACCCGAGGCTAAGATTTATGGTAGAAGAGAATAATGAATTTAAAATGTCGCCAGAAAGGTGAAAAACTCATTGGACATGATAAGAATTATAATACATGGTGGCAAGCTAATGGGTTTAAAATGAATTCTTTACGTATATCACTTCCATTATCAAGATAAAACTACGTTGATAACAGAACGGACATCCACTTTTGGCTTTGAATAGCTCCAGCAAACATTTCTGCCCATGGTAAGTGGGCAACGTGGTTGTCTCAGCAGGATGGAAGGGCTGATATTGTTACTTTGCTAAAATAACCTTGAGGCCTTTCGGCGCTCACGCCCATGCAAGACCTATTCAGACTGGTAGTTGATATGGGCTGTCCAGTTACTTTCAAGAATACGGACATTATAGAAAAGGCACTGAATTAGCTCCTGGCCGTGCATAAAACAAATTCATATATAAAATTGGATTAATATATATGCATACACACATCCACACATATATATATGAGTATATATATACACACAAACAAATAAATACTTATATGTCTCTCAGTATGCCTTTCCACGTTAGTTGCACAGGGCAGTTTGGCATCTGGATTCCAGAAACATTATCTTAGAAGAAATTTGGGAAAGCACAAGAAATCTGTTTTTTCAATAAAAAGAAATTCAAATACTATCGCCTTTATTCATGTAATTCTCATTTCTTATTTATCCTTACTCTTATATCAAGTGTCTTGGTTTTCATTTGTTGTCATGGCTTGAATGAGGCTTGGGGATGCTAATAATATAACATAAAATATTCCTTTAGTGATTTAGCTCTAATAAACATTAGAGAAAACAAAATTTTAAACATTCTTCTATTGGACAGGTGGATTAACAAGAGTGACTCTCGAGAATTTAGAACTGCCAGTTAGACAGGTAGAATGATAAGCAAACAAGTAACAAAACGAATTCACATCTCACCTGTCGGTACGTTTCTTCAAGTGATCCTGCAAAACCATGATGCCTTGGAGACAGCAGGAGGAAGTAGATGATGAACTTGATGAGCATTGTCTTGTGCTTTCTGCAAGCAAATAAGTCCGTTGGTTAAATGCATAACTCAATACGTATAGAATGTTCGTCCACCTCAGTCGGCAAGTAATTTTTTAAATAAATGGAAAACTATGTGCAGGTCCAAAATGATAGAATATTTGACATATCAATATCATTATCTAAAGAGATCTTGCAGCTACCATGGAAGGATGTACTGATTTTTCTACTATTACCACAATCTCAATTACTGGTTGTATCATATGTCCCATTACCACTCCCATTAGACTCGCTACGTCTGTTGCAGGCTTCAGTTATTGTAACGTCTCCTTCCAGTAACTGACGAGACACAGAAACGCTTAATTTCAATAATCGTCAGACGCAGAAATGCGGAGCTTAGGTTGGAAAAAACAAATGATGTGGTGCTCATCCCAATTTTAAATTTCATCTCTTGCATGAAAGGAATAGATATTCTGTGAAATGTTTACGCAGAATTAGTCATATCTAATAAATTTTTGGGCATGTTTTATTGATATTTTTATTCATCCATCTGTCTACCTATATTCAAATATAACTATGTTATCACCTACTCTTCCTTTGTGAAAATATGAGGATATGCGTACTTGTGTCATTTCTTGAAGCGGGCTCTCCATCCTCTATAGCTCTCCCGCAAGTATGTGTACGTGTATCAGTCCAGATATATACATATATATATATATATATATATATATATATATATATA
>NC_089763.1:40214468-40281968 GCF_040412425.1 Macrobrachium rosenbergii | reverse complement strand
TTATCAGGAATTTAAATTAATCAAACAAAATTTAAACTGTCAAGAATTATCAAGATTTGAAAAGAAAATCTTAATAAATGAAAAATTAAATCAATTATGCAATGTTAAATTACCAAGAAAAATTTAAAATGCTACGTAAATAAATGTTACATCACAAACATAAAAAAGTTTGAAAATATGAAGAGTTTACAAAAAAGTACACAAAAGATTTATCCGTAATAATTTCACTAAGGCAAAATTTCCCTAACTTATCATACCATGGTATTAATACGTAAAATTCACGTTACCTTACAGAAATTTGTGAAAACCTCTGTAAAATCCCTTTGCAGCTGCGCTAGTTTCACTAAACACACTTTTTTACCAGGCACCGTTACAAATTAAATCATTTTACTAATTTCAGACCTCAAAAGTTAATGCTAATATCAGTGACCACAAATATACTACGTTAAAAGTAATCTCTTTTTAAGAACAAGAGAGAGAGAGGGAACCAAACTGATCGGTCTCGGAAATCAGAATGAAACAGATTTCAGAATTCCAGTATCACATGAAACAATAACGTGACGTCATTAAGGCATTTTGGTTACGAGATACCAAATGAGAAATTTCTAGAAGGAAGGTGATGTCACTCCCAGCAAACGTTTTAGAGCGCAATCGGGACATGTTACCCCTTTCTCTCAAAGCGGCATATGTGATCAGAGCCATGAATGTAACTTTGTGAAATCACTTGTCTTATGCTCGTACGGGACGAATCTTTTACAAAAACCTCTACACGACCGAAACATACAGCAATCGGCTAATTATGATTGATGTGTTTTATAAACAAGACGAAAAACCGAGTTGATTTCCTGAACGAATCGGCAGTTGTTATTCCAAACTGTCATCGCGTAACCCAAAACAAAGCGCGCTCTCTTATCTCAACTGATGACGAGTGAAGTTAAACAAGTCTTCGCTGAACACACACTCGTGTTGCTCATACTACGTTACTATTAAAATTGTATTATCAATTCTAAATTACTCTGTTAAGTTATTTAAATCATTAGTTCTTTTGAGATCTGATGCCAAACTAAATATGACACTTCAACAATCACTCTCATTACATATAACACATGATAAATAAAAGAGTAAATATATGAAAATATCTCATGATATACATATTACGAGGTAACATCATGAAAATATATACTGTATATATGTAATTGTAATAGTCACTGTGACCTCTTAACTTCTCAGAATTCTTCATCTTTTTGGATACAAAGAATTCGAGAAGATAGGAGGGCGTGTGGCTATTACAATTACTTACGTATCGGGTAAAAAGTGAGCAGTAGATTTTATATATATATATATATATATATATATATATATATATATATATATATATATATATATATATATATCCAATATATATGTGTGTCAATACAGTGTATATATATGCATATATATACACAAATTATATATGTATATATATTATATATATATACATTATTTATGTGTGTATATATATATATATATATATATATATATATATATACCAGAATAAATAGGAGAAGACAGCATGAAACATAAGTCACTTTATTCTTACTGCGACGTTTCAGGACCAATGTCTCATCATCCAGGCTAAAATGAAAGATAAAAAACTGATAAACAACACAGCACAAATTATTTTTTGTTGACACGCAAAACACACTGAGTAAAGGAAAACCAAGCAAGATACAACATTGAAAAAAATTACTCTACAAAAACCACACAATTAAAGTTAAGAGTAGTTTAAAAAGAACCTTGTCTCAGCGAAGTTCAGTTGCCGTATGGAAAATGCACCGAAAGTAAACAACAAGGTGGGCGTGGTTTAAGCCATATACAAGGGATGATGAGACATTGTTCTCGAAACGTCGCCGCAAGGAAATTTGGTGGGGTACCAGTCACACTAGTGGGGAGCCGAGAAACCTAACCTCAAATCTAGTGGAAAACTACAAAATTTGGTGAAACTAACAAACTTCAGAGGAATCTAGTAAATCTAGCAGGGAAGCAAGCAATTTTTGCCAGAAATCAACAAACTTAGAGGGCAAACTGACATTTCAGAGAAATCTAACAAACTTGGCAGCAAAACATCATCATAGAGTGTTATAGAAGTTACCACTATCAGTGCCAGGCAATTAAACATAAGAGCAGTAGGTCTGATTTATTCATCTGGATAAAGAATTTCACACAATCATTAGAATTTAGAATAGTCCATATTAATGTGTGAATTCACATTTAGGATAATAATAATAATAATAATAATAATAATAATAATAATAATAATAATAATAACAACACATAGAAAGAACAGAATCGCTGACGTAGGAGGCCCATATGAAATACTGATTACAGTAATAGATCTGTATTACTCACAAAAACCAAATAATACATTTATTTAGAACCCGAGTATGAATTAGCGAGTCTAATATGTAACCTGTTCTCGGTATATGGTAAGAGTAGCATTTTTTTTTTTATCATATACAATGGCGTTTGTGTACGAGTATGTATGATTGTGGTATCAAAGCTACACTGACTTAACACGTCAAAGTGTAGTGATCAAAGAACCTGGATGGAAGAGGTGCTGAATTATTTATAATGCGTAATGGTATCCCTTTATTCCACTATACAGGCACTCATCTCGTCTAGCTATTAAAGGAAATATGATGAGATTATTTTGATATAATATGACTTCATAGCTTTTGGTTCTGAGTGAATAAAAATAGACAAGCTAGGAATAAGAATATGGTAACCACATCTGAAAACTGGAAAGGCAACATGTAAATTTTCGGTTTGATCAGCTATGAAATTCTCTCTTTTTCTTTTTTCTCTCATTCCTCTTATCTCCCAGCATCGTCTCCTTTGTTAATCCCAGCTTGCTCTTCTCTCTCTCTCTCTCTCTCTCTCTCTCATCTCTCTCTCTCTCTCTCTCTCTCTCTCTCTCTCTCTCTCTCTCAAATAACACGATGAGCAAATTACCTGCCTGTAAATGTTTGCAGTGATTAAATTTGCCTGCCGTTTCCAGATAGAGTCATAATTCAAAGAAATACAACAATAGGCAAACTAAATATCTAGGAATTTTGGCATCTCTCCTCTAAGTGGACGTTGTTTTTGCCCGAGCTTGAAGCAAAGCATTCTGTTTCACAGGCGACCGCAAAATATGAATATTATTTTTGCATTTCTTAGAATCCTAATTAATGCAGCCAAAAAATTAAAATAATATTGATTTAATTCCAGGTCTACATACCCTTGGCCCCATTCTTCACAAGTTGTTTGAAGGAGATTTAAAAGAGAGAGCTAAAATTATCAATAATGCTTGTTAATGTTCTTAGCTTCTCCTTGGCTAATCTGTTACTTTAATTCAAGGTAGCTGTTGTTCATCTGATCACCACCCCAAATGTAATGACCTTTGTATGCCTTCATTCTGAATTGTTTTTGTGAAGCCAAGTTTTCTTTATAATATTTTTTTACGGTGTATGCAGAATGCTTGAAAATTCTTTAGAGTACCATTGCTCAACGTGGGCCATGTGGGCACCATGGGGGCTATGAGAAATTTTCAGGGGCCACTAGAGGCCACTAAAATAAATTCTATAGGCTAGATTGGTATAACTGAGTTGCTACTTTATGACTGTTAATTCCACTGGGTGTGGAAACCTTGCATGACTCTTGTTAAGGATAAATAATCCTTAAACCCAAAATTCTGGTAAATAGAAGGTAAACAGTAATTACTCCCCTATAAGCAGACGCTTGTTATGCTCAGTGTAGTCGAAGGAAAATTTGCGTCCTAGTATCAAAATAGGAGTTTTTCAAGCAACCTTACTGGACGACAGTTTGTGAGAAACAGAGAACAACTACACCAGTCTCTCCTATGCATAAAATTCGTTTGGGTTATCTCTCTATCGTAGAAGACTCGAAATTGCCCTGATATCGAACAAAGAAATCTACACCTCGCTCTGACGACGCTGGAACCAAACATTCACAAGATGGCATCCCTCTTCTTGGTGCCTCATGAACATCTGTTTTTTTTTTTTTATGAAGATTTTCATGCAAATCATAACGTCCATTGATTTACTTGTGGAACAGGAGTTTCGAGTCCATAGTTGCCTTAAATCTGGGGGCCCACAAGAACTCAAGTTGGCTTGGAGGGGTCCACGTGCGTAAAACGTTGAGAAATTCTGCTTTAGAGTGAAGGAAAAAATATCTTCCACGCTATGTTTACTTTTCTCGCTGCCATATACTCTGTTTATGTTTTATATCATGTTTTACTCCCGTGTTACAAGTGATACATACTCATTCACATATACACACACAGAGTAGAAACATTGCTTTAAAACTCCATATATGGACTATGATTTATTTTACCTGCGCGAGACAAGTAAGGAATCGAATGTCAGATTAATTCGGTATAAACATCCAGCTGTAGCTGGCCAAAAGAATAAAGTTCTCTTTGTTAGTGAAAAATTGCATACAATGAATTGGTCCTTTAGTAGTATAATTGCTAGATGTAAAAACTCTTTCCAGAAATATCGTTGAATCTACATTAATACATCTAGCAAAGGAAAATGATACTGAGGTTAGGTCTATACACTCTTTTACCACAGTCTCTGTAGCCTTTTCTTTTCACTGTATGAAGTTTGCTTGAGAAAATGCCTTGTTGCACTCCGTTTTCTCACTTCGAGTCCTGGCCAGACACACGATCCATGGCTAACCTTAACCTTAAATAATATAAAAACTGCTGAGGCTACAGTACTGCAATTTGGTATGTTTGATGACTGGAGGGCAGGTGATCACCGTACCAATTTGCAGCCCTCTAGCCTCAGTAGTTTCTGAGATCGAGGCACACAGAAAAAGTGCGGACAGACATACCAAACCATCTCGACAGTTTTTCTTTTATAGAAAACTAAAAATGCCAAGGGTATATAGATTACAACTATATGTGTATATATATATATATATATATATATATATATATATATATATATATATATATATATATAATGTATATATAGTGCACATGTGTGAAATCAGAGACATTGCAGGAGAGTAATAGATATATGGGATGAATTAAACAGGTGACAAGAGGGACTTGCTCACGTTTCCTATCTTTTGAGTCCACCATTTTGCCAAAAAAAAAAAAAACTCTACTAGAAAGGGAATGAAAGCTCTCCCTAACCGGTCAGTAAGTGCATATGACTGGCAAATTTATCCGGAAAATAATTAGGTTGGTACCCAAGAAACGTTGAAGGAAACTTGATTTTGCAAATTTAGTGGAATCCACTAAATTGGGTGGGAACTGACAAGCTTCACAGGAATCCAGTAAATCTAACGCAAAAGCCAACAGCTTTCTAGAAATCAACAAACTCAAAGGGAAAACTAGAAATTACACAAAAACTAACTTGGCAGCAAAGCGTCATTTAAAGAAAGAAACAAAATTTGTTAGGAAACTAGACCGTAACTTCGACGATAAACAACAGTGGCTAAAAAAAAAAAAAAGCCAGTTCAGCACCAGATAATTCAATAAAAGAATAGTCGGTCTGACTGCATCCAAGAGATAAGCTTAACAAAGAGCAATTCAGGTGAGAATCCAGCAGACTTAGAGAAAACGTTTCTGCTCTTCAAAGAACACTCGAACTTCGAATACCTACCTAAATCTGTTGAATACACGCAGTCATTCTGTTTCTCATATTAGAAATCTTATATTTGTTTTTAAATATTAAAATAATCAATGAAACACATTGTAAAAGAAAAAAGGCTTCTACTTGATTTAATGGTTCCTTTATATATTCCACGTGAGAGATGTTTTAGCTATTGTAACTCAGCACTTCAACAGCAGTTACAACAGAACAATCATTTATCTTCTCATAATTTTTTTTTATTTTACCGATGACAAATTGCTCGGAAAGTTTGAACATCATTTAGGTGACAGTTTTCTTACAGATTAGAAGGACTCTAGCATTCCCTTAGCCTTGTTAAATGTAAATAAAACCAGGAAATACAATAAATTGAAATTGGAAACGGCCCATGTTAATTATCCCGCATAATGCATGACAACATTGTTTCTAGTATCATTCTATTCAACATAGATTTTATGAACTCTGCTTTCAGTGCAACTGCTCACTTTGATGGGCCACATATTATCTTGCATCTTTAGGCCTCAATGATCTGCACCTCAAGTAGAAACAGCATCAGATTTTGCAAGTGCCTGTAAAGAGAGGTATTGTCCTCCCACTAGGTTTGGAGGCTTAAAAGTAAGGACACTGTAAGTGGTGGTATGCTCTTCAGTCATCACTTTGGAGTTGATTATAGAATGCCTCCTGCTGTAGGAGGTAACGAAAACGCTGTATATTGCCCTAAACAGAAAGCAGAACTGTTGGCTCAAGTCTTTGTGAAAAAACAGTGTAGTGAGTCCTTGTGTTGCCTCAGTCATGCTTTTCCTTAGAATAAGTTGTGTTCAATTGCGTTTCGATCTAGAGAAGTCAAAACTTTGCTTTTGGGGCTTGATAGTCACGGCAGCATAGACCATAACAGGATCTTTCCCATCTTGTTCAAACTAATTTTATTGCTCCTAAGATTACTATTACTTTCCAAAAGCTAGCTGGATTTGCAAGTTTTCCTTCGGTTTGGAGGAAAGGAAACATTGTTGTATTACCTAAGGGATACGTCCACCTTTATGCCCCTCAGAATATAGGCCAATTTCAATTACCCCTGTTTTGTCTAAGGCTTTCCTAACAGAAGCTGTTCCCCAAGCATCTTTGTAGGTTTGTTGAAGATGATAACCTGCTACCAGCATCACAACTTAGGTTTCATAAAGGCCTAGGTACTTGTGATGCACTCATCAATATCTACCATTTTGCAGAGCACTCATGATGAGGGTACAGAGGCATGCATGGTTGGTTTAGATTTTGACCATGTGAATCATAAAGCCCTTATATCCATATATACAAGTTAAGATTATTGGGAATTGGTGGCGGATCTTTTATTGATATTTGAAAGGGTAATTTTAATAGGCAGAACCAAAGGGTCTCTGCTGATAGCCAGTCTAGCAACTTCAGTGATGTCATTTCAGGTGTTCCTTAAGGTAGTGCTTAGACCTTTGCAATTTATTATATATACTAATGGCATGTGGCAATTTCTGGAGAACAAACTGATTGTATACGCCGACAATGCTACTCTTCTAGCTGTTGTTCCTTCTCCGTGTCTTAGGTCTGCGGTTGCAGAATTCTTGGATATAGCTCTGGTGTATATTCATGAGTGGAGTTGACTTTGGGCATGAAGCTTAACCCTTCTAAAAGCAAGCACGATAGTTAGCCGACCCAGATTTATATTTAATTGATGTGGTTTTAAATTTCAGTGATTCTTTTAGAATTAAATTAATAATTAATAATTTCCCGATGGATAGGAATTCCAAGCGTCTGTGTCGAGGTCTTAATGCAATCCAGATGTAGGATTTTGGTTTTATTACTGGGCGTCCCCCTTAGTCATGTTTTCAGGAGGTCCGTAAAATGTAATATTTGCGTAAAATGTAATATTTGCGTTATAAATAGCTCACTCAATTACGTGGTCAGGGTACCTTAAGGGGGACAGATGCTTACGGATTATTTCAAATTCTTTTCCAGGAATTCCAGGGAGCGAATCTGTAAAGCTTTAAAAAAAAAAAAAAATTGCTGGCTACGCCAGATTTGACGGAAATGTTATGGTAACTAAAAAAAGTGAATATATGAGAGCAAACGTTTGTTTTCTGTACACGGTAAATTTGTATTCTGTCGTGTCTAATTTTTAAAATATCTGGAAGTAAATTTTATCATGTGTTCCCATTCGACCTCTACAAACAAAAATTCGGGTTCAACATGGACAGCTCTTTAAGTCAGGTATTGGCCAATCTATATATGAGTATTTTAAAACTACAATAATAAACGCTACAACACCCAAAGGCACGATGTGGTGAGATATGTTGATGATGTCCTAACATTTTGGGATCATAGATGTAGCAATTTTAAAGATTTTCTTTCAAATTCAAAGTCAAATGCGAAACAGACGATAACATTATAGAATATCAAATTTAGCGATTTAGCTATTATAGATATTGGAAAAACAAAGTCTTAAACATTCTTCTGTTGGACACATGAATTAACAAGAGTGGCTCTCTAGAGTTTAGAACTGTCAGTTTGGCAGGTAACAAAACGAATTCACGCCTCACCTGTCGGTACGTTCCCATAAGTGATGCTTCAACACCAAGGTGCCTTGGCGTCAGCAGGAGAAAGTAGATGATAAATTTGATGAGCATTGCCTTGTGTTTTCTCGAAGCGAATCGGTCCGTTAGTTAGATACTAAAGGTAGTTTGTGGAAAATATTCGTTCATCTCTGTTGGTAAGTCATTTTAAATGAATGGAAAACTTATTTCATATGCAGATCCAAAACGCTAAAATGTTCGACACACAATTGTCATAATCTACAACGATCTTGAAGCTATCGTGGAATGGTGCTGTAATTTTTTTGCTATTCTTACCACAGACGCAACTACAATGGGTATCATTAGGACTTATAACCTCTCTCTTTAGACTCACTAAGTCTGTTGCAAGCTTCAGGAAGTTAGTTAGCCTTCCAAATACTTACAGATCCTACACTTGCTTAATTTCAATGATCGGCAGAGCAGTACCGCGCAGTTTGCACTAGAAAAAAAACTATTGTATGGTTTTCAAAATATTTTCAACTCGTACCACGTGTATGAAAGAACATATGTTTTGTGAAATGTTTATCCTGAATTAGTCGTTGTTACTAACGTGTTTTCAACATCAGTCATCCAACCTTTGTCTAATGTATTTTGTAGAATTTGGTTGCTCAGTCTCCTATGACTTTATAATAAAAAGAAGAAACGGAATAAAGAGTGGTACAGAGAGATGTACCTCATGGGTAGATTGGTTTCGAGGTTGAAAATCACGGAAGTTCTCAGAATATAAATAGATAAATAAAACCCGTAAAGGCAATTTACGAGGCAGCAGTTAATACGTCAGGAAAGAGGCGTTATTAAAAGGTCTCAAATCACAGATGGAGCCTTTCAGTCTCCTTGTATTCAGAAAATCAACCGGGAATGGTCTAAGTGCCTTAGATTTTTTATAGCTGCATTCATATCTATGTGGAACGAGAAATGATAACTCTTACCTTGCTTAGGAAGCCAGATGAAATAGAGAGAGAAAGAGTAAAGAAGAATAGAATGTCTTGCCATAAATAAAAATTTTATAGCTCCTGCAAAACTGTTGATCATAGTTAAAACTGATTCATTGATTTTACTGCAAAAGAGAAGATGATTAATGGTTAAGGTTTCCAGAATTAACCTAGCTAAAGCTCTACTTTAGCGTGACAGGGAACATGCTACTTGGTTTGAATTCCTTTTCCTAATTGTCGATTAAACTGCGACACGTCTAGCCTCCTATTTCCTCAAAGACCTCATCACACTTACGGACTTCCTTATAGTAAGGGCCCGTGCTGGCATAAGCCAGTTTAATCTAAACCGATCAAACACCGTAACAACACAGCTACAGATTTATCGATCTTCTTCTTAACCTATTAGAAACGTTTGTTTTAACACTCCCCATTTTCTGCATTTTTCTCTCTTCTTTATTGAATGTCGTACTGTTTTATTTCTGTCATTCCAGTTTCCGTTTGATTTCTGTGGCATCAGAGAAGTGTCTTTATATACCTAAATAAATATTTCTCATATCTTTTTCATTAATTTATTTTTGCCATTCCATCGCACTGTTGTTGCATCCAGACTTCTGTTGCAGGTGTGTTTCAAGTTATTAAGCGATGATTTTTGGGATGAAGGTGTTCGCCTCACCTCTTGGCCGCACACAGTTAAAATAGAAAGCGTGCCAATGTCTTCTATCTTACTTTGATAGTCACCTATCTAGGTGCTGTTAATCACTTAATGTTACTTAATTTCGCTTATTCGTGTGGCTAACATTTTACTGCCTGCTGTACGTTATCTCTGTTTTCTTGAATTTTCGAAGGTTTCTCATTTAAAAGGATTATTTATCTCTACGCTCAGTATCTTTAGGACTCAGGCTTAAGGCAAGTTGGACGGCAAACACAACGCCGTCTATTGCCAAACATGTCGAAACATCGAGAATCACCAATACACGGAATAGATCCAGCGTAAAATAAACTGGTAATTCATTAGGCTAAAATCCAATACGTTTTTACACCCCACATACTTAAAGTCAGAGCTTCACTCCCAAGGTCCCTATAAATGTTTGGCCTCAGACTCCAGATACGTGAGGTTTAGGATCTAGCCTTAGAACTGTTCGGATAATTACCTGTCTTTAGAAATGTTTCCTTCGTAAATTAGCCCCTGATCCAGTTTGATCCGCTTCTATTTGCTAAATACTTTATTATTCTTGTGGAGCGCATTCACAACACTGATGAGTGATCACTCTATATTCAGGTCGACATTGTAGAAAGAAGTCACTATACTACCAATTAATTTTTTTATTAATATTCTGATTCGTCTGTCTAATTTATGGCGTACTCTTCCTCCGTGAAAATATGAAAATTTGTGTACTTGTGCAAGTTATTAAAGCTCTCTCTCTCTCTCTCTCTCTCTCTCTCTCTCTCTCTCTCTCTCTCTCTCTCTCTCTCTCTCTCTCTTATAAATATGAATACGCTCTTCTTTTCATACTTATGTATGTATGTATATATATATGTATATATATATATATATATATATATATATATATATATATATATATATATATATATATATATATATATATATATATATGTATGTATATATATATATATATATATATATATATATATGTATATAAATTATATGCCTGGGTGGAGAATAATATATATATATATATATATATATATATATATATATATATATATATATATATATATATATATATATATATATATATTGTAAAAGTAGCGCCAAAATACGCTAGGAAACTGTTCTCCTTTCCTGCTTTGGGTTGGTTTGAACCTTTGAAGGTCAGGGTATAGGGGCTCAGAGAATATAATAGTTTGGGGACAGTAATCTGGCTTTGCACTGTTTTCTTTGGTACAGGGAAAGAAAATCGTTTTCTATGATATAGTCGTGTCGTCGACCTGGGTCAGGACATCGCCCCCTACTACCCTGTCCAGAAGCAATAAAAGATCAGGGCCAGGACAGCTCTCTCACACGCGGTCGCTAGTTTAAGCCGAGAACAAGTTAAGTCTCTGCAGGCCTTTGCCCCTGCCCTTCTCTTCCGCTCGCCGCCACGTGGATCCCATCGCCGCCCTGTGTGCCCCGTGTTCCATTCCACGTGGCCTTAGAAGACTGCAAGGGGGATTGCAAGTCTCCCACACGCGAGCTGACATTAAACGGCGGCCTTTTCATCATCCCAAGGGCGCCCTTTTCCGCCCCAATCTACGACTTGAAGAAATACCTTGGAGAGGGAGGCTACCATTTGTCCACGCTCCCACACGTGGTTCTCGGCAGAAGACGTCGTCAGCCCTACGCCCCTACAAATGTGAAAGACGCCTGTAGCAGAATTATCCTTGGTCCGTGTTCCTGGCATTCCCAAGCTCCCCCTTCGGGAGGACTTCTACGGCAGTAATTTACCGTATTTTCAGTTAATTTTCCTTTTGACCTTGTGTGCTATCAAATATAACTATTTTTATATCCACGTGTTTCACGCACTTCCCCTAGTGAAGAGCCCTCCGCTCCGTGTACTTCTTTTTTTGTTTGTGTTTTATATGTCCTGGGTATCTTACAAGGCCATTTTCGAGTAAAGTAATAATTGTGGAGTCATAAGATCCACCTGCACCAGGAAACATATAAAAATGGCGACCTGACCAGTGATTCTCGTAATGATTGCATCCCCCTCTTCCCCTTTGTTGTTTGTGTTGCAATTTGTGAAATCAGCAATTAGCTCAGCTAAGCTGGATACGAGACAGATTACGAACCTTTGAAAAGCCAGCGCAACAGGCCAAGGGAAATTCTGCGTAAGTAAACTGTGTTTATTTAGCGTAGGACGCTGTAGAAAACGTGACTAGTCCTAGGAATTTTTTTTTATAGTAGGGCGCATGTCCGAGGAAAACGAGAGAGAGAATCGCCGAAAACTTAGCTTTGGAAGCCTTTGCACGCGGCTTGCATGCCATTCAATTAGGTTATACAGGTGATAAATCATTAAAGGAATAGTGCGCATATTCCTCCTGTAGAAACGAGTGATTTCGAAACCGAATCATTAGATATAGGCGCGAGACCTCGACGTCAACCACGTGTTCGAAAGTCAGATTAGCATTGCTGACGCATTTTTACCCTCTCTCTCTCGTTTTAGAAATAGGAGCGAAAGCGTATATTATACGCCCAGGACGAAAAGGGTCAACAACCGTTGTCTCTCAGTTCGGGAAGTTAGGTGTTTACATCGTTCATTCATTTGGCGCAGACGGCCTTGACCGTCCATTCCGTGACTAACAGTTAGGAAAACATTTGTTTGTTTGATTTGCTTCGCTCTACCAAATTGTTTTTTGCATTATTGGGGTCTGACATTATATGTATGTTCTGTATTGTTCTGTTTTTTTTCTGTGGTTTTGTTTTGTGCTGTTACTACGGCTGCGTGTGTTGCCTATCTGTTGCGATTGTGGGATGGCCCCTAATTGCCCTTGAGAATAACACTTCTCCCATAAGTCATTAAAACTAGCGCCCTCGCTGATCAGACGTCGTCTGTGCGGAAATTCTAGAGCGCCTATATATTCTATTCTTGTCCCCAATAAATCCGTGTCGTCGGTCCGTTGGTGAGACCAATTCATTTTCCATTCAGTCCCCAAATGAGCCCGTTTCGTCGGTAATTGGGAGACCTAAATATATATCCCAATCTAGTCCCCAAGTAAGCCCGTTTGTCGTTGGTTGGGAGACCAATCATATTGCTAAATTCATCGTCCCCAATCAGCCCGCTTCGTCGGTAAATTGGGAGACCAATCATTGCTAATTTATCGTCCCCAATCAGCCCGTTTTGTCGGTAAATCGGAGACCAATCATCGCTAATTCATCGTCCCCAATCAGCCCGCTTCGTCGGTAAATCAGGAGACCAATCATCGCTAATTCATCGTCCCCAATCAGCCCGCTTCGTCGGTAAATCGGGAGACCAATCATTGCTAAATTCATCGTCCCCAATCAACCCGCTTCGTCGGTAAATCGGGAGGCCAATCATCGCTAATTCATCGTCCCCAATCAGCCCGCTTCGTCGGTACATAGGGAGACCAATCATTGCTAAATTCATCGTCCCCAATCAGCCCGCTTCGTCGGTAAACCGGGAGACCAATCATCGCTAATTCATCGTCCCCCAATCAGCCCGCTCCGTCGGTAAATCGGGAGACCAATCATTGCTAATTCATCGTCCCCAATCAGCCCGCTTCGTCGGTAAACCGGGAGACCAATCATTGCTACTCATCGTCCCCAATCAGCCCGCCTCGTCGGTAAATCGGGAGACCAATCATTGCTAATTTATCGTCCCCAATCAGCCCGTTTTGTCGGTAAATCAGGAGATCAATCATTGCTAAATTCATCGTCCCCAATCAGCCCGCTTCGTCGGTAAATCGGGAGACCAATCATTGCTAATTTATCGTCCCCAATCAGCCCGTTTTGTCGGTAAATCGGGAGACCAATCATTGCTAAATTCATCGTCCCCAATCAGCCCGCTTCGTCGGTAAATCAGAGACCAATCATCGCTAATTCATCGTCCCCAATCAGCCCGCTTCGTCGGTAAATCAGGGGAGACCAATCATTGCTAATTCATCGTCCCCAATCAGCCCGCTTCGTCGGTAAATCGGGAGACCAATCATCGCTAATTCTTCGTCCCCAATCAGCCCGCTCCGTCGGTAAATCGGGAGACCAATCATCGCTAATTCATCGTCCCCAATCAGCCCGCTTCGTCGGTAAACCGGGAGACCAATCATTGCTAATTCATCGTCCCCAATCAGCCCGCTCCGTCGGTAAATCGGGAGACCAATCATCGCTAATTCATCGTCCCCAATCAGCCCGCTTCGTCGGTAAACCGGGAGACCAATCATTGCTAATTCATCGTCCCCAATCAGCCCGCTCCGTCGGTAAATCGGGAGACCAATCATACGTCCTTTGGAAAAGGGTCCAAGATTCCCACAGCTCTGGGAAATTAATTCTGTGTGTTACTAGCGTCCTCTCCCGCCTGCAAAATGTCGACACGGTCTCAGCAGAGCGAGGATTTCAAGTTCTTCATGTCCTCAGGGAAGGAACTCGGCCTTTCCGGGAGAGAACTAAGAGACTGGGTACAGGAGAGGATGGACGCCATACAGGCAGAAAGACAGGCTCAGGAGAGACAAGTAGAAGCAGAAAGACAGGCTCAGGAGAGACGAGAAGAAGAAGCCACAGGCAGGAACGAGAAGCAGAGAGGCTGGCTCGGGAGAGACGGGGAAGAGGCAGAGAGGCTGGCTCAGGAGAGACGGGAAGACACAGAGAGACAGGAACGGGAGGCAGAACGACTAGCCCAGGAGAAACGAGACGCAGCAGAAAGACTAGCCCAGGAGAAACGAGACGCAGCAGAAAGACTGGCCCAGGAGAAACGAGAAGAAGCCGAGAGGGAAGAAAGGGACAAGCAGCGTGCCCATGAACTCGCAATGCTGCAACAGAGTGGCCCTTCGCCTCCACCTGCCCCCAGGGGATGAGTGCCTTCAGCCAGGCTCGCCTGCATGCCAAAGTGGACGGAGGCTGAGCCCGAGGTGTGGCTCGACAGCGCCGAGACAGTGTTAAAGGCCTGCCCCTGAGTGCCGCCGAACTCTCCCTGGTGTTGGGCAAGTTCCTTGGAGGGAAGGCCCTGATTGCCTACAGGGCCCTCCCGCCGGAGGAGCAGGAAAATTGGGAGGTCGTACGCCAGACTATTGCCAAGGCGTACGAGATAACCCCTGAACGCTGGAGGAGGCGCTGGCGTGGGCTAGTGAAGGAGGCCAATCAAACCTGGGCAGACTGGGCCTACAAGTCCGAGCGTGCCCGTGCCAAATGGTTCGAGGCCGTGGGGGTTACGACCCTCAACGATGCCATCGAACAAATACAGATAGAGAACTTCCTACTCTACACCCGCCAGCCCTCGCCCGCGCACATCGCCGAGAAGGAGCCCCCACCTTAGCTGATTGCTGCGAATAGCGGATCTATGGGACACCCATCACCCCCAGGAGAGCTCGCTGCAGCGCAAAGTACGCCACCTGCCTACCTATCAGGTGCCCCTCCGCCGAAGAATGGGCAATCACAGAAGCCCGTCGTGTGCGGGTTCTGCAAAAAAGATCGGGCATGCCAAGGAGCAATGCCGCAGTAAACCACCCGCGTCTCTCTCTCCCGGACAGCCCCTAATAAGTCGCCTGCGCCCTCTGCCCGGGCAGTGCGAAGAGATTTCAGCCAAAACCTTTGCACGGCGTGCAAGGTTTATGGCCACTCTTCCTCATGGGCAAAATGCCTAGAAATAATAAGGCAGGAACTCCCGCCGTCGCCTGGCAGTAACTGAATCCCGAGTCCTTAGGCCCTCCTGCCGAGGGTCCCATCTATGTGGCACCTCCTGGAGGTAAATACTCAGCACGTCAGGTCAAGGCATTTGACGACTCTGGCGCGCAAATTTCCCTCATAAGGAGGGACAAAGTTCCCTATGGAGCTATAATAGACCGACGAAAAGCTCGTCACCATTGAGGGCATTAACGATTTTAAAATGATCCTCCCTACGGTCCAACTGAGGGTCACCGACCCCACAGAGCCAGGACCCTTCGTCCCGCCGTAGTGAAACACATTCCAGGAGACTATGACGTCCTCCTGGGCCAAGACTTACATCCCATTTCAAGCCTACCACCATTCCGGGGTCCCCATTCCCCAATAAATCATCCAAACCGAGTCCAGTGCCCGGCACGCATCCGTGCCAGTGCCGAGGCCTCAGCCAGATCTCCCTTCAGGAGAATCTCGGCCTTCAGCTCCTCTGCCAGTGCCCTTCGGCGCACTGAGCAGTGCCAGTCTCCGTCCGTCCAGACAGACGAGACCACCACCACATCGCCACCAGCGCCAGTGCCAATGTCAGTGCCTGAGCTGGTCACCCCCTGCGGTAAAGTGGGCAAGTCGACCCCGCCCCCTCCGGCCGTCCCCTCTCTCTCGCCGCCCGCCGCAGATTCTTCCGCGAAGTCATGATTCTGCCCCGCCTTCCTGGGCGATGAACTCTGCGATCTGCGCCGGTTAATGTCCGAGATGGCGAACAAAATTCCTGGGTCAGTTGTCGCAGCAGCTGACCCAGATGGCACCCCTTGCCGCCCTTTGGCCTCGGGCCTCCGATTCCCGGCCAGGACAACGGTCCAAGGAGGAGAGGTTCGCGGCGGAGTTACCACGGGTGTGGGCGATCGCAGGTAATCCACAAGGAGCGAGCTCTTCTGGCCCTGTGCAAACTGGGCATAGGGCCCTTCTTCATCTTTGAACGTCTTGGCACCTTTCATCCAGGAGAGGATGCCAAGGCCTTCCATATCTTCTTCCTTTCCTTTGGAATTTCTATCCCTCATCCTTCTCTATCGATCTTTCCTTCACACTTTCCTTACTTACCACATAGCGGCAGTTAATATATGGGATATCATCCCCTTTTAGAATGTATAAATCGTTTTATTTTGAAGCAGTAAGAGAGACAGAGTGGGAAGTGGCACGCCCTACGCCCGTCCTTTGGCACAAGGCAGGCGTGTCAACTTTCCTGAAGGGGTCGCGCCTTTGGGTTTCTTCTCCCCGCCCTTGGGCTGAGAGTTAGCTCTGACCGTCGTCTGTTGGCGACGGAAGTTAGATAAAGAAGTAAATCATAAATACCTCACTCTGTTATCCTTTATTTTCTACATATATTATTTACTTTTGCATTTAATCTTTTTTTTTTTTTTTTTAACGAATCTTGAGTCACAAGACTCCTGCCCTTACGAATTTTAACGTTGCCTTTTTAATCACCAGTGGTGTGCCCGCCCTTTAGTAGAAGTAATATCCTTCGTTGTTGTTCTGTGTAGTTTCCTTTATTTTTATTTACATTTCTTTTTTTTTTTTTTTTTTAATTATTCCTGTGAGAATGTTATCCTTGTCCATTTTCCCTTCATTTGTTTATCCTCCCATTCATAAGTCGAGTAGTCTATTTATAGCTTACACCGAGTTGTAAGCTGCAGACGTAAAAATTTAGCGTCGTTTAAGTTGGCGAATTAAAACCCGCGAATAATCTCTCTGCCTCACAGCTGTCAAGTTCTTGTCCCTTCAGATTAGCGTTCGTGGGAAATATTAGTTATGCTCGTCGAGCTTGTGAACAATTGGAGGTCGATTGAAAAGAAGAATTGAATTCTATTATTACAATTTTGGTAAAGGGGATATTATTTAATACCTACAGTGTATTGTCACGAATGCCGCCTCTTCAAGGCACAACTAATAGCATGCCTGTAATTCCAGGATAGCATTAAGGAATCAGTGGGTTTACATTTGTTTCCTTTTAAATTCTGCCTTGTATGTTTTATTTTGTTGTTGTTATTTTGAAATTTTGAAGTGTTCTTTGTTTATTTTCTTTTGTGCGCCTTATTACCCCAGTAAAGTAAATCGAATAAAGAATGGTAGAAACAGTACTTAGGAAGTATTTGAGCAATAATTAATTTGCAAACAAGTTTACCCTTTTATTGTATATTCTAAATTGCACTCTGCTCCTAAAGTAAACCTTCAGTTTGTTATTGATTAGTGTGGCATCAGAGTTTTACAAATAAAGTAAAGTAAAGGTTGTAGCAAAGTAAAAGATAGAATAAAGTCGAACGTTTTCTTCGCTCATTTTTGCTTTTTGTCAATATTCGCACCCGTTTATAGGTGTGAATATTATCTTGCCAGGGAGCTGTAAAGAGTAGCGCCAAAATACGCTAGGAAACTGTTCTCCTTTCCTGCTTTGGGTTGGTTTGAACCTTTGAAGGTCGGGGGTATAGGGGCTCAGAGAATATAATAGTTTGGGGACAGTAATCTGGCTTTGCACTGTTTTCTTTGGTACAGGAAAGAAAATCGTTTTCTATGATATAGTCGTGTCGTCGACCTGGGTCAGGACATCGCCCCCCTACCCCTGTCCAGAAGCAATAAAAGGTCAGGGCCAGGACAGCTCTCTCTCACACGCGGTCGCTAGTTTAAGCCGAGAACAAGTTAAGTCTCTGCAGGCCTTTGCCCCTGCCCTCCTCTTCCGCTCGCCGCCACGTGGATCCCATCGCCGCCCTGTGTGCCCCGTGTTCCATTCCACGTGGCCTTAGAAGACTGCAAGGGGGATTGCAAGTCTCCCACACGCGAGCTGACATTAAACGGCGGCCTTTCATCATCCCAAGGGCGCCCTTTTCCGCCCCCAATCTACGACTTGAAGAAATACCTTGGAGAGGGAGGCTACCATTTGTCCACGCCCCACACGGTTCTCGGCAGAAGACGTCGTCAGCCCTACGCCCCTACAAATGTGAAAGACGAGTTGCTAGTCAGCAGATTTATTATCTCTGGGCCTAACTTTGGTCCGTGTTCCTGGCATTCCCAAGCTCCCCGCCTTCGGGAGGACTTCTACGGCAGTAATTTACCGTATTTTCAGTTAATTTTCCAAATATCGTTTTGACGCCTGAATTACCTTCCGTGTGCTATCAAATATAACTATTTTTTATATCCACTTGTGTTTCAAATATAACTATTTTTATATCCACTTCCCTAGTGAAGAGCCCTCCGCTCCGTGTACTTCTTTTTTTGTTTGTGTTTCATATGTCCTGGGTATCTTACAAGGCCATTTTCGAGTAAAGTAATAATTGTGGAGTCATAAGATCCACCTGCACCAGAAACATATAAAATATATATATATATATATATATATATATATATATATATATATATACATACATTCATGTATATGAATATATACCCATGCATATATATATATATATATGTGTATATATGTATAAGCTTTTTCCTTTAGGAATGGTGATTCCTCACAATGATCACTGCCATATTCGCTTGAAAACTGCTGATTTGTGGATTAACACCCTGTATAGGAAACATCAACAGCATTAGCTGCTTCGTGTATGTGTGTGTGTGTGAACGCCTTTTGTATATCTGTACTTATATATATGGAATCAGAGCGACAGTGATGGAGACATAAGACATAAAGTATACAGGTGTCAAGAGAGACTTCCTTACATTTCCGAATTTTTGGGTCCACCATTTTGCCAAAAAAGACTCCTTTAATATAAAGGGGCTGAAAGCACTCCCTTCCTGAGCAATAATTGCATATGACAGGCAAATTCAACTGGGAAAATAATAATTAGGTTGGTACCTAACAAACGTCGTAGGGAAATCTGCAAATTTTTGGGTACCAGTCAAGCTGGTGAGAAGTAGAGAAACCGGACATCAAATCTAGTGGAAAACCGAAAAAATTTGGGGAGAACTAACAAACTTCAGAGGAATCTAGTAAATGAGTTTGGAAGCAAGCAATGTTTGCCAGAAGCCAACAAACTCAGAGGTCAAACCAGACATTTCAGAGAAAACTAATGCAGGTTATTGCAAAAAAAAAAAAAAAAAAAAAAAAAAAAAAGCCAGTTCAGTGCCAGGTAATTAAAAATAAGAGCAGTAGTCTGACTCACCCAAGAGATATGCTTGGCAAAGGACAATTCTGGTGAGAATCCAGCAAACATTTGTACTCTTCCAAGAACACCCAAACTTCGAATACCTAAATCAGATGCCTACACGCGGTTATACTTTTTCTCTTATTAGAAATCGTATAATTTCTTAGTGTTTAAATAATCAAGGACATATACTGTTAAAGAAATGATACCATGATTCATTTATATATTCCTCATGACAGATGCTTTAGCGTTTGTAACTCAGTACTGACATACATATTTGACAACAGCAATTACAACAGAATAAGCATTAGCCTTCTCATAGACTTTTTCATTTTATCAGTGACAAATTACTCAGAAAATTTCACATCGTTTAATTGACTGCATTTTTACAAGTTAAAATGCTTTTTGGAATCCTTAGACATGTTTAAAACAAATAAAATCTGACAATGCAATAAACTGAAATTCAAAATGGTCTCTATTAATTATCCTACATAATGCACGAGAGCATTGTTTCTGGTATTATTTTATATACCATGCATTTTATAATCTGTTGAGTCTCTGGTTCCATTGCAACTGTTAATTTTCTTGCATCTGTTATGCCTCAATGATCTGCACCTCGCAAACAGCAAGAACGACTATTACTGATGAAAATCTTTGGAAAGAGAGATACCTTCCTTCCATTGGTTTCGGGGGTTTAAAAGTGAGGACAGTTCCGGCAGGAGGTGTTGATGGGTATGTGGCAAATATTAAGTTCTGGCTGATCGTAGACGAATTCCCAAATCGTATCTCGACGTTGCTGAAATCGACCTGGTCGTCTCTCGGTTTCACGATGACGGCTGAGACGAAATACACCTTCTGGAGATCAGCCTTCCACCAGGGATTAGTCACATGAGTGGTGATGCTGCAGGAATCTGCTACATAGCAGAAATACCCATTGGTGGCCTGGTATTCATTATAAACGGAATAAATCGACGGCATCGTAACCACTGCTCGAGGTGCCAGGTTCTTCGAATTGAACCACGACGTGTAACATGAGGCAAAGCCGAAGGAATCCTGGTCAGTGCCAATGTATTCGGCGGTCACAAAGGTCTTGAAGAGAGTGCATTCATCGCCTGCAGTGACAAAATTGAAACCAGAAAGTTAGTCTTGGATAGCATTGCGGTCTTCACTTAAAAAAATATTTCGACATTGCTACTGGATTCATGTAAGCAATCGTTTAAAATTATTTGTGGAACCACCAAGATTTTTTAGCAAAGTTTGTCTCAGTTATCTTAGGAAAGGAATATTTGTTAATTGTTCATGTTGTTATTTATTAAAACATTCTCCTGGGAGCACGGTATCTTTCTATATTTTCGGACAGTGTGACTTAAAGCTTTCTAAAGTTTTATCTGCTTATCATTTCATGTTAACTAATAAAAATGCAGTTGCAGACTCGATTGCAGTATTATTCTACGCCCCCCATCGGTTCCCTAGTACTGATCAAAGCAGACAGAAAAACCAGCAGCCTACCGAACACAAATTGACGGTCACCCACAAAAGTAATGAAAGATCGAAAGTGGCTTAGCTGCTTTGGTCCTAATAACAACGGTGAAGCAAACGCATTACCTACTGTTATTATTATGCAATATAACCAAACATTCTTTCGAATCCAGACAGTGAGTTCACTGAAGAGCTAAACAAGTACCAAAGAGAAGAATGTCTTCACATAAAGATCCAACCTGACCTACCTTTAATGCAGAACAGGCGGCAATTAACAGTCTGTAGGCAGAGAGTGGCGCATTCAATAAGCTTGTTGTGAGCAGGATGAAGTGAGAAGGTTTTCAAAAGACAGTTATTCATGCCGGATGGGAACCTTCTGTCGACCTGTGAAGACAATTCTTATTATAGTGGCAACATTGGTAA
Organism: Macrobrachium rosenbergii; assembly: GCF_040412425.1. NCBI lineage: Eukaryota > Metazoa > Arthropoda > Malacostraca > Decapoda > Palaemonidae > Macrobrachium > Macrobrachium rosenbergii. The sequence continues at coordinate 40,260,434 of NC_089763.1, read as the reverse complement.
TGCACGTACCAGTGAAAACAATGTTGATAAATGCAATACTTTGATAAAAACAAAAGTTATGATAGCAAAGTTGTGCATTTGTGTTCTTTTGTAATGGTAGTAATGATTAAGTTCATTAGGAGCAAAACACCAAAAGTGGCACAAGGCCAGCTCAATCTAGCAAAGATTACAACAAAAACAATAACATCAACAAACAACAAGCTTTACTAGGTCAACAACATTCGCAGGTGATTGCCATTAAAGACTTAAGCACTTGGTAATTCCAACAGTAATATCGACTAAATAAAGTCTGGTTTCTCTGAGGATAGTGAACAATAACCAGAGACAGGCAAAAAAATCCGATTGATGGAGGAGGTCACTGAGAAGTCCGTTATGATGAATAAAAAAACTGAAAGCCGTGAGTAAACAAATTGGAACCATGCCTCGAAAAGCAGTTGAGATACTCTCTAAAGATGAAATGAAAACTAATTAAAAAATTTAGGAACATTCCCTTAGCTCTACCATGAAATGATCTCCTGAACCGAAAGCTACTGAGTAAATGAAAAAGCATCGTGTTAGCGTTTTGTCATATTCCAGTATGATGAAGAAAGCACACAAAAGGAAAAAGAAAACACAACCTTTGAGTGCTCAGATAAAAAAAAAAAAAGGAGATACACGATGCAAAACAAAAGATCGCAGAATAACTAAACACTTCAGAACGGGACTCTAAATATCGTAACGGCCAGTGTCCCAGAAGAAAACGAAGAGAATATCATAGAACATAAAGGACGAGAACCCGAGGTTAAGATGTATGGTAGAAGAGAATAATGAATTTAAAAATGTCGCCAGAAAGGTGAAACCCCTCATTGGACATAATAAGAATTATGCGTCATGGCAAGCTTTTGGATTTAAAAATGGATTCTTTACGTATATCACTTCCATTATCAAGACAATGCTACGTTAATAACAGAGCAGACATCCACTTTTTGCTTTTGAATGGCTCCAGCAAACATTTCTGCCCATGGTAAGTGGGCAACGTGATTGTGTCAGCAGGATGGAGGGGCTGATATTGTACTTTGCTAAAATAACCTTGAGGCCTTCTGGCGCTCACGCCCATGCAAGACCTATTCAGACTGGTAGTCGATATGGGCTGTCCAGTTACTTTCAAGAATAATTAAGGACATTATAGAAAAAGGCACTGAATTAGCTCCTGCCGTGGCAGAATTGGATTAATATATATGCATAAATACATTCATATATATATATATATATATATATATATATATATATATATATATATATATATATATATATATATATAATATATATATATATATATATATATATATATATATATATATATATATATATATATATATATACATACATATATACACACACACAAACAGATAGATACTTATATGTCTCTCAGTATGCCTTTCCACGCTAGTTGTACAAGGGAGTTTGGCATCCAGATTCAAGGAAACCTTACCCTAGAAGAAGTTTGGGAAAGCACAAGTAGTCTGCTTTTCTCAGTAAAAAGAAATTCAAATACTATCTCCTTTATACATGCAATTCTCATTTCTTATTCATCCTTACTTTAATATCAAGATTCTTCTTTTCCATTTCTTCCTATGGCATGAATCACGTCTTGGAGATGTTAATAATAACAAAAGAAATTCCTTTAGTGATTTAGCTCTAATAAAAATTAGGGGAAACAAAATTTTAAACATTCTTCTATTGGACAGATGGATTAACAAGAGTGACTCTCAAGAATTTAGAACTGCCAGTTAGACAGGTAGAAGGATAAGCAAACAAGTAACAAAACGAATTCACACTTCACCTGTCGGTACGTTTCTTCAAGTGATCCTGCAACACCAAGATGCCTTGGAGACAGCAGGAGGAAGTAGATGATGAACTTGATGAGCATTGTCATGTGCTTTCTGCAAGCAAATAAGTCCGTTGGTTAAACGCTTAACTCAATACGTGAAGAATATTCGTCCACCTCAGTCGGCAAGTCATTTTTTAAATAAATGGAAAACTATGTGCAAGTCCAAAATGAAAACTATGTGCTAGTCCAAAGTGATAAAATATTTGGCATATCAATATCATTATCGAAAGAGATCTTGCAGCTACCATGGACGGATGTACTGATTTTTCCACTATTACCTCAATCCAAATTACAGGTTGTATCATTATGTCCCATTACCACTCCCATAGACTCGCTGCGTCTGTTGCAGGTTTCAGTTATTGTGACGTCTCCTTCCAGTTACTGACGAGGCACAGAAATGCTTAATTTCAATAATCGTCAGACCAGCAGAAATGCGGAGCTTAGATTGGAAAACACAAATGATGTGTGTTCAGCCCAATTTTAAATTTTCTCTCTTGCATGAAAAGAATAGATATTCCGTGAAATGTTTACCCAGAATTAGCCATATCTAATGAATTTTTCGGCGTGTTTTATTGATATTTTTATTCATCCATCTGTCTACCTATATTCAAATATATCAGTGTTATCACATACTCTTTCTTTGTGAAAATATGAAAATATGCGTACTTGTGTCAGTTCTTGAAGGGGGCTCTCTATCCCTCTCTATCGCTCTCTCTGTAAGGCTGCGTTCATACCAAGGGAATCGCGTCGGGTCTAGTCCCGTCAGGTCATGATAATTCATGACGCATCATGAATCGCCAACCCAGTTTTAACACTGATTTGTATGGACCTTTGAAAAAACCGTTCACAGCGAATGCGTGATATTTTGGCGGGGCTTGTTTAACCAGTGACCTTGACCCTGTCTCCTTTCCCTCGGACGTTTACTGTTGGTTTGTTTGTTGTTACATACACAGCTTCTGTTATTGTCAGGTCCCGATATGTGATGCACCTGTATTTTATTCTGAAGTTTTCTATCAGTTCTTGTAGCGTTGGCCTCTTGCCGTGTTTACCTGTGTCGTGTTGGAAAATGACTCCAGCATTTTAATGCGCCATTGATCGCCGCCTAAGCGTGGTCGGTGTCATTTACAAAAATATTACCGCCACAAAGGTGATCGTCTACAAATATAGATATATATATATATATATATATATATATATATATATATATATATATATATATATATATATATATATATATATATATATATATATATATATATATATATATATATATATATATATATATATATATATGTAAGTCTCATGAAGGTGACCTTTGAAAAGTTGGGTCAGCTATTCGCAGGGTCCATTTCAACTTAAATAAAGTAAAGGCTTCAGAATTGGCCTTTACATATATATATATTCTATTTGGGCATATTTTCCTTCTGATGCAATTCCTATTAAAGTAGTGGCATTATTTGCAGACACTATCTTCTTAGTTAAGTTTTGAATCAGTCTATACTTCTTGTTCTCTTCAGGCAAACTTCTCAGGAATCATTTTTATTTTTTTTTATTCCTGAGAAGCTTCCCTGAAGAGAAAGAGAGGAAGTATTGACCGATTCAATGTCTAAATAAGAAGATAGTCTCTGCAAATAATGCTGTTGACTTTAATGGAAGTATATGTATACATATGTATGTGTGTAGAAGTGATATTACGCTATTGCTGACTAGTATCTCTTCTACGTCGAATGTTATGATTAAGAAGTGAAGCTTAAAGAAAGTTACCGAAAATAACAAAAAACTCGAAAATGTCATATAGATACAAAGATCTCCAAATTCTTTGTTCAAAATGCGGAAATTAGGCGCCTGTATTCCAAATCCCATACAAATATACCAAATTCGAAACAAATAGAATCATACGGCCAAATATGTATCAACAGTGAAAATTGCGCACCTAAGATCAAGTGACCATAAAACTATACCATTTTCCCTGTTTTTATTATTGTAAGTTATTTAACATGGTAAATTTATAGTGCGTGCTGTATATGAAGGTGCGTTAATTAGGCATAAATATGCTAAATATTTAGTCATTTTAAGTAAGGAATTTCAATGCACATAAATTTCAAAGTATGAAGGGAATCTTGAACCAATCCTTAATGGCCACCAGGAAGTTGGAGCTATGAATGATTGTAGGGACGCCGAAGTAGACACAATACTGAAAGGAAGGATGACAGACTGGTGAAATCATAGAATAGGTGAAGCCGACTAAATAGTATTGATTAGAAATGAGCCTAAGATATTCCCAACTGATAATCATTTTCAGTTATTAATATAATAATCTGCTCTAGAAACATCCACACCGTCAAGTAAATTCTCGGGCAAACAATCCCGCGTTCAACTATTGGTTTTTAAGAGTTTCAGACCCGTCTTTTTCCTTATAACTTCCCTTTTTGTGCCTGGTTTCTCTCTGTCGACGATGAGACAGGTCGGTCGCCCGTTCCGTCCTACGAATACACACCAGAATATAGACTTGAATTCCTACCCGTAGGACAGCCTAATGACTCAACACTAGGACGGTCCCTCTGCGTCCTCCTCGAGTGCACCTCGACGACTCTGTCTTTGCTGGAGCTCTAAAGGTCTTCGCTTGCAACTTGCAGACCCAAGGATGAGCTCTAATTTAGAAAATCGATGACAGCGAATTATCTTGAGTGGCACGAAAGGCGAATTATGATGTAGGGTACGTTCAGAACTTAGTCATATTCAAGACCAAATCATGATAATTATTGCCAGAGACTGTTCATGTCTTTTGAGTCAGTGTAAAGCACCGAGGTGACTCTCTCTGTTATCATCTTAACGATGAATAGTACTTTATATATATATATATATATATATATATATATATATATATATATATATATATATATATATATATATATATATATATATATATATGTGTGTGTGTATGTATATACTGTATGTCATTGTAATAGTCATCATACCCTCTTTTTGGATACAAAGAATTCGAGAAGTTAAGAGAGCGTGGTGGCTATTACAATTACATACGTATCTGGTAAAAAGTTACCAGTAGATTATATACATACATATATATATATATGTGTGTGTATGTGTATGCATACACACACAAACAACACACACACACACACACACATATATATATATATATATATATATATATATATATATATATATATATATATATATATATATATATATATATAATATATATATATATTTATATAGATGATAGCTGGATGGTCAAAGTCACTATCTATCATTGCTTCTAAAACAGGGCACAGCTCGAGTCCTGGCCGGCACGAAGCACTTATCAAATACAGTTCCCCTCAGATATAAGTTATAACCAAAGAATAGTGCATTCAGCACTAAACGGTATTCGTAGCTTAACATTTGCGAATATAAAAAAAGTCGCACATGTATAAATTACAAATATATATATATATATATATATATATATATATATATATATATATATATATATATATATATATATATATATATATATATATTATATATATACATATACATATACATATATATACAGTATATATATGGACAAAAATAATTAATTCTCTGGTTTTCACGTTCAATCTTTCATTCACATTTAAAATCTACACTTCCCTTCCGCAGAGGAGTGCTGGTTCAACAGTTCCTTCATAAATTCTAAACTTGGCTTTCAAAGGCACTTCAGGTTTCCTCTTAATCTTGTACATACATCCTGTTGTCTTCCTTGCTTTACCTGATCTGTGGCACTTGTACTCTCATCCTACCATCATCTGAAATATTCTTAAGGGGAAAAGGCTTACACATACATATACAAACATACGTACATACACTCACATATATATGTATGTATGAATGTATATTTGTATTCATATGTATACATATAATATAAATACATAATATTTATCTATCTATCTATATATATATATATATATATATATATATATATATATATATATATATATATATATATATATATTGTCACGAAGTGATCGAGTACCTGGTTATTACACAGATAATAAGACCAAAAAGTTACCTCACTTCGACCAGATACTTGAAACCTCATAACAAAAATATTAAGACTGAATACTCTAAAGGTACAGTGATCCCATAAAACTTACTTATCACTTGAGAAAATCAATCTAACTTTATCAAGTTATGGATGAGGTAACAACTAATAGGCTATAAACAGACTAGTGGAAAATGGACATCACTTCAACAAACACTATAACGGTTTCCCTGGTTCTATTTCACCTAGATAAGTCTCAGGTGAACAAACAGATATATCACTTACCTTGTACACATTCATTAATTTCTCTTATTTTCTGGTGGTCAAAATGAAACACTGTACTTTTAAAATTTTAAACAGACAAATTTATTTCTAAGTTCAAAAGTTATATGCAGAGTTCACAATCTAAAAAGATTTACTGTTATCTGACAACAGTGTAAGATTTAAGTATTTCTTAATCAAGATTAATTCACAAAACTTTAAATTATCAAGAAAGCAATTTGGGTAAGTAAAATTCAAACCATTAACTCTCACTCAGGTTTTAGATATGCACCTGATTTACTAAACTCAACACAAGTGTTCACCAAAATATTACTGACTGCATTCCATATAAGTATTCTCTGAAATCTCAATAATAAGTATGCACTGACATAATGCTAAGTAATCACCAACACAAAACTTTGGAAAACACTAATTATAAAATTAGAGTAATATGATAACACAGACATATAAGAATGAAATATGCAAAAATGGAAATATACCAACAACAATGTCACTAAGACAAAAATATGTTTAAAGATTATATCAGTCTTTCAAAAGATTAACTTCACTTTAAAAAAAAAAAAAAGCTAAACTCACGTCTTTCTAAGACTTTCTCAAAAACAACACTGCCAAGTCACAATTATATGCACTTAGTAAAGATATAGTTAGCAGCAAGACACATTAGAACTCACTTAAAGATATATTATCCACCTCTTATCATCAAAACAATAATTCTCTTTTACCTAGAACATCACTTTAACTCTTAACATAATATAAAACCAGTAAATATCACATTACCTTTTACAAGTAGTACACCATTATACACTTTCCACAATGTTTGTAAAATACCAATATCATTCTTACAAAATGCATACACTTCGTGGGTGAATTTGACAAAACTTATGCTTTTGAGGAAGGAGGATAACCAGCTTTATATATATATATATATATATATATATATATATATATATATATATATATATATATATATATATATATATATATATATATATATATATATATATATATATATATGATGATGAGCAGAGAGAGAGAGAGAACCTAATGCCAGCAACCCCTTTGCCTAACTAACTGTTTTTCATTCAGTACTCCTCTTTTATCTTCAAGCCCTCCCAGAATACATGATACATAAAGTGTACATACATTATAAATACAGGTATACATGTATGGATATACATACAGGACTGGAGCTTCAAGCGCCTTATCTCAAAACACCTGGGTAAACAGAAAGAAGTATTTTGGACCAAATCCTGGGTCGGCTGTCAACGTGTCAACTTCACCTCTCTCACTCTCTCATTCTTTCTACTCAGATTATGGAAACATAATAGGCATAGCAAAGCTAATAACCATGGAACAGACACACATGATAAACATATAATAAAGCATTCTGGCCGAGGCCTGTCAACTCATCGAGATGAGCAAAGTGGCCCTCCGAACATCAGGAAGTGGCTAAGTCACAAGAATCTTAACTTTTCTCTCTACTTGGCATGTTATGAATTCAAGTTCATAACACTCAGTATTCATTTTAATATACTACACAATATATTAAACAAATAAAAAAAAAAACATATCAAAACATATTTCAGAATCACATGATACACAATTTATCTGTAAGAAAAAGACATTTTAAGATCATATCTCACAACAAGTGACGAATCTGCAAGCAAAACATAAAAATTTTCACAGAGACACATATCATATTTGCAGAATGGTTTTATATATTATAACGCATTATAATAATATGCATGTGTGTATATATATGTATATATATATATATATATATATATATATATATATATATATATATATACATATATATATATATATATATATATATATATATATATATATATATATATATATATATATATATATATAAATAGTTTATATATATATATATATATATATATATATATATATATATATATATAGTTATATATATATATATATATATATATATATATATATATTTATATTTATGTGTGCACACCTCGTGTACATGTGCATGAAGTCAGAGCGACAGTGCAGGAGAGTAAAAGACATACGACATATAAATTATAAAGGTGTCAAGAGAGACTTTTTTACATTTCCGATTTTTCGAGTCAATCATTTTGCCAGAAGAGACTCCTTTACTATAAAGGGGCTGAAAGCCCTCCCTACCTGGGCAGTAAGTGCATATGACAGGAAAATTTATCCGGGTAAATAATAATTAGGCTGGTACCCAACAAACATGGTGGGAGATCAGCAAATTTGGTGTGGTACCAGTCACGCTGGTGGGGATCGAGAAACCAGACCTCAAATCTAGTGGAAAACTACAAAATTTGGTGGGAACCAACAAACTTCAGAGGAATCTAGTAAATCTAGCGGGAAGCAAGCAATTTTTGCCAGAAATCAACAAACTTAGAGGGCAAACCAGACATTTCAGAGAAATCTAACAAATTTGGAAGTAAAACGTCATCATAGAGTGATGCAGAAGTTATTAATAAAAAAAGCCAGTTCAGTACCAAGCAATTAAACATAAGACCAGTAGGTCTGACTTATCCGTGAGATATGCTTGACAATGGACAATTCTGGTGAGAATCCAGCAAACTCAGAGAAAAAGGTTTCTACTCTTCAAAGAACACTCGAACTTCGAATACCTAAATCTGATGGCTACACGCAGTCATTCTGTTTCTCTTATTAGAAATCATATAATTTATCAAAATGTTTGAATAATCAAGGAAATACATTGTAAAAGAAATGTTACCATTTGATTTAATGATTCATTTATATATTCCTCATGACAAATGCTTTAGCTGTTGTAACTCAGCACTGACATATACATGTCAACAGTAATGACAACAGAACAAACATTTAACTTCTCATAAACTTTTTGTATATTTTATCAGTGACAAATTACTCTGAAAATTTTGAATAATCTAGTTGACAGCTTTCTTACAAGTTAAAAGGCCTTTTGGATTCCTTAGCTATGTTTAGTGTAAATAAAACCTGAAAATGCAATAAAGTTAAATTGAAAATGGCACCTTTTGTTTATCTTACATACTCGTAATGCGTGAGAGCATTGTTTCGTGTATCATTCTATATATCATAGGTTTTATGACCTTATGACCTGTTGAGCCTCTGGTTTCAGTGCAACTGCTCGGTTTTTGTGATCTTACTCTCACAAAAAACATGGGTTTTATTGCCATTGTTTATCTTCTGTAACCTTAGCCTTAGAAAAAGGCTAAGGTTAGTTAGGCCTCAATGATCTGTAGCTCGCAAATAGCAATGGCGCCACTTGCGGTAAATGCCTGGAAAGAGAGATACCTTCCTTCCATTGGGTTCGTAGGTTTAAAAGTGAGGGCAGTTCCGGCTGGAGGTGCCGATCCCGGGTAGGTGGCAAATATTGGGTTCTGGCTGAACGTAGACGAATTTCCCAATCGTACCTCGACGTTGCTGAAATCGGCCCGGTCGTCTCTCGGTTTCACGAGGAGGGCTGACACGAAATAAGCCTTCTGGAGATCAGCCTTCCACCAGGGATTAGTCACATAAGTGGTGATGCTGCAGGAATCGTATGCATAGCAGAAATACCCATTGGTGGCCTGGTATTCAGCGTGATTCACGGAATAAATCGACGACATCGTAACCACTGCTCGAGGTGCCAGGTTCTTCGAACTGAACCACGACGTGTAACATGAGGCGAAGCCGAAGGAATCCTGGGCAGTGCCAATGTATTGGGCGGTCACAAAGGTCTTGAAGAGAGTGCATTCATCGCCTGCAGTGACAAAAGTAAAACCAGAAAGTTAGTCTTGAATAGCATTGCGGTCTTCACTTAAAAAAATCTTTCGTCATTAGTACTGGATTCATGTAAGCAATCGTTAGAAATTATTTGTGGAACCCCCACGATTTTTTAGCAAAGTTTGTCTCAGTTATCTTCGGAAAGAAATATTTGTTCATTGTTCATGTCGTTGTTATTTATTGAAACATTCTCCGTAGGTGCACGGTATCTTGTTATACTTTCGGACAGTGTGACTTAAAGTTTATCATTTCATGTTAACTAATAAAAATGCAGCTGCAGACTCGATTGCAGTGTTAGTCTACGCACCCCCATCGGTTCCCTAGCACTGACCAAAGCAGACAGGAAAACCAGCCGCCTACCGAACACAAATTGACGGTCACCCACAAAAGTAATGAAAGATCGAAAGTGTCTTAGTTGCTTTGGTCCGAATAACAACGGTGAAGTAAACACATTACCAACCGTTATTATTATGCAATACAACCACAAATTCTTTCGAATCCAAACAGTGAGTCCACTGAAGAGCTAAACAAGTACCGAAGAGAAGAATGTCTTCACATAAAGATAAAACCTGACCTACCTTTGATGCAGAACAGATGGCAATTAACGGTCTGCAGGCAGAGAATGGCACATTCAATAAGCTTGTAGCGAGCAGGAGGAAGTGAGAATGTTTTCAAAAGACAGTTATTCATGCCGGATGGGAACCTTCTGTCGACCTGTGAAGACAATTTTTATTATAGTGACAACATTGGTAATGCACGTACCAGTGAAAACAATGTTGATAAATGCAATAGTGTGATAAAAACAAAAGTTATGATAGCAAAGTGATACATTGTGTTCTTTTATAATGGTAGTAATGAGTAAGTTCATTAGGAGCAAGATTCCAAAAGTGTCACAAGGCCAGCTTAATCTACCGAAGACTACAACAACAACAAACAACAAGCTTTACTAGGGCAACAACATTCACGGGTGATTGCCATTAAAGTCTTAAGCACTTGGTATTTCCAACAGTAATCCCGATTAAATACAGTCTGGCTTCTCTGAGGACAGTGAAGAATTTCCATAGACAGGCTAAAAAAAATCCGCTTGATGGAGGAGGTCACTGAGAAGTCCGTTATGACGAATGAAAAACTGAAAGCCGTGAGTAAACAAATTGGAAGCATGTCTCGAAAACCAGTTGGGATAATCTCTACAGATGAAATGAAAGCTAACAAAAAAATTTAGGGACATTCGCTTAGTCCTACCATGAAATGATCCCGAAACGAAAGCTACTGAGTAAATGAAAAAGCATCATGTTAGCGTTTCGTCATATTGCAATATCATAAAGAAAGCAAGCAAAAGGAAAAAGAAAACACAACCTTTGAGTACTCAGACAAAAAAAAAAGGAGATACATGATGCAAAGCAAAAGATCGCAGAAGAACTAAACACTTCAGAATACGGCACCAAATATCGTAATAGCCAACGTCCCAGAAGAAGAAGAAGAGAATATCATAGAACATAAAGGATGAGGAACCGGGGCTAAGATGTATGCAAGAAGAGAATAATAAATTTTAAAATGTCGCCAGAGAGGTGAAAACCCTCACTGGACATAATAAGAATTGTTATACATGATGGCAAGCTTATGGATTTAAAAATGGATTCTTTACGTATGTCACTTCCATTATCAAGATAAGCTACGTTGATAACAGAACAGACATCCACTTTTTGCTTTTGAATGGCTCCAGCAAACATTTCTGCCCATGATAAGTGGGCAAGGTGATTGTCTCAGCTGGATGGAAGGGCTGATATTGTACTTTGCTAAAGTAACCTTGAGGCCTTTTGGCGCTCACGCCCATGCAAGACCTATTCGGACTGGTAGTCGATATGGGCTGTCCAGTTACTTCCAAGAATAATTAAGGACATTATAGAAAAAGGCTGAATTGGCTCCTGCCGTGGCAGAATTGGATTAATTTATATGCATACATCCATTCATATATATATATATATATATATATATATATATATATATATATATATATATATATATATATATATATATATATATATATCTATATACATATATGTATATATATATATTATTATATATTATGAATATCTTATCTATGTATATATCTATATATATATTATTATATATTATATATATATTATATATCTATATACATCTATACCAGTAGTATATATATATATATACACACAACCCACAAACAGATATATACTTATATATCACTCAGTATGCCTTTTCACGCTGGTTGCACAGGGCAGTTTGGCATCCGGATTCCAGAAAAACCTTACCTTAGAAGAAGTTCGGGAAAGCACAAGTAGTCTGTTTTTCTCAATAAAAAGAACCTCAAATACTATCTCCTTTATACATGTAATTCTCATTTCTTATTCATCCTTACTCTTACATCAAGTGTCTTGTTTTCCATATGTTGCTATGGCTTGAATGAGGCTTGGAGATGCTAATAATAACATAAAATGTTCCTTTAGTGATTTAGCTCTAATAAACATTTGGGATAGATACAATAACAAGAGTGGCTCTCAGGCATTCAGAACTGCCAGTTAGGCAGGTAGAAGGATAAGCAAACAGGCAACAAAAAGAATTCACACCTCACCTGTCGGTACGTTTCTTCAAGTGATACGGCATCACCAAGATGCCTTGGAGACAGCAGGAGGAAGTAGATGATGAACTTGATGAGCATTGTCTTGTGCTTTCTGCAAGCAAATAAGTCCGTTGGTTAAATGCTTAACTCAGTACGTGAAGAATATTCGTCCACCTCTGTCGGCAAGTCATTTTTTAAATAAATGGAAAACATATCAATATCATTATCTAAAGAGATCTTGCAGCTACCATGGAAGGATGCACTGATTTTTCTACTATTACCGCAATCCCAATTACAGGTTGTACCATTATGTCCCATTACCATTCCCATTAGACTCGCTACGTATGTTGCAGGCTTCAGTTATTGCGACATTGCCTTCCATATCCAATAAATTTTGGGGCATGTTTTATTGATATTTTTATTCACCCATCTGTCTACCTATATTCAAATATATCTATGTTACCAAGTACTCTTCCTTTGTGAAAATATGAAAATATGCGTACTTGTGTCAGTTCTTGAAGAGGACTCTCTATCCCTCACTATCGCTCTCACTGCAAGTGTGTGTATTACAAATGTTGATATATATATATATATATATATATATATATATATATATATATATATATATATATATATATATATATATATATATATATATATATATATATATTTATATATATATATATTTTTTTTTATATATATATATATATATATATATATATATATATATATATATATATATGATTAAAGACCCGTGTGGAAAATAAGAATACCCGAATAAATAAAAACAAAAACAAAAACAATATTTTCATTCCTTTCAAAACTTTACTCATTCTATTTAAGTATGGTCACATCCCACAACTTGTGCTGCAATGTCTCCAAGGTCATTATCGTCCTAGCTTTAAGTATGAAATATAAAACAAAGATAGTTTTAGGCTTCTGTGTTTATATTTGAGTTTTTCAAATTGTGAAATGTGCTTAAAAGTTATGTGCTAACGAGACCATAGCGTTTTAAATCACGCTGGCCTTATGCCAGTACGTTCTTTTGCTCCCGGAGAAGCCGTACTTGAACCAGGGAGCTTATAAACCGACACTCCATTATAAGAACAAATGACGCCATTTTGATTGCGTGGACAGTGGCGCCTCGTAGCTGACGAGGGCTACAGTTAGCATTCGCGTGTTTTTCTATGCAGAATACTCATTTTTAAGTTGTCAATTATATTGCACATGGATAACGTCTCCTGAAGTGAAATCACTTATTTTAAGTTGCCACATAAACTCTATTTGCAACAAAACTAGGTTACAAATATGATTGCCATTTTTGGATCGTCTACAATGTATACAGAGTGTTATATATATATAATATATATATATATATATATATATATATATATATATATATATATATATATATATATACTATATATACATTCTATTTGGGCATATTTTCCTTCTGATGCAATTCCCATTAAAGTCAGTGGCATTATTTGCAGAGAATATCTTAGATTTTGAATCAGTCTATACTCCGTTTTCTCTTCAGGCAAACTTTTCCGGAATATTTTTTTTTTATAATTATTTCTGAGAAGCTTGCCTGAAAAGGAAGAGAGGAATTATAGACTGATTCAAAATCTAAATAAGTAGATAGTCTCTGCGAATAATGCTATTGACTTTAATAGAAATATATATATACATATATATAGTGTGTATATGTATATACAGTATATATATATGTTACAGTCAACACGTGTAATGACTGAAATTTCAGTCATCACGCGTAATGCACTTAGGGTTTTTTAGATCCCCCAGGAGCTAGTACTAAACACGGTGAAATACATTTGTTTCAGGGACTAGTACTAAACCCGCCGAAACAGTGTAGGTGACTCACTGTTTCGCCGTGTTTAGTACTAGCTCCTGGGGATCAAATGTCCCCTAAGTGCATTACGCGTGATGACTGAAATTTAGTCACTACGCATAATGACTGATTACGCATGTTGACTTGTCATATTGTATATATATATATATATATATATATATATATATATATATATATATATATATATATATATATATATATATATATATATATGTAGCTTAATGATAAATAATATTGCCAAGACCAGGAAGAACATTCTTTATTGTACAAGCTTTGAGGTATAAAACCTCATCATCAGGCTGAAAAAACCGACAAGGATGAGAATCAATAAAATTACAATAAAATGAATTGTCATAATAAATCTTCAGCAAAAATACTAACGAAATATATAAAATGAACAAGTAAATACAAACTAAAAGGGTGAGACGTAAAATAACGAAAAATTAAAAACACAAACATAAAAATATGAAAATAAAACTAAAGTGAAATGTAAACAAACTACCACTCACAAAGTAAAATATTTAACGACCTAATTGAGTACCTACTATGAAATTACACGATAGCTAGTTGAATACCACACGAGTTGTTGTTCAATTCCGGCTTCATCTTTTTAATAGTCAGCGACTCTGAAATTAAAAGGTCCAGTCTATTTGAACAAAAGACAGTACCCGAAAATCCAGGTCAGTGAAAGGATGGTCCTGTGTTAAACTGTGTTCTCTAATGGCAGAAAAGGGTGGTTTGGAAAGGGGAAACCTAGTTCTAATAGAAAGACCTCTGTGTTCCAAAATTCTGTCTGAGCCAGCGGGAACTAGATCCCACGTATCGCAGACCACACTGCGAACAAGTGAACAAGTAAACGACACAGGAATTAAGGTCCACAGGCAGAGTAGGCTTCTCTCTCAAAAGTGATCTTATTGTAAAGGATTACAGAAAACAAACCGGAAACTGATTTGAGGGAAACAATGCTTAAGTATTTCTTGTAACTTTTTTTCGGACCATATAGCTACTATGACCAAGGTAAGGCAATTTAATGTACTTTACATCTTTACTAGCAGTACTGTACACCGGTCTGGGACAAAACTTTTCATTTAAAAATTTTTCAGAACTTTGTAAAATACAAAAATGGGATATGAGTTTTCAGAAAAATAATTCTGGAGGAAAACCATATCTTGATGAAATAAATTAAAATCACAACAAACATTGTAGGCTCTATTAATCAAAGTGCGTATTGAGTTCATCTTATACAACTTTGGCGAAAAACTGAGGTAATTCAATCCCAAGCCAGTAAAAGTACTTATCCTATAAACAGAGGTCTCAAATTTGCCACTATTTCTGTATACCTGTACATCTAAAAATGACAACTTATTATCCTGTTCCGTCTCACAAGTAAAAGAAATGTTAGGGTGACAATAATTAAAATATTCAAAAAACAAATCGACATGTGATAATTCCTTAAACACAAGGAAAGTATCATCTACATACCTACGGTAATACAAAGGTTTGAAAGCACTAGGGCATTCAGACATCCAGATCCTTTCACAATAACCCATGAAGCAATCCGCATATACAGGTCCAAGGAATTTCCATAGCTACTCCATCTATTTGATTATATAATTTACCATCAAAGTAAAAATGCCATCAGCATTTGCTAAATGTAATAATTTTTGCAAGTCTATTTTATTAAGTCCAAACACTGATAAATGGTTTTCACATATATTATTATTAAGAATAATGTCGGTTGTTTCTTTTAATGGGATATTGGTGAAAAGAGAGGTTACATCGAAACTAGCCATTACAACATCTTGGTCAAAATTGAAAGAGCATAATTCTTTAACAATTTTGGAAGAACTAGATATGTTAAATTCACTTAAAGTTAGAGGGTTTAAAACTGGAACCAAAAACTTAGACAGGTTATAACTAAAAGTACCAATTGAGTATGTAAATTGAATGTGGTATAGTAGAAACGAGGTGTTACCAAGTCAAATCATTTCAATATTAAAATGTAAAATAAAGTACACAAAATGGGTATTATCAAATGCATATGAACTTGAAAAACATTTCACAAGTAAATACGTGAATAATATTTGAATTCATGAAATTAATGCACTCCCATTCCAAAATTTTCCTGTTATATTATATTGTTGAATTTTTATGAAAATTTGTGCATATTAAATTAAGGTTATTTGTAATAATATTTGAAATTATGAAATATACTCCATAAAAAAAAAAAAATTGAGGAAATAATAGGTCTTAAAGGGTTTCCTATTTTATGTACCTTAGGCAGGCCATTACAAATAACCAGGCTTAGACCCTGAAGCAAATAAAGAGCTATATGTAGCTTCCCAATCTTATCTCTCAGACCTCTAAGCAACCTATTTAGTTTGTCTTCTAATTTCAAAATGTGACTCACCAATATCTACATTTAAAATCCTAAATTTTGTATTGTCAGAGAGTATTTCATTAATTTTATCCAAATAATCAGACCTGTTCATTAATACAACACCCTACCTTTATCTGGCTTGTAATAACTGTACTATTATCGTTCTTAAGGTTACGTAAAATATTGATTCTGTCTTTATTTAACTGATTGTCACCCTCCTTTTTCGATTAAAATTTTTGAAGGTATCGTTTGCAATTACGGAAATTTTGCTAAAAAGTGAAGTAAGGGTTTCACTGCCAAAAATGTCACAGCCTCTCAAAGTTGAACATAGTTTTTCAAAACTTAAAAAATACTTAAAGAAATTGAATTTCATGGCGATCAAAGCAAAATCAAGACCAAGAGAAATCTTGAATTACCTCAGTTTTTCGCCAAAGTTGTATAAGATGAACTCAATACGCACTTTGATTAATAGAGCCTACAATGTTTGTTGTGATTTTAATTTATTTCATCAAGATATGGTTTTCCTCCAGAATTATTTTTCTGAAAACTCATATCCCATTTTTGTATTTTACAAAGTTCTGAAAAATTTTTTAAATGAAAAGTTTTGTCCCAGACCGGTGTACAGTACTGCTAGTAAAGATGTAAAGTACATTAAATTGCCTTACCTTGGTCATAGTAGCTATATGGTCCGAAAAAGTTACAAGAAATACTTAAGCATTGTTTCCCTCAAATCAGTTTCCGGTTTGTTTTCTGTAATCCTTTTACAATAAGATCACTTTTGAGAGAGAAGCCTACTCTGCCTGTGGACCTTAATTCCTGTGTCGTTTACTTGTTCACTTGTTCGCAGTGTGGTCTGCGATACATGGGATCTAGTTCCCGCTGGCTCAGACACAGAATTTTGGAACACAGAGGTCTTTCTATTAGAACTAGGTTTCCCCTTTCCAAACCACCCTTTTCTGCCATTAGAGAACACAGTTTAGCACAGGACCATCCTTTCACTGACCTGGATTTTCGGGTACTGTCTTTTTGTTCAAATAGACTGGACCTTTTAATTTCAGAGTCGCTGACTATTAAAAAGATGAAGCCGGAATTGAACAACAACTCGTGTGGTATTCAACTAGCTATCGTGTAGTTTCATAGTAGGTACTCAATTAGGTCGTTAAATATTTTACTTTGTGAGTGGTAGTTTGTTTACATTTCACTTTAGTTTTATTTTCATATTTTTATGTTTGTGTTTTTAATTTTTCGTTATTTTACGTCTCACCCTTTTAGTTTGTATTTACTTGTTCATTTTATATATTTCGTTAGTATTTTTGCTGAAGATTTATTATGACAATTCATTTTATTGTAATTTTATTGATTCTCATCCTTGTCGGTTTTTTCAGCCTGATGATGAGGTTTTATACCTCGAAAGCTTGTACAATAAAGAATGTTCTTCCTGGTCTTGGCAATATTATTTATCATTAAGCTAAGATTTCCAAGTAGCCGCCCAATTACGGAGACTATATATATATATATATATATATATATATATATATATATATATATATATATATATATATATATATATATATATATATATATATACATATGTACGTGTGTAGGAGTGATATTACAATGTTGCTAACTAATATCTCTTCTCAGTCGAATTTTATGATTTAGTGAGTCAAAGAACGAAATGTACCGAAAATGATACCTAAAAGGGTTTTTTAACTCGAAAATGTCATATTGATACAAAGATCCCCAGATTCTTTGTTCAAAATGCGGAAATTAGGCGCCTGTATTCCAAATCCCACACAAATATACCAAATTTGAAACAAATATAGTCACACGGCCAAGTATGTATCAACAGTGCAAAGTGCGCAACTGGGATCAAATGACCATAAAACTATACCATTTTCCCTGTTTTTATTATTGTAAGTTATTTAAACATGGTTTATAGTGCGTGCTGTACTGTATATGAAGGTGTGCGTAAATTAGGCATAAATATACAAATAGCCCTTTGCATTACATTACGTCATTTTAAGTGAGGATTTTCAGTGCACATGAATTTCAAAGTATGAATGTAATCTTGAACCAATCCTAATGGCAACCAGGAAGTTGGAGCTATGAATGATAGTAGGGGTGCCGAATGAATGGAATCTTAGAGGTTTTGTGAGTACACACAATGCTTAAAGGAAAGATGACATACGGGTCAAATCACAGAATAGGTGAAGCAAGAGGGCAGCTTGAAGTCGAAGTATACCTTAGTTTAACCAGACCATTGAGCTGATTAACAGCTCTCCTAGGGCTGGCCTGAACAATTAGATTTATTTTACGTGGCTAAGAACCAGTTGGTTACCTAGCAACGGGACCTACAGTTTACTGTGGAATCCGAACCACATTATAGCGAGAAATGAATTTCTATCACCAGGAATAAATTCCTCTAATCCTTCATTGGCCGGTCGGAGAGTCGAACGAGGTGCCAGCAGAGTGCTAGATGAGAACGGTACCCACAGTCTAATGAGGAACTAGCGCAGCTTGAATTGTTTATGGAATCGTCTTCGTATCCGACTAAATAGCATGGATTAGATTATTATTATTATTCGGAAGACGAAACCTTTTCATGTGGAACAAGCCCACAGGGGCCACTGACTTGAATTCAAGCCTCCAAAGAATATGGTGTTCATTAGGAAGAAGTAAGAGGAGATAAAGGGAAATACAGAAAGAAGAGATCGCGTTCACTTATTAAAAAGAAAAAAAAATTAACAAATAGATAAAAATATATTGAAATGCAAGGAGAATAGTATTAGGGTAGCAGTGCATTGCGCCCTCGCTTGAACTTCTGAAGTTCCAATTGCACGACATCCTCTGGGAGGATGTTCCACAGTCCAACGGTGTGAGGAATAAAGAACCTCTGAAACTGAGAAGTTCGACAGCGAAGCACATTTACTGAATATTGGTGCTGCTTTTCAGCGAATCAGGTTGATCTCGGCAGGAAAGGGGGATCAGGAATCAATTGTGAATGCAAAAGATCTCTGTCGAAATACAGCTTATAAGAGACCATCCGTCCATGGTCCAAGTCATAACCACTACTATTAGGAAACAGAAACCTACCACCACGAACCACTGTACAGTATCTAAAAGAGAAAAATCTCTGGAAGAAGCAGACATCCACACCGGAGAGCAATATTCTAGTAAAGGGAGTACAAATGACCTAAAACAAGTTGCATTGATTGTATCATTGTTAAAAATATATGAGGCCTTACGAACAATACCTAACTTTCGTGCGGCATTTGCTGAAATGTTCATTAGATGGTTCTCAAAAGTTAGATGTGAATCAAAGGTTACACCTAGAATAGTTAAAGCATCAGACTCGTTCAGCAAAGTTCCATCCACCTGAAGGGGAGGATGAGGTGGGAAATCAGTACGAGATCTACTAATCAATAGTGTTTTCGTTTTACTGGAGTTCAGCCTCGTACCCCACCGACTACACCATTCCCTGATCTGGTCCATCTCCTGATCGAGGCTGAGGGCAGCTTCATCTCTCAAAGGTGGAGACTACTACACCCACAAGTGTTGCATCATCGGCATACTGAATAATTTTGTTTTCCAGGACAACAACCATGTCACTTGTAGACATTAAAAATAACTGTGGACCAAGAACACTACCCTGTGGAACTCCAGGCACAATAGGTCTCGGTTCACTAAAGATCCCGTCCACAGCACCTCGCTGCTGCCTACCTGTAAGGAAATCTTGAAGTAATCCTAAAACATATCCACCCACTCCAAGATTCTGAAGTTTATAAATAAGTGCCTTGTAATTTACTAAATCGAAAGCAGCACTAAAATCTATCTGAATTACTCTGCACTCAAAACCCTTATCAAGGTTCCCTTGCAAATGACGTGTCAAGTCTAAAAGAGCATCGCAGGTACCTAGCTGCTTCCCATATGCATATTGACTATCAGCTATCAATCCTTTAGATTCAGCATACTTACAGAGTGACTTAAAAATAAGTTTTTCAGCAACTTTGGAGAGCACAGGAAGAATAGAGATTGGCCTGTAGTTACTGCAGTCTGCAGATATGCCACTATTTGGAACAGGCACTGTATTACTAAGCTTGCGCTCATTTGCAAAGATGTTATGTCGACATAAAAATGTATAGAATCTACCAAACTTGAGAGACCACACGCTAGAAACTTTTTTAAAAAACAAAGGGAAGAAACCATTAGGGTCTTCACCTCAGCTATCAAGATTATCCAGAATTTTCTTAACATCAGTGGAACGAAATGCAAATTTTGTAAGAAGAGGTTCAGGATGACAAGTATCAGGGAGAGTGACATCCTCGGCTGATTGCCTAACTTCAGAAGCTTGATGAAGCAGTTCTGCCTTTTAATTAGGGCCAGTAACCAATCTACCATCATCTGTTAGTAGTGGTGGAATGGAAGACGAGCATGACCCAAAGATAGGTGATGTCAATTTGGTCCACCACAGATGAGGCTGAGTAATTCCTTCAAGTTTCCTCTTCAAGGAATTATTGTAATTTCTTTCGGCTTTACGGTAAGTTTTATTCGCAGCACGACGAGACTCAACAAAAATGGTGTCGTTTCCATTTGAACGATATCGTCTCCATGTGTTGAATTTGGTCTGTTGTCATGGTAGGCTCGTCTACATGTATCATTATGGCTGGTCATTTGTCTTAAATTTGATAACCTTTCTAGGGACGTATCTTATTAAATAGCCATCAGCATTTCATTTAACTTCTTCATGGGATCAGGGTCTAATATAGCATCTGAAGTATTAAGTGCCTGACAAGCTTCAATAATGCGATCCCAGGTGGCTCTGGATTTCAACCAGACTGTTTTTCCAATAGTGGAATTAGGAATATACTGATTGACAGATGTCCACCTCAATGGCGCAATGATCGGAAATGTCTGTATATTCACAGGCCTTTGACTTCACAATAGCCGGAACATCTGTGAATATGAGGTCTCATCTATTACCAGAAATGTGTGGGTTCCTCAATTGGCTGGACAAAATCGGAGGATACACAGAACTCAAGAGCAGACCAGCCATGTTGATCTGTGGAATATGAATTTAGCCATTCACTGTGTTTTGCATTACAGTCTCCACAAATAACGAATGAAGCTTTGGAATCCTGTGACTGAGCCAAACTAATCCTCTCCAAAAGATAGTCATATATAGTATCGTCGATATTTGGATTATGGTAAACAGCAAATACATAAACATTGCAGAACTCACTGAAAATTTTAAAACAAAGAACTTCATGGCAACTACGCTCCAAATTTTTCTGACGATAAATAGGTCGACCGGACTTAGAATATACAGCCATACCTTGTGCGTGTGGGATGTTACGACGATAAATAAAGTCAGGGCCATCAAACCCCGGTATTAAAAACTTGACGTTTGACTTGTTACTACTTACAAGAGTCTTAGATAAAAACAACAAATCATAGTTACGGTCACAACTCTGGAGATCAAGAAAATTTAACCTTAAGCCCGAATATTTGAGTAAAAGTACTTTGCAATATTTTTTGCTGTAATGAGTACAGGCCCAGGGTTCAGCTCAATGTCTCCCGAAATAAATAAAATCAACGACATAAAATTAGAATCAGAACTAATAAATAAACTCATAACAAAAGTTACATTGTAAAAATCAACAGAACAATAAACAACAATACCATGAACAACAACAGTATTTACATTATTTACAATAATTCTGTTGGGAGTATAAATAAACGTCACCATACGTCACTGAAAAAAGCACCGGAAACAACTGGTCAACAAGATGGGGCTGGTACACCTTGTAAGGCAAAATAAATCCTCCAGGTTTGCCACAACAAATGGGGGAGGACAGTCGGGATGGACTTAGAAATAAAACGCTCAGAAGTAAAAGAGTAGGTAAAGACGAAGGCTCTTTTCCTGGTAATCCACCAAGCAACTTTTGCTCTCTCATCAGTCTGTCTACGCACTTTTCGAAAAACAGGAAAGTGAACGAAAAAGAAGATAAATGCCTGATTGTACCCTCAGGCAAGGGAACTCAAACTCAAAACCATTGAAGGTCACGGTACAGTGGCTATGGGACAGTCCAAGGTTGGAGAACAAGGTTTGTATTCAGAAACCTTCTCTTAGAAGGGCTGCCTACCAAGGCTTTCTATAGAGTCCCGTCTACCCACTGGTTTGATTTTGGAGTGTCCTTCTCCTAAAAGAGTTGCCTGCCAAGGCTAAAGAGTCTCTTCTACCCTAACTCATGTAGACAGGGACGTCACACCCTGAAGCGAATGTTGCCAAGAAAAGCCACATTAACCCACTACCCTAAGATATTCCCAACTGATAATCACGTTCATTTAATATAATAATCTGCTCTAAAACATCCACACCGTCAAGTAACTTCTCGGGCAATCAGTCCTGCTTTCATCTATTGCTTTTTAAGAAGTTCAGCCCCGTCTTTTCCTCATAACTTCCCCTATTTGTATCTGGTTTCTATCTGTCCACGATGGGGTCGGTTGCCTGTGCGTCGCACTCTGAATAGATAAAAGAATGTAGACTTGAATTCCTACCTTTAGGGTAGCCTAATGACTCAAGCACTGGGACGCTCCCTCTGTGTCCTCCTCGAGTGTATCTCGACGACTTCGTCCTTTATTGACCTGAAGCCATCGAGTGCATTTTAAAAGCCCAAGGAGGAGCCATGATTTAGGAAATCGACGATAGAATCCCATAAATCGTGCGGTCCTTACTCATATTTAAGACCAACCCTAAATAACCACTGCCAGAGACAGTTCGCGTCTTACGGGTCCGCGCAAAGCACTTAGGTGACTCTTCGTCAAGTCTGTAATTGACGTCAGAGAGACGTTTTAAGAGTTTGAAGTTAATCATTGGCTATTACTTTCAACTTCGCTTTTATTGATTTATGACCAACAATGATAATGAACAGAAAAGCACTCGTAATGCAGCTGAGTGGCCTGCGAGCCTTGATACGACGGGCAGCTAATTACAGCTGAGAGGTTCTGACTCTTTGTTTATCGTTGTTCAAAATCTTTCAAGGCAATATTGAAGCGTGATAAAAAGAGACGTTTGAATATGCATGTACATGCATTTTGTTCTCACAGGCATTCTTACAGAAAATTTTCCTGCATTACATACATACATACATACATACATACATACATACATACATACATACATACATACATACCACAACTGGGGCAGACTCGGTACCCATACATATATTGTACAGTCATGGTCAGGAATATGATGGAGATTTACACTTTATTCCTTCCTACGTCTCGTTATTTATAATCACATCATCAGGGAATTCTACGGAAAATCGAAGAAATTAACAAAGGCACTAAACGGCTAAAACTGGATTGCATTAAAATATAAATCATTAAAAAAATTGTAAAAACTCTCTTCAAAACTACACACACTACAACACACTTAAATACACAAACACAAAGCATAAAATCACGTTACTTATGGACACACTCACATATGATTACACAATAACACATTAGGAAGAATATATAAAATCATAAAACATTCCGAATAAATTACGTCAATAAAGTTGTTGTAAAAGCCCAGAAAGTTGAGATATAAACTAAGACAATAATACATTTAAACAACGCCACATCAAAAGCACTTGATGCCTACCTTACAGTGCAAATGACAGAGCCATACTACCAGACAAAAAATATATAAAAAAAAAAGATCAGAGGTACAAATAGTAATGAACTATGACAAGAAAAATGGAATAGAGACAATTTGAGTGTTTAACGAGGTACACGTAGTTTGATATTTAGAGATTCAAGTATCAGAAGTTTTTTTTGGTTTTGTGCTTAGCCAGTAACTTTAAAATCTTCGTAATTTATATGCATTAGGTGACATGATTTCTTATACTTGATAGCTCTAGATTGGACAATCATATACATATATATATATATATATATATATATATATATATATATATATATATATATATATATATATACATATACACTGTATATACACACACACAAAATAATAAGTAACCCATATACCACCATTTGGCACAGTGGTATGATTCTTGGCTACCAGTCGAGAGGGGCGGGGTTCAAATCCCGCCGCTCACTGATGGCTCGAAATGTGCCATTGCAGAAATCCGGTAGTCCGTCAACCTAACCGACACACTGGCCACATGTCATAGGTATTGGGACCTGTCCCCCACTGGCTGTCAGCCTAAGAAACATGAGATCAGCGCCTGCCCTATGAGGCTACAGAGGCCCAGAAGGACTTTAACTTTAACTTTAACACTGAACAGCCAGTCCTTTCTTTTTACAAATCTGACACCACACCAACACAGTAACCAACAAGAGGTTATGAGATGGAACCTGAATAGAATAGCCTTTGGTTTTCGGCCAGTACTTCATGACCCTCAGACCGTGGCCCATCCGCGTGTTTGAGTGTCTTAAATATTTCAACAACCAAAATGATGGCTTAATCTCCACGTCCTCACACATTTTGGATATGCTCTACTCTAAAATCCTCGTACCCTGATGAGTAACACAAGAAGCTGTCACATACACGGGCTCGAATCCCACCTGGGAAGAGGTGTTTTCATTTATTCAATCTTCCATTTTGAGGCTCTTAGTGAAAAGCATATCAAAACAACAAGAGGAAATCGAGAAGTTAAGTGGTCATTATGGCAATCAAAAGTAGTTTTCAGTGAATGTGGCTCGCACGTTACACATGAGGGAGAGTTTTCTCAAATGAAATTCGAGCCCACATTCGTAACGAGAATGAAGTCTTATTTGATTAATGAGATCCGCAAATTTCTCCGAGGGGTGTTAGTGCGTTTTGGAATTTATTTAGCGTTTGGGAATTTATTTACTGCACAGCTGTTGCTGACAACTATCAAAACTGGAGAGATGAGAATGTCTTGATTTTTTCCCCCGTAACTTTTGCGCTGGTTGTTCTTTTACGGGTGAGTGTTGTTCTTCGAAAGGTTTCATACCAGGCATTTTACTCTCCTGGCATTTCATACTTTTACCTCACACATCACAGACGCGTTAGACCGTTAGTGGTTGTTTACACTTGTGGTGTGACCAGTGTAGGTTGTATTTGTACGAGTGATGCCGTGAACATTTGTTATAGCTACATTTACGTTATCATTAACATGAACAAACCAAAGAAACACGCGAGGTATAAAAGGGAAGTGGTCCATATCGGAGGGTTGGCCCCCAAGAAAAAATATGAAAAGATTAACAAGGTAGCCTAGGCTTGATCCCAGTGGAAGTTCATCCAAAACACTTCACCAGTTCGTAAAATCAGTGTTCAAGGGAAGCGGTGTAAGTGTAATAAGAGTATATCGTTCGACAAGCTGCATGTCCCTTCTGTTTTGATACTAACCTAACGTAGAGGTGAAGTTAATTTCAAATTACTCGACCCAAGAATTGTTGCTATGTGCAAGGATTGTAAAAGTGCTATTCTGGATGACAGTGCATTGAAACGACATTTTTGCCAGTAACCTCAATGGTTTTATATATAAAACGATGTTGTTGCGTATGCATGGGCTACAGTGGGTTTTCAGAATTAGGCTAATTAAATGTTTGAGTTGGAAAATTTTAGTAATAACTTAAGTAAGATATGCACATTACGAAGTTGGCTATAGAAAAATTTGGAAGTTTTATTATGGATGCGAAAAAATTTTGCCAAGTCTTATAAGGGTCTTTTTGGAACTGGAACCAGAAGTGGCTTACTTGGTCTACCACTGAATATCTCTTTTGATGGATCGTGGCATAAGAGGGGACATATGTCACATCTTGGTTTTGTTGCTACTCTTGAGAAATGAATCGCCTCTCTCAATAGTGTGGAGGTACTCTTCTAAGCAAGAGAATACTGTTAAGCAGATGCTTGACTTCGCTGCTGCACAGGCTATAGCCAGTTGGAATGTGCTTTATTTGGACAGGCATTCAGATGCCTGGCTTGTTTCCCTTGGACACAAATTTCTTTGGCATATCAAACCAAGATGGATGCTAATAATGACATACCTTTCAAGAAGTCAAGAAGTAAAAGGATAACAATAAAGGATCTACGGTAAGTTACGAATCACGAGCTGGATCATTGCCGGAGAACTCTTCAAAAATTCCTCAAGTATCATCATAAAAACATCAACTTTAAGTGAGTTTTTGTCATAATTAAAGTCTTTTAGTTTTAAATGGCTAAGGATCTATAAGTTTTTACCTTAAAAACCTAATTCTTTTTGTTTCTTATTTGTATAGTTAAAGCTTGTTTTCGGGGTTCCTGGAAGGTCTGTGAAGAGTGTGTAATTGTGATTTTTCAGTGTTCTCTCTTTACGTTTTTACAAGTTCTGTACTATACAAGTCCCTCATTGGACGGGTGGGTACCTTTCTCAGCCAGCACTCTGCTGGCCCCGCATTCGATTCTCCGACCAGCCAATGAATGAATTTCTGGTGATAGAAATTCATTTCTCGCTATAATGTGGTTCGGATTCCACAATAAGCTGTAGGCCCCGTTGCTAGGTAACTAATTGGTTCTTAGCCACGTAAAATAAACCTGATCCTTCGGGCCAGCCCTAGGGGAGCTGCTAATCAGCTCAGTGGTCTGGTTAAACTAAGGTATACTTAACCTATCTGTGCTATACAATATAACCACACGTTAAAGGTAGCTTCAAATGTAAGTACAGGAATTTTATTGATTCTGCAGTATAGAAATAAATATATTAACTTTTCAGAATAAAACAGAAAAAATTATTTTATCTAAAAATAAAAAAGAAGCCTTAGCAAATCTAAATTAGCACAGTTTTCTTATTCTATTTTTTTTTCAAAGATAGTTTTGTAATAGGATAAGCAAAATTCGTATCGTGTAACAAGCATATAGTATATTGCGCTTCCTTACATCCATATTATTAAGGTTTCATGAGAAAACAAATTAAATCTATGGGCAAATTAAACGTCTAGAAACATTTGGCATCCATGCCCCCAAGTGGGCGTGGTCTTTTGTCCGAGCAGGAAGCAAAAGCATTCTAGTTTACAGGCGAT
The DNA here is from genome assembly GCF_040412425.1 of Macrobrachium rosenbergii. Classification (NCBI taxonomy): domain Eukaryota; kingdom Metazoa; phylum Arthropoda; class Malacostraca; order Decapoda; family Palaemonidae; genus Macrobrachium; species Macrobrachium rosenbergii. The sequence goes on along the minus strand of NC_089763.1, from coordinate 40,232,589 downwards.
CGCAAAATATGAAGTTGATCCAGTTGATGACGTCATCAGCATGCGCCCTGATCTTTTCTTGTAGTTCTGCCACCAGCTCAGCTCCGTGTGCATTCATTTCGGCATTCAGCTCATCTGCGTTTTCAAAGTTTGCCTGAAAAGGGATTTTTGATGAAAGTAGGGCATAACCAGACAAGTAGATAACTGATATTTAGAGATTAGAAAAGTTACACTAAAACTACTTCAAACTTTTTTTCTTTGTTTCCTGGGCTCAGCTGAACTTTAGTTTTATCATTATCAATAATAAGTTTTCTGAATCATAATTATTTCTAATATTTTTCCTCTGAAAATGGAGATTTTAGAAATCAACACAGTGGTATTGAATTATCGAAATATATTTCCATATATATATATATATATATATACATATATATATATATATATATATATATATATATATATATATATATATATATATATATATATATTGTATGTGTGTGTGTGTGTAAATGCTTGAATTGAAATGAGGAAGGGAAGAAATGTTAATCAACTCTCTCTCTCTCTCTCTCTCTCTCTCTCTCTCTCTCTCTCTCTCTCTCTCTCTCTCTCTCTCTCTCTCTCAAGGACTTGAAGGACTCCCTTCTCAAGGAAATGTAAATGATCTTGTCCAGTTCCCAGATGCAACTTGCAAAGGAAGCAAATAAGCAGAGGATGGGAGTCAAAGACAGGGGAGAATGGAACTGAACACCTTACCACAGATCCAGAACGCATTTAGTAAGGGCCTGTGCTGTCTTAAGACTACCTCAATCTGAAGTCGCCAAGTAACCGTGGCCTAGTAAGCATGTCTTTTGTCTCTCTGCCATACATGTCATTCAGCGGTGTGGGAGTCAGGGACTGACTTTGGCTTGGACCAGAATTATGACTACATAAACACCTTACTTTAGAAATTTCACTGGACAGGTAGTTTCCTAATTACTGATAAAAATACTTTATAAACGCTCAAGTGCTTAGTGAACGATGGTGATTTTTTTGGTCAACCTGACTCAGACTATTCGCCCACGGAGATACGAAACTATGGCCCATCCTAAGCATCCGTACCTAATATCTCTAGCTGCGTAGATCAACACTCAGGTAAACATGCGTTGAATGTTGAACTTGTTTATCAGCAGTTTTTCATCCAAATAACTTTGAAGCTCGATTATTTTGTCTCGTACTTCGAGCACGCCAACTAAATCAACCCCCAATTATTTGGTCCATCAAAGAAACTTGAAACTAGAGCAGATTTTCAGCTCTTACCTCAAAGCTCTCACCAGTTAGATCAACCCTCAGCGACTGTTCCGCAAGACAAATTTGAAACGGCGTGAACGTAAATCTTGCGATTCTCAGTGAGAAAACAGTCTGCAGGTTATTGGCGGCAAAGCTGTTGACAAGAATCACAAAATGAATAGATTAGTACAAGAATGGAAAGAGGGGAAAAATGCAAAGCTCTTCTACGTTGGTGTGCGTCCACACTGCAGCAAAACATGTCATACACATACGTCGATGGCTTCGCGCACGCATCACAAACATGTTGAGTACAAGTAGTCGACCTGTTGGTGGTCCTAACCAGTGCTTCATGCGATTATCAGCTTTTGCCAAAGGTTCGTTCTTCACATGTGGCCGTTGACTTGTTTTCAACCTATTTTCAATATATGTGGGATAAGTTGTCGATGTTTGTTTATGACATATTTTACTATAGTGTGGACGCGCTCTTATCATAGCCTATTTGCAGATGCCAATTGAAATACTATATTCAGTTTTAGAGATTTTTGGTCATCAACCCAATTCTCTTCAGAAAGAATGAGGAACAAGAGCCTGTCTTATTTCCTTCGAATGCAGCAACATTTCGTAAAGTTAAGGGAATCCTGGTGGAATAAAGAATATTGACACTTTTTGAAGCGTACATTGTTATTTTTTTATGTGAATGAAAATTACTAGTCAGGTTCAAAATATAGTTTTTTATAGCTCTATTTCCTACAAATGGAACGTTATACAAAGGAAAGGGAAGCCTATGGGAATAAAGGATCCTTTTTATACCTGACCAAAGGACATTGTCACTTACTCCATGGCTCCCGAGGTTGAGTAGGGCAACCCTTTGAGAATTCCCTTGGCTGTGTAGTTGTCTGCATGGGCTACGAATCTCTCAAGCTGGGCTGATGCAGTGAACTGTGACAATAATAATAATAATAATAATAATAATAATAATGTCTAAAAACGAGCGGTACAAGAAATTTTTGAAGGCGAACACTCATTTTATGATAGACGAAGATTTTATTTAATGCAAAACTAAAGAAAGATATAGAAAAAGGATGAATAAAAAGGGTGATGATACAAAATAATAAGCAGATAATAGCAACGAGAAGATTTTTGTGATGAGAACGATACTTCATTCTCAATTAACAAGACATAAAAAGAATTCTTTCTGTACCTGCCATGTTTCCAAAATCGGCTCAAATCCGGTGATAACTATGTTTGAAAAATTGCTGATTTGTGCGTCTTTGAAGATGAAGAACAGACTGCAGTAAGACCAAAATGTATTAGTTTCTGCGTGTTATCATACGTTTATGCTTTCTCACATATACACAACTGTGTAGAGAGAGGTGCTGGTAGTACATTATATGTATATGTATACATACTGTGTGTGTATATATATATACAGTATGTATACATATATAATGTGTGCATATATATAATATATATATATATATATATATATATATATATATATATATATATATTATATAATAAACAATATTTATACATACTCAGTATCTTCATGCGACGTAATGTGGAGCTCAGTGTAAGATACACTTGAAGGATCCAGTCCTTTGAGCGCGAGTTGAACAATTGCGGTTAACAAATCCTCGAGAATTCCAACTGAAATATTGCGGATAATTTTTTATTAGTTACCATTGTCCTTTTTTTTTACAGTGCTTTGGTCACTACTACTATCATCACTTTTACTTTTTGCTACGTCTGTTATTTCTGTTACGTATTCTCTTGTAAACAGGATCTACGTTTATGAAGTCTCCTATTATGTTGTCGTCATTATTATTATTATTATTATTATTATTATTATTATTATTATTATTATTATTATTCAAAATCAAAATGTACCAACTTCCATATTACACAGGTCTAACCATTGACTTGCAAAGTAAGAATATGCATAACAGAATGTCCATATATATAAAAAAATGAGAACGTGCAATGAACAAATAAACAAAGACAGAACCAACAAACACACAGAAGAATCCATACATCAACATCGATATGTCAGTAAAAACAAAGATAAGCCGTAATAAACTGGAACGAATAATCATTACTCTTGTTCACAACTTTGTAACACAAGTGTTGAGAGAGACGTGCTTGATCTCAACATCTCTTAATTAAAAGCGCTTTCGGAGACCGCAAACCTCCTCCAAGGAAGAGAAATTCAAAAACCTATACCCAGCCCCACAAAATGTCCTTTCCACTCAATAAGTACATTGCACTCCCTGGCAAAGCCCAATCACTTGTTGCCAGTCACGAGATCCACCTTTGGCCGGATTTTCGTAAAAATCCTCTCATGAATGTTTGCGCAGTCTTGGTATCGAACACACAAACAAAACAGACAGAACCAAAAATATTACTTTCCTATTACCTGAACTTGCTTACCAGGTTGTTCAGCAGAGGCCATGGCTAGCACAGCCAGCAACACAGAGATCTTCATGTTGACCAAAGGCTATTGGCTAAACCTGTGCTGAGACGTGGTGTGATGCGGGGGAGAAAAGATAAAAATATAGTTGAAAATATAACTGTGGCTTTATTTACTTGATTAGTGATAAGCTAATTATCTTGACTGTTTTACTTAACTGTTTGGTCATCCAACATTCTAAAGTGTATCCATTTGAAGAATTCAACTTATCACGTAATGTAGCTGATTATAGTAATCAGGCTGAATCGTATGAGGTTCCTAGAACGCTTCAATAGGGATGAATTAAACATGAAATATATATATTCTAATAACTGGAATGATAATAAGCGCCATTTTTAAAACACAACAGACTTAACTTTCGCTCTAGGAATAGCAAGCTACACTCATCTTCGTTTCCTCGGCCCTTTATGATACTTGCCAATGAAACGAGTCTCTATCCTCGCTAGCTGAGATGCAGTGGTTACTGTGATGAAAGACGAATTTCTTTTACAGCTCACCTTTGGCATCACCTGTTCCGTTCCCTTGGTTAGATAAGAAATAAGACATGCTGATATGTCTGTTGTCAAGGTTTTGGAGAGATAAGACATCTGCAAGAAATCTGAGACGACGAGGAAGAGTAGAGTGAAGGGTAAGCTCAAGAAAAGAAACTGAACGGGAGAAGAGAGATTTGCTGAGCTAGGTAGAAATGGTAAAGGATAATAGGAGAATTTAGCAGCGAAAATTTCAGAAGCATTCAAAGACATTTTCAGTGAACCAAAAGATTCTTAGTTAGCCAAAACATGATAAAGGGTCCAAGAATAAAAATCAGTAGAAATTCCACTTTTTATTCCATTATGAAGAATATATGTATAGTAATTCGCAATACTTCTGACTAATGTTGTATTTTTCCCTTTTTTTCATTTTTTGTTGGCATTCTTGATATTTTATCACGCTGTGTGGAGGGATTGGATTCAACAACAAAGGAGCAATCGTAAAAAAAAAAACCTTTTCAAGTTAAACGTTTCGGACCGACCAGCACTGCGACGGACATTTTATACAATTGAATAAAAGTAAAAGAAACCTAGAATTTTGAGGAAAATTTCCTGATTGGTTTCTTAAATTCAGAATGGGCTTGTATCAAATTCATAATTAATAGCAAAATTTTGTAAAATTTCCATGGATGTTTCTTAACTTTAAAAAAATATCAATTTGACAACAACAATTAGAATTTAAAAGACCAAGATTTTTCAGAATTTCTCGTTATGTCATTTATTTTCTTAAGAAATAAAAAAAAATATATGATTGACGTTAACAAATGCAATATAGCACTAGGTACGCTGACATAATAATTAACAAATAAAACCAGGCAATTTTCCCAAAACGTCTCAATTGACCCCACAAAGGAATTGAGAATTTTTGCAAAAATTTCACAACTGGCTCTGTCATTCTAAAACGTGAACTAAGAATTTTTGGCTACAGGATTAACATTTTCTTTGAGACTCTGATGATTATAAAAGAGAACACAAACAGTAGCAAGTCCTCTGCCATAAAATATATATATATATATATATTGACCTAGAGGATTTACCAAACACAACTTTTGCAACATTATCTTCCCTGAATCATTTTGATTTTATAATTTCATGAACGTCCAGGTTCTTTCTCTTAAACGAGTTGCTCCTCTTTGTTTGTGAACTTATATAAACTGTCGACTAGTTGTGTTCACTTCCCCAGTGTACGACGTTCGGTTTTTTTTTTCACTTGGGGGAGCATTACCTTTCATCATTTTGCTATTGTTTACACAAGAGATGATACAAAAAGTTAAAGTACTTAATACTTCTTCGGTATCATTGTTAAAGAATTGGATAAATGGCTACATGCTTGATTATCATGAAACTACTGCACACATACACATTGTGCATATATATATATATATATATATATATATATATATATATATATATATATATATATATATATATATTATGCATATATATAATGTATGTGTTTATTACCACACAAGAATGCCCAAAAAAGACAAAAAATACCATTTCTCTTAGTACGTAATTGTAGTAGTTTATATATATTATATATATATATATATATATATATATATATATATATATATATATATATATATATATATATATATATATATATATATATATATATATATATAAAGTGAATGGTTGAGAAGTAACATTAAATACAGTCATCAACAGTGTATTGTTAACAAAAGAACACAACAAGTAAATTCAACAAATAAATAATGTTGACACACAAACATGCCTAGTAGGCATGCACTGCCATCCGCTTAATTGCCACCATGTACAACCGTTAATTCATCAAACAGATTTACTTGTAAGTACCTTTTATTTCCTCGAAAAAAATCATTTAAAACAGAAAGGACCATAAATGATTCCTGCTTGCATTCTGTGAAATAGCAGAGCAAGATTTTCTGAGGCTGAGGTTAAATTCATTAACAAACAGGTATCTTATTCGGAGCAGAAACATCTCATTCATATTTTTGAAATATTCCTGTCATATTGCTAGGATATCCTTTTCATCAAAATATCACATACCTATGAAAAATACCAGTATTCTTGTGAGGGAAGGAGTTGCTGAATAAAATTCCGTTTCACTAACCTCCTCTGACAATGGTTACGTAGCTCACAGAAGTGCAATGACATGGCATAAAAAGACCTAAGATTTAAGTCAACGCCTTGATTCAAGGCACATTTTACGTATCCCAACTTATATGAGTATCAGAGATCTCGTTCAGTTCCTAACCCCCATGGCACAAAACATACAAAAGCAACGCTGACTGATTAAACATTTTCACTTTGTTTTAAACGCCTTCTCCAGCTCTTGAAGAGACTTGCCCCTGGTCTCTGGAAACCAACAGCTGACCATGAGAACCACCAGGAAATTTGGCAGGCTAAATATCATCAGAGTAGTTCCCAGCTCTAGTTCTGCAATGATCTTGAGAAAGGCGTAATTAAGACCAAATATCACCAGATTGTACGTAGCCGTGATAAGTGAAGCTCCCAGAGACCTGACTGGAGTAGGGATCAACTCTCCGACGTATATCCATGGGATGGGACCCAGCCCTATTCCAAAGGACCCGACGAAAAGCAGAAGAAGGACGAGAGGCATCCAAGATTGCCCCGGCAGCTCCAACATGAGGAACAAGCCCGTCATGCCAATTGATATGCCGCAGATGAAACTGCTGATCATAAGGAAAGGCCTTCGTCCTATCCTGTCCATGGTCAGGGCAGAGGCTATGTTCCCGACGACTCTGATGATGCCAATCAGTATGGTACACACAAACGGGTCGATTTCCACCTTAGCCTGCCTGAACATGTACACGGAGTAAGAAAAGAGAGCACTTTTCCCTCCAAGCTCTCTCAGAATGAACATGACCCACAGAAGTAGAACTGGCTGGCTATTTTGCTGCTTCTTCAGCTGAGATGCCTGCGGAAAATTATTTCAATTATTGTAAAGAAAATCAAGAGCGAATTCCTGTTTTATTAATGCTGATGTATGTATTGGATAATCAAAACCTATTAAGAATATCACCTGAAAAAGAATTGTGGAATTAACTGTGGTTTGTGATGCAGTCTAACATGATTCTCTTGCAAAAAAAGAAAGAAAATACTCGGGGTTTCCTCAGATCATATTGTTTTAAATTCTCAAACAGTATCAGAGAATAAGCAACGTAGTTCAAAATACAGAAAGTAAATAAAACTTTTGTGGGGTTTCCTAAATAAACAGAGGTACGAGATACAGACTATATAGAATCATAAAAGAATATTTGAAAATTTGGAAGTAAATTTCAAGGTACGTAAGACGGCTGTGACAACTAAACAAAGTCGAACAACTGAAACATTTCTTTAAATCTAAGATATTCTTTCACATTTTTATAAACAACTACAAAGGATAAGAACGGACAAAACAGGTTTCCAGCTGGAAAAAAAGGTCCTCGAAAATCACTAATAGATTTCGAGAGATTTAAGGGTTACCTGGTACTTGAACGATGCTTTATTAGGTGCTGAAGTAGCTGCAATGGCGTTGAGTTGCTCAGCAACGTCAGTTCCACTGGCTGCGAGATTTTTCAAGGACTGTTCAGCCTCCTCTCTCTTGTTTTGCCTTATGAGCCAATATGGAGACTGCAAGAAGAGAATAAGTTTGTAAGTTTGGAATGACAAAGAGGCACAAGAGGCTTTTCGTGAAGCAAAATAACTTTGAATTGTTTGTGTTCCTTTTGACAAAAGTTGTTGTGTGACAAAATGAATTTACTGAGTTTTTTAACAAGGGCATTCTGTGTGAAAACGGGACTTTGATTTTATCGAGTTCCAGTTGACAAGAAATTTTCATGTTCTTTAGAGGACAGAAATATGCAAATAACACATTAATGCTGCTGCAGTTGTATAGCTAAGTAATGCTAGTATTTTAAAAATCTACCCTACTGTCGTACTAAAGAGATTGTGACAGAATCCACTGACCGAACACAAAGACTCATTAAAAAAGGTAAAAGTATGTAAAAGCACATAGCCCAAAAGAAATTTAATGTCTTGTAGCTAAACCAGTTAACTTAATCCTATGACTAGTTTAGAAGAGCAACAGTAAAATTATCTTGATTAAGAGAGGTCCACTGTATTTAGAGAAATAAGGAGCTCCATGCACTTCCCACATCAACATAAGTACTTAACAAATACGAATGGTCAATTCATACCTCTGGAACAGTCAACAGCATAAGGAAAATGGGCAAGCAAGGAACGGCAGACACGGCTGTGGCGAGCCCCCACGGCAGAAAATGGGCGAGCAGGTAGCTCACCAACACTCCAATGGCTGCTACGATCTCGGCCGATGAAGAGGCCAACCCACGGATGTTGGAAGGGCTGAGCTCGGCTACCAGGGGCTGGAGGGCTGTGCCAATCAAGCTGGAGGTGATGGCCAGGCCACCCCTACCAACATACAAGAGAGCCAAGTAGGGAGAATAGGCCTTCATGAGCCAAAACCCAGGCATGGGGAAGATGGCACACAGGATCATCCTTCTGGGCCCAAGCCACTCCATCAGGGAACTAGCTACTAGAGAGGTAGCGATTCCCAAGATGGGAAGAAAGGAGACTGGAATCAAGAGTATCATTGGTGAGGCAGAGTGAAAATTAGAGCGTAGGTTTCGGTAAGCAATTTATTCATTGACTGCTTGCTTAGTTTTACGCAGAGAGCAAACATTTTGAACAATTAAATTCAGTGTATTCAGATATTCAGGGGAAAAAATAAAAACAAATAATATATAGTCATTACGAGATCCTAAAGAACATGAAGGTTCTTTAGTGGCGGGACTGGATAAGGAAACAACAAATATCATTGATTTTGTCCAGATTCGACATACTGTATATCTTTTTGTACTTTGAGAAATCTATTAACTGAGCCTTAAAAATTTATGAAAACTTTGTACTAATAGACCATCAGCCAACTTCTTATCCAAAGAATATAGCACTAGAATCATAGATTTCTTATATATATATATATATATATATATATATATATATATATATATATATATATATATATATATATATATATATATTTGTATATATGTATATGTTTTATATACATATATATATATATATATATTTATATATATATATATATGTGTGTATGTTTTACACACACACACACACACACACACACACACACACACATATATATATATATATATATATATATATATATATATATATATATATATATATATATATATATATATATATATATATACACACATATGCGTAACAAAGGAAAAAAGGAATTATGCCAAGAATCAAATCGTGACCACTAAATAGTCAATTTCCGTCACAATTCGAAACGAAAGTTTATAGCCGACCTGTGCCAGCTCAGTTAAGGAATAACGAGAATTACAGGCCAAAAATGCATTGATACGCGTGCATGAATATCTGAACTTTGAAAAAAAATCCGTCTTTTAGCCCCTTGCTACAATCGATTTTCCAAATAGCGTATAAGCTTATGTCAAATTCCCGAGTCGTGTTCCAGTCTGGTAGTCAAATTCCCGAGTCGTGTTCCAGTCTGGTAGTCAGTCCATTTGCCGAATTTGCACGATCTGTAGTGTTGATAATTATAGTGGAAAAAAGAGCAGAAGAATCATCGAAGCTACACGAATACCTAATTATAGCGACTAATCGACGCTTGCAAAAAATAAAAGAATAAAACAACGAATGAGCACAGTCAGGATTTTTAAAATGAAGGGGCCAACGCTCTATCGTCTCGCAAATTTTTTTCCATTTCTTTGTTAAAGCAATGTTGACGCTTTGCCTTTTATCATTTGCCTTTATAAAAAAAAACTTAATGGCGGCGTGGGTCACATGTCCGTTCCTTTGTTCCACTTGCCTATGGTCATAAAAACGCGAGACGTCACTCACTACTCATGTGCGAGCGAATGAAACGGTGAATAAATGAAGGCGAAGAAATTAATTTAATAAGGCTATAAAGCAGGACAGTGATGAGTGGACGAACATTCGTGAAAAGGCATAAAATTCAACTTCTGAAAGAAAACGATAAATCGGAGATATTTAAACAAACACGCAGAACTAATAACTTAACCGCAGATGAAACGAAAAATTGAATAAAAACAACGAAAAATATGAGACAGAAAAAACTGATGAAGCTACATGATCATATTGTTTAATATAAATTTTCAAAACAGACACAAAATGTAGAGGAATACAAAATATTTTGGATGAAAGATGGACTACGGTGACACGAAACAATGGCATCAACGACAAAACAGCCTGGTTTTTTTTTTTATGCAAAAATCAATTGGACTGGAAAGGTAATCCCAGAAAGAAATGTGGGACTTCAGAGTGAAAGAAATTATAGACAACCACGTAAAACGAAGAAGATTATAGGACTATGGAGTAGAACAGAGCCAGTCGTCTGAGTATGTTGATAAACTAACAACGAAATTGAGGATATCGAGTGCAGTCACTGAAAAAATAGTGGAATAGTGCGGGCTGTTATTTTCATCACCGTCAAAGGACTTTTATTTTCTGTGCTACTCGAAGTTGAGATAGCTAGAGCGCGTACGTGTAAATATTGAAACTGAATATCTTTTTTTTTTAATAATTTCTTGCCCGTAAATAAACAAACAAGTACACAGAGGAACAAGCAACTTAGTTTTATTAGCGCTCAACAATCTTACTATCTTGGAGTCTGTAATCATGGTTCTCATAAAAAAAAAAGTGACGTAACGTTTCCCCAGTGCTGAACATAATGATAAGGGGCTTAGAGAGAGGAAAAGAAAAAACCGTGAAAGGGATGTGAATAACTCTGATGAAGGCTTTTTGTTATTTCATTGGCATTCGACGAACTACGAATTTCTTCATTCATTCTTGTGCTCTTCATATTAACATCGCAAGAGAACACATTGATATGTGCTTTGATTTCATTCAGGACGTTGTTAATGTGTCAAATCCTAAGAAAACCGTTAAACAACTTAACAGTGTATAAAGTTGTCAGGGTGGCATTGCATAATTTCGTAACCAGAACGTCTGTCCTTTTGTTTTTCTCTCAATGCACTTCAGCTTGTCACTTTGAGTTTATCAGATCTTGAACCTTATTCTCCTCAACTCTTAGCTCCTACCCTCCACCCCTCTCTCCAACTTCCACCCCAAAACAACCCCCCAACCTCTAGTTCCATCCCTCTACTTAAGGTATAATAAACTTTAATTTACGAGTAAAATTCGTGCGTAAACCCTTAATGTAGATGATCTTTATGATAAAACCCCATTTTGTAGACGAGTTTCTCTCTCTCTCTCTCTCTCTCTCTCTCTCTCTCTCTCTCTCTCTCTCTCTCTCTCTCTCTCTCTCTCCCTTAGGGAATTCTTTATTACCGCCTTACTCGGAACAAGCATAGAACTCTGCAGCGATGAATATTTCCAAAGAACTAGTAACTCACCATTCTGAAAATGTCGAGGTTTCTGATTACTAACACTTGCTTTTTGTGAAACCATAATACATAATTAACAACCTCAAACAAATAGATTAAAGGAAAACTTTTCTAACTTTTTTTTATAGGTCATGGTAAATATTCGCAGCCGATATCATTGAAGCTATTAGTGATGGGCTGTTTATGCTTCTTAGCTGACACATATATACACACACACACACAAGCTGTAATATATAGATTGCCTATAGCAACAGCTCTGAGCACTACCGAGTGAAAAGTCCTGTTGTTTTTACTTTTTTTTTTTTTTTGCGGTCGAGGAAGAGAATCGCCCTCTCCTTACTACCTTTTTGGTTTCATTATCTCACTAATTACAAGGCTGAATGTCGCATTTCTTAAAAAGAAAAAAAAAATTCTACTGGCATTTCTTAGAGGTCAGAAGATATCCATTGTCGTAGATACCAGAAATATGATGAAAATAATCATTATTCCATTTACGTTAATGACGACATTCTCTACTAATATAAACGTTGAGTTTATTTATCCATATTTTGCGATGATATCTTTAATAATATTGCACCCTTAAGTAAACTAGAAGGGGAAAAGAACGTTTAAATTTTGGCGTATCCGTACTCATTCCGACTGCAGGTCGTGACTGTGTCTGTTGTCCTGGACGTATTATTCGGGCGCAAATCGATTTCATTCATATTACTAACGTACCTTCCTGGTTAAAAATTAGGGCAATATTTTCAAGTCGTTTTGCAATTGCATCGTACTTATAATAGCATGGGCATAGTGTTGCGCTGCATTTTCTTGTTCAAGAGTTTGTGATTGTCAAACGCTGTGTTTATTTTCCGCAGACTGTCTGAGTTACATTCAGGGGAAAAAACATAGAATAAGGTAATCTTGCAGTCATATATTTAAGTGAGTTTTGCAACTTCCGTGTAGAATATATATATTTATATATGTGTGTGTGTATGTTTGTGTATTCACATGTATATATACATATATATGTGTGTATCTATGTTTTTATATTCACATGTATATATATATATATATATATATATATATATATATATATATATATATATTATGTATATATATAGTGTGTATGTATATGTGAAACACATATACATATGCACATAAACACATATATATATATATATATACATATATATATATATATATATATATATATATATATATATATATATATATATATATATAAACACAATTGCTCCCTCCAAGCAAGTAATTTGTGAGAATATTGCACATTTACGTTCCTCACTTTCCTCCAGCTCGTTGGCGACAGTGACCCTGGTAGTCGTGACGCCACAAAAACCCAAATAATTAATCAGTTAATCCTCCAGTTCCTTTTAAGCTAATGCTCCCTCCCTAATTCAGCCAGGTAACTGGCTTTATTCTGCTCAGCTAAGCTCAAGAAATTAATTTCCTTGCGGAATGTCAATCTTACCCAAAAGAGAGACATGCTCCTTATTTACGTGGAACTTCGACGTGTCCTCCTCTAATTTCGGAAGGACGGCAGCCCATCCAATAACCATTCCGCTGAAGACCGCTGTGGAAGCCACAGTTGCCAGATTCACCACCTGAAATAATTGCAATATATTTACATACATTGAACTTTATAAAAGATTTTTACGGTGTTACCGACTTCTGTCCTCACTTTTTTTTTTAAATCTTGCAAATATTTATTAATGCATTGACCTATTCCCCTAATTTCCCAGCACGTTTTGTCCACAGACAGAGTTGAAGACACATAAAATAGATAATGCACGCACTTACCTCAGTCACTTTCCCGCTATCATGCTTTTAAAAGGGACGGATTGAGCCTCATTGTGAAGTAAAACAGGTTTGGGGAGGTGGACGGATTGAGCTTCAGTGTGAAGCAGAATTACGCACCACTGTTATGGTAATAATGATTCGAAACAAAGGTGCCAATACTTCTATATGCTATAAATTCACTAATGGCAACTTTTATACAGATGTAAGTGTTAGGCCAGTATCAGTAATGCTTGTGACTTCAAGGGGGAGAGTACTGCATCTCTCTCTCTCTCTCACATGTGTCTTTTTGTAAATTTGCTTGTAAATATACGAAAGGTTTGCTGTTGTGTTTTGTTTTTGTCTTTTACGACAGAAATTGCAAAGAAATATTAGAAAAAGCATGTAAAAGTAAAAAAAATGTTTACTGAATCTTCCTTCTCGTAAATTTACGTGAATATTTTACAACAAATATGCCAAAAATTTGTTACTGCGTTTATTTCTTATCTGTTTTGATATCATGTGAGCAGTAATAATAACTTTACAAAATACAATAAATTTATTTTTTAGAAAAAAATATATATAAGTTGGTAAAATTTACGACTGTCTTGTAATGAGGCCCCACAAGGGGTTGTAAATAGTCATCTTCAACTTCTCGTGGAAGGTAAGGAAAATTTTTTAGAATTTTTTTATTTATATAGTGTAAATGTACGTGTCATTCTCTTTCCATTGATGTGATTTTTTTTTTTTTTTTTTGCCGACCTCAAAGTTTCCTCGGTCTGGGGTGCTGCACATTGATAAATTATGCCGTTCCTTAAGGGTTAAACGAGTCTGAATGATTCACAACAGACCATTATCCATACCTAACATTCTCAGCAAATACTACGTAGCAATTCTTTCATCCACAAACATTCAGTCTCAATCCACGGAAATATCATTCTCCTTACCAAAGAAACATTGGTCTTTCTATGTCTTCTGCAGCGGTTGCACTTTATCGTACTGCATTCATCCAGTTATATTAAGAATGATAATACATCTCCTGTATCGTGCTCTCCTGACATAAAAATCAAGACAGTTCCTTCTCTCGACAGCTTTCAGTGGAAGAGGGAATAATCAAGAGATTATGATTCAGAGTTGTAATTTAACAGGGGTTTAGTGTACGTGATCAAACACACTCTTTCAGAAATATCAAAAGTAATATAATACTACGCAAAGCCATTATAAAGGTATCAAAGACAATAAAATATCACAGACTTATCAGAGACAGCATACCTTAATAAAGTGATGCTATAGATGAACTGAGACAAATGTTACGAAGTATCCTCACCTGACGAAACCGGAAGCCCTTCTTAGCGGCAACCTCGGTGCCCATCTCTGACGTCATCTTTGGATGTAGTTCTGATACCTGGAATGGACGAGAAAATATTCCCTGAACCATTAGGCATCAAAGTGTTAAGGATGATCCCGGTACTATTACAGCGAGGAATAATATAGTGGCGATGATGAAAACCCATACTATTATAGTCGGCAAAAATTATGGTGGCACCAGGGAATAATGATACGTACTCTTAAAAGCATAGAAAATTATGATGGCATTCATGGAAATCGTTAATCATGATGGTGCCGAAGAGCAACTTTGATAATACTGTAGCAATCCCATAATAAGAGTGAATTTCTGGGGTATTCTCAAACTGGCCCATGTGTTATCAAGATGAAAATCCAGATTCAAAAAAATGAGAATTCGTTGTTGTTAAATAAAAATTAATCACACTTTCCTATCAATAATACCACTTATGTGATAGAGAAATTCTAAGTTCTTCACTTGAAATACCGAACAAAACAAAAAGTGCTTATACTTAGTGACGTAATTATGTATGAGAGATTCGTGCTATTTACTGTATAACAAATGCCAAGTTATTTTTACTAATAACACATTAATTATCTCCAGTGTGAAAGATTGTGTTACAAGTTTAAGTGAGTTTCCCTTGAATTATTTAAGTACAAAAGTCAAAAGGCGTTTTCCAGGGAGCCGCGTGACTTGACAACGATCTCTTCTCTGAAACTTGGTAAATGCCTTGTCACAGTAAGGGTGTTTATTTCACAGAAGCAGAAAAAGAATGGGGAGATGAAGGACAAGGAAGAAGAACGGAGAACAGCAAGAGAAAAATACACAAACGAAAAGATTAAATTTGAAAATGGCCTAGTAAAAAATTATTTCAGAGACGCAAACACTTTGTGAACAAGAGAAGGGATGATAGAAGGAAAAAGTAAAAATAGAATAAATTATCAGTGATATACAAAAATGTTAATAAAACGACAAAAACCACTTTTAGTAGAAGAGAAGGAACAAAGAACCGAGAATAAACACAAAAAAAGCAAATAACAAAAAGAAATCGGCTATAGGGGCTACAAATAAATAGCAAAAACCAATCTCCGGCAGGGGAGAAAGAAACGAGCAAAATTATCCGGTCGTAGATGAGTGAAGAAATTAGAAAGCACAATGACAAAATAACACGAGTCTTGATGAAGAGAAATTACACCAAAAGACTACAGAAAATAGAACAACAAAAATAGTCTTGCCCACCGCAGGACACGAAGAACAATCAGTTTTCCAAATAAGAGGTAAATATTTTTTTTCTTCGTGTCCTTTTATTTAATAAAAGATGAGTCAGAAAAAAATGTACCCGAGGAGACATGAAAGAAGAAAACCGAATAAAAAAAACATTGTCTTCGCCAGAGCAAAAGAGACAAAAGACGAATTACCTGATAGAGAGCAGAGTCCTATGAAGAGAAGTCCTTTGGAGAAAGAAGCACATCCAATGTTGCCTTCAGAAAGGGCGAGTGGCTGTCCCGCCCAGAGTCCTACAAAGACTAAAGGCACAACTCAAGATTTTTCTTTGGCTGAACCAAGTCTGGTAACATAATCCCGACATTACGCCTGGCAAATAATTATGTAACCAGTGACTTTTTCTTTCTTCTTCTTCTCTTTTTTGTGGACAGTCCGTAATTGCCACTTATGCAAATGCTTTTTTTTCTGTAGTAAAGCATCACAGAAGAACCGCTTCCCTCCTCAGGTTTGCCTTTCTGTTTGTTTGTTGCTTTCGTTTGTACTTTACTTCAGCTCTCATTTTAGCTCGGTATGTACGTATGTATGTATGTATGTTTATCTCTGTGCTTGTCTCTTTGTTAACAGAAAGTTATGTGTGGATTCTTACTCAATTTTGACCAGATTAAAGGCCTCATGACTTGCAAGAATCAGTTAGATTTTAGGAGACATCTGGATATGGATAAGACATCTTTAGAGGAAGGGATATCCTGCTCAGATTTGGTGTATAGAATGGAATGGAATATAGAATTTAGGCCAAAGGTCAAACGCTGGGACCTTTGAAGTCATTCAGAGCTCAGAGGGGAAATTAAGAGTAAAAAGATTATAGAGGAGTAACGGACCTCGAAGTCCCACTATGAAGCAATTGTTAGGAGAAGCTGGAAAGTAAGATGGGAGAGAGAGAAAATATGAACAAAGATACAGTAAAAGGAATGAAAGGGATTGCAGCTAAGGGCCGATGGGACGCTGCAAAGAACCTTATGTAATGCCTACAGTGCACCGCGTGAGGTACACTGACGGCATTACCCCCTCTGGGGCAGACTTGCTGTAAGTTTGCAGTCTACTAACCACCTTGTTTTGCTTCTTTTTTACCTTTTCTTACATGAGAATATATGCGTGGTTTAATAATAATAATGAGAAGAAGAAGCATTCTAGCTTGGATAGGAAACAAGCCAGACTTCTACTTCGGGGATATTGTGCTGGCTTGTACCTCAAAGGCTGGCGGTTCAGACCCCAAAGAGATCGTTTGTCCTATCATTTCCAAGCAGTGTCGCCTTTTGTAACGTGTAAGTCTTCCCAGACCCTTTGGGGAGAGCTAAATGTGTCCACTCACTGCTGGTGAGCAAAGAGCGGTTATGCCATAGCAATAGATGCAGAAATTCCCTATGATACCAAGTACATGCAGTTGGATATGTGGTTCCGTCTTTATGCACCCTGTGACTGAGTGGATATAACGTTGGCTTTGTGCATCGTCGGTCAGCGGTTCGAATCTCCAGTGACGAAGTTGGTCTCGTCAATAACAATAATATTCGCATAACCTTTATTCTGCAACTTCGTTTAACTATAATCTAGATTTTATTATGAATTCATAAGTAAGAACTGGTGTTACCAGGACAGAATGCATTGCAAGCCGCATCTGGTAATTTATGCGCAAACACCAGACTGAGAGCATTCATGAGCAGATTCGTTACATGAGTCAAGTTTCTGTTTAGCATATTTCTTGAATAGATGAAAGACAGCTAGAGTGAAAAACGCAGTGCATTTGTTTCTCAATTTCTTTTGATTTACTTGTTGCAAAAATCAGGCGAAAACTTACTTTTACAAATCCGTTCAATGAGGGAAGATTTTGTTGTTGCTACCTATAAAAAACTATTGAACGGTGGTCTTGGATTTTAATTACACTGGTCACAAGGACTCTAAGCCAATTTTTTTTTTCTATCTTTCGTTTCTGGCTTTATATCAGTTCTGAGAATTTCGAACAAAACTATGGGAACACTTTAACGTAATATCTACATCAGTCAGCAACCAGCTGGGAATGTCCCTCTCCTGATACTTGCCATCCTGAACATATTCC